>NW_028274822.1:36679469-36982500 GCF_037043125.1 Eumetopias jubatus
GTCCTGAGTGTGTTTTGAATGGGCCTTCTAAGGACAGCAAATTTACACAGTCAAGTAAAAGCTAGACCTTGGAGTCTGCAAATTAGCACCAGGGAAACCACCCCCTCTCCCGAGCTGGGAGGTGTCTTAGGAGCCTCCTGGCCTCGTGGGGCTTGAAAAAGAGGGTAACGGCGAAGGCACTTGGGGTACCTTCAAAGGTGCTGGTCAACAATAATAACCCAAGGCAACTAGATAGGCAGATGCTGGATTTCTAAAGCACACTAATAAAATTCCATCACTCTTGTTTTTTAAGATTTTATTTATCTGAGAGACTGAGTAGCGAGTAAGAGAGAGAGAGCACAAGCAGGAGGACGGGCAGAGGGAGAGGGGGAAGCAGGCTTCCCGCCGAGCAGGAAGCCCGACGCAGGGCTCGATCCCAGGACCCTGGGATCATGACCTGAGCCGAAGGTAGACGCTTAACCGACTGAGCCACGCAGGCGCCCCATAAAATTCCATCTCTGATAGTCATCCTGAGTAGACACCAATCCCTCTCAGGATCAGCTGCAGGATTGTCCCTTCCTCAACCACACCCTGGGGTCCGATGCCCACCCTGTCTCCAGCCACTGGCTGAAAGGCCAAACAGAAGCGGCAGCTCAGCGGACAGCAGAAGCAGGCAGGCCACGACCTGACCTAGCTACGAATCGATCTGCTCCTGAGGCGAGCACACAGCAGGACTGCGACCACTGTCCCTGGACATCTGAAGGGCTGCCACCGGATGGGGGATTCGAGTTGCTGTCTGTGCCACATCCTGAGCCAAGAGCAGGACATCATGAAGGCGCGGATTCTACGAAGGAAGGACTTCAGTCATCAGAAATGTCCAAAACCGGGTGGGGTCACCACTCCAGGGGTGTCAAGTTTCTTTTCACTGGAGGTAGGAGACCCACCAGTCATGGAGGGGAAGTTAAATCAGAGGACCCTGTAATTGTGGCATTCTTTCCGTTGCACACATTTTAGATATCCTATCACACTATTCAGTTTTCCCCTTCCCCACTCCTGTTCTCTACACTCCCCCCTGGAAGCCTCTGCTGCCTGGGTTTTCTTACCTTATGATTTGTCTGCAAGCCCCAGAGGGCAGGCCAGACGGAGCCATGGTTTTCTCAGTAACTCTGCCAGCGTGTCATCTTCCCAGTAGACCTCCCTGAGGGGGCTGGTCACTGAATGCTCAGTCCCACTCACCTTCATCGTTATCGGTTTCATTCCTTGTGACAGTCATCTGAAGACCACCAACAAGATCCTCGGAACTTTGCAGGACCACTGGGCATGTAACAACGGCCTGCCCCCCTGAACTCCATCCATGCCACCCCATGGAGCCACGGGTAATGGTCTACTTTGAAGACGAATACTTCTGGATGAGGGCTGTTCCCACGGTGTGCCCCCGAAAGAACAGGCACTCTGTAAACATCTGAGAAAAGGCAGGCTGGCCTCTGAGACGTGGCCAGCGCTCCTTCCTCCAGCCCTGCCCTGTCCCTTCTGCCAGATGCGCCAGGAGTAGAGTCTCTATGTGCTGGGATGAATTCAGTGCATCACATTAATGCCTTCACTCAACCCTACAGCAAGCTATAAAAGAAATACATGTGGTATCCCATTTAGAGAGGAAGAAACTAGGCCTTTGAGAATTTTGAGTTCCTGGTAGTAAAATCTGGCTGCCTACATTCTCCAAGTGGCTCAACTCAAGTCCTCAGGTCTCCCGAGTTTTCACAGTTTCCTGTGATGAAGCACCAGCATTCCCACCTCGTCTGTGACCTTGAGTACACAGAGTAGGGGCCCATTCGAGTCCGCACCCCGGTGACCCAGGCATCCACCTCCAGGCGGCCAGGACAGCTCAGTCCTGAGTCTCCTCCTGCCTCTCTGACCATTCCCTTCCTGCTCCCTCATGGTGTCTGGTTTCTCCTTGTGACCCTGAGGGCTGGAGTCACCAAGCTGTGCCCTTGGCCTCGCTTCTCACTCTAGAGTACTATACACGCTGTTCCTGCTCACACTTGGGCCCGAGGATGATTCTGGCGGGCCCTGAGCTACATGAGTCACACTCCTGTCCCTGTCAGTCCTCAGGACGGAGGCGGTGGCAGCCCACTATGGCCTAGAGCCCCGGCTGGCAGGGCTGGTGGCTGCCCTCAAGGGCCCCACTCTGCCTCTCCATCACCCAGGTAACCTTGAGGCCGCGCCGCTGGTGTAGTGGTATCACGCAAGATTCCCAGGTAACCTTGAGGCCACCCAAGCCTGTACGGCCAGTCCCACCTCCCTCTTGAGCTTTAGACTCCAGTACCCACCTGCCTGCTGACAGTTCCACGTAAATGTCCCCAAGCTGCTCCAACCCAAACACCGCCCTCAAACTGCTCCGACTGCCCTGACGCATTTCATAATGTCACCACGTGCCTTATTACTCTGGCGGGGTACTCATTAGTCACCTGATGCCTCTGGAACCCTCAAGTCACCCACCAGCAGACACAGATGCTTCTACCTCCTGTTTGGGAAGCAGCAGCTCCCCTCACCCCTCTGCTTGGGTCAGGATCTTCTCATCTCTCACCTCTCTCCACACTGGCGCTCCCCCCCAATTCTACCTCTGTCCTAAGGGGATCACCCCAGTCCAAGTCTGGACCACGCCCCCTCCAGCCCAGACCCTTTGAATGCCGCGCCTTCTGCTGTATGTCTGAGTCCAGCTCCTGTGCACAGCCGACACCCAGCACCAGCAGGCCCTGCTGCACCTCCCACCTCCACGCTACTCACTCTGGCCTCACAGCTGCCCTGACCACCCACCCGGCAGCTGGAAGCTTTTGGCAGGCGTTGTGCTGTCCCTTGCCCTTGTGCTTTTATTCTCCCATCCCCTTGCCAATCGTAATCATAAATGCCTCCCTTCCCAACCCACCATTCTCTACACTCGCTCAGTGACCCCCTCTTGGCTGCTGCCCCCCTCCCCCCTCCCAGCTGGGACGGCTGCCACCCAGGTAACTGTGGGTAGTTCCCCACCACGGCCCCGGGGATTCTGCTGTGTCAGCACTGAGCCCTTGGGCACGAGATGGCCGACTTGTATGCGTTTTCCCAGCCAGACAGCAAGGTGGGGGCTCTCTCCTATTTCCTTATCTCTAGGCCCAGCACTCAGCGGGCTGTCAGCAAAGGTCTATGAATTTCATCGCTACAGGAAGAACCGCCTCCTTACTTTTCAACATCCAGTCTGGCTGATGAAGACGCAGCATCCTTGAACCAATGGCAGAATGAATGATATTGGGCAAGAGAATAGCACCTTTAATTCTTTCTCTACAACTAGTGAAACAACGGAGCCCATGTTTGGACATAAAATGTAACTTTCTTCTCTCCCTCCCTTTCTCATCTTTCTCCCAATCCTTCCCTCTTCCTCTGGCATTGTGAGCCTCTGGGCATGAAGACTAAACACAGGGGGCTCCTGAGTAGCTCCAGCAGCAATGGTGACATGGTGACAGAGAGGTCACCGGCAGGAGGACTGCTTCTGGGAATGTGCACAGCCTCTCTTCCCTCAAGCCGGGATCCAGGCCCTGGGAATGGAGAAATGGGCAGGGAGGTCCCTGACAGGGGCAAGGACACTGACTGCTCCGGAACCCAGTTCTCAACCCACAGGCACGGACCTAGATCCTAAATGACAGTCCTTGGGCAGGAGGGACAACACTGCAAAGGATGCATGAGTCAGCGTCACACAGGGGTTGTCCTTACAAAGCCCCCACTATCACCACCGCAGGGAGCCCAGCTGGGAGGACCACCAAGCAGGCATCATGCTGGGGGCATTGAGATGACCATCCGTGTGGAGACGCATTACAGAGAGCCTTGAATGACAGGATGAAACACTCCATTCGTCTCCTCTAACAATGGTCTCTGACCTTTAATTGTTTTAACAGAACCTTTTTCAAAAGAACGCTTACACACAAGGCTGGCATATAAAACAAAACAAAGGGAAGACTCTGTGGTTAAAGAGGAGGTGGGGCCCTCAGAGGGACCACAGGATTTGTGGAGGAACACATGGAAACCCCTGGTTCCTTACGCAAACAGGAGTCAGAGAGGATCCCAAGATGACACACAGAGGTTCTTGGGAAAGTTTCCAGTCTCTCACCAAGAGCAGAGCAGGTGGGAGTCTCAGAAATGCTTCCGGCAGTGAAGGAAACCCACCCTCAGCCAGGCTGAGAACAAGGCATGGAGCAGCCCCTTCCACCGGCCATGTCACCCAGAAGACGCCTCGGCTGGCCAGCCTCGCAACAGGAGCCTGCAGAAGCCACCACGGCTCTCTGCCCTCCTGCCTCCTCTTCTGGAGAGGGTGAGACTGCAGGCACCGGGCCAGAGGAAGAGGAGAGGGAGGGCCCTGGAGGGTCTCAAACACACAGGCCGAGACCAAAGACTTTCTGAACCATGGCCTTCACGGCTATGTGTACACTGCAGACCTACTGAAAAATGAGACACCCCATACTCTAGCAGACTTTAAGCCTTAAAATTACAGGGCCTCGCTAGGTCCCCAATTACAGTGAACACACATTCAGGGGCATGATTTAGGGCATGGGAAGAACTCTGGGTTTTCCTCCAATGATGACATAAAAGCCTCATGATAGCGATATTTTTCCAGAGGCCAAGGGCAGAAGCAGGCAGGCGGCAAGGCCGAGGGTAAGGGTGAGGGCAGAGGATGAGGGGTGGAAAGACCTACCTCAGCAAGAAAGTGCATGACCAGGTGAGACGCCCCGGGGAGCCCGGAGTGCTGGGCAGGACAGCTAGGGAGCCGCACCCCCCCCCCCGCCCCCGGTGCGTGGAGACACCGGGAGGGGCCAGCTTGCGGCCACACAACCCTGGTTTGGGGCCTCTGACACCAAGGGGATGGCAGGCTGTTGACAGCTGAAGATGTGGGGCAGTAGCCGGATGAGGAGTCAACCCAGAGACTTGCATTTTGGAGACATTTTTCCTGACTTTGGTTGGTTTTAACCTGTTCCTCTCAGTTTGGTTGCAAAAAGAGGGCTTTCCAGACACAATTTTTTAATATCAAATAGTCTCCTTTCAAACCAAGGAGTTCTTGTCATCTGAGGTGCTGCAAAAGAGTCCTGGGGATAGTCTGTCCCTCCTATTGAGGACACAAGGAGGGCCTTTCAGAGGGGGTGGGGAGCTGGTACCCCCATGGGAGGGGGAAGGGTCCCCACAGCCCAAGTGTCATGGGACAGGCGTGAGCAGGAGTGCTGAAAGAAGAGTCCTGGCCGAAGGAAAAGGCAACAGGACAAATTGTGAAAGCAGGGTCTCCAAAGAAAAAGCAAGTGAAGGGTCAGCAAGGGGAGGGAGGGAGGTGAGCTTGTGTGTGCGGGGGGGGGCCACAGACACATCGAGGCACGAGGGAGGTACAGGTGGGGACAGCGGCTGTTTGCACACATTGTGTCGGGCCTGTTGTCAACACTGTGGAAAGTACCCCTCTTCCTGACTCCCTCAACTCAGACCCTGTGCAGCGGTGAGGCTGTGGGCAAGTCACTTCAGCCCTCCGAACCTCAGTTTCTCTCCGAGTGCAATGGGGAGGCCTGACAGGGAGGCTTCTAAGGCATCTTCCAGCTCTTGTATCCTGTGTCCAGGCAGGCCAGCTCTGGATGCGACACTGAACTAGGACAGGCACAGTCATAGAGACAAGGCCCTGGGGGCCGCTGGAAATGGGCCAAGGAAGAGTTCCTTCCCAGCCCAAAGACGCTGGTACCGGGGTCCCCAGCCATCTAGGTCACATGGTCACCCACCCTGGGGGCCTGAGGGGAAACGAGACTCAGAACCAAAGCCCCAACTACTGAGAAGCAGCCCACTGAGAATGGAAGGTGACTGTGTTCAATCGTGGCACTTTGGACTCAGGCTGGAAAACACACAGCAATTCCACTCCTCTGCACAGGCCCCAGAGAAATTCACATGAAACCACAAGAACGTGCACATTCACATTGTTTCCAATTCCAAAAACACCAGACACAACCTAGGTGTGGACCAACTTGCCAACCGGAAGCACCATCAATGCACTGGAATACTATCAAGTAGTGAAAACGGACAGACGCAGGCCACATTAGAAGTCACATAGATCTCACATGGCTCTAGTCACTCCTTTTACCAAGAACTCACAAGGACAAGACTCTGGGCCCGGGTGCTGTTCTAGGCAGTGGGGACACGTGATTGAATAAAATGGATGAAGCCCCTGCCCCACGGGGGGGACAGAGAAAAGAAACCACCCCAAGTAACACGCGCAATAGGACACACTAGGCTGTGCCCTATACGATAGAGAAGCATGAAGCCAGAAAGAGCAAGTTTGGGAGGAGGTACTATCTTACACAGTGACCAGGAACAGCCAAATTGTGCATTGCTAATGTTTCTGACCTTAGGCTGAGCAAGGGGGCACACCTGGGTCCATCTGTAATTATTCTTTATATCTCTTTCTAAGTCTGATATAGTTCAAAATAATTTCAATTACAACCATGAGTGAGAAGGGAAGCAATGAACAGATGAGAATATAGGTAGTCTTCTACCTTAAATATAGCCCATCCTTATGATCCCAAATCACCTGTCCTCCCTACACACCCCCACCTCCCTGCACAGATAGCCTAATGCTCACCTGGGGTAGGGGGAGCCATGCCCCGGCAGAGGCATCCCTGAGCCTCTACAACTTTGGTGGGTACAGAAAAAGACATTGCAAGGCATAGGTCCTGTCTTTCACCCCCACATGCCCAAACCTCCCACACAGGGAGGCTGGTGTCTCTCAAGAAGCAGAGGCTCTCAAGGTCAAGAGCGACGCCCCTGGAATCCAACCCTTGCAGCACCTTCTGCTTCAGAGCCTTACCAGGAACCTTGTTAGAGATGTGACTTCCAGTGTGGGACAATGGGCTTCCACTCCAAAGTGCCCGGGCTTTTCAGCCTTTAGGACGCCTTAGCCTTTTTACATCTTTAAAATACAAGTGATATGAAAATATTCCCCTCAACATCTTTTTGGTTTCTCATTGAAAAGAAAAATCAGAAAGCAAGATGCACTTATTCAATGAAGGCTCTCTCCCCCTCTGGCAATATAAAGTGGCTAAAGTAGACCACTCCCGCATCTTAATCATCAGTATATTAGGAAAAGATATGGCCACTGCCTCACTGTATAATGCTAGCAGTCAGCAGACAAAATCACATGTCAAAGTCCATCACTCTGATAAAGGAATTTGAACTTTTAAACCCATCTGTCCTTGAATGCTGCCACATTTCCAGAACCACCACTGGAACTTCCCATCAAAAGAATATTCAGAGCTGGAGTGCCTGGGTGGCTCAGTCATTAGGCGTCTGCCTTCAGCTCAGGTCATGATCCCAGGGTCCTGGAATCGAGCCCCGCATCGGGCTCCCTGCTCGGCGGGAAGCCTGCTTCTCCCTCTCCCGCTCCCCCTGCTTGTGTTCCCTCTCTCTCTCTCTCTCTCTCTCTGTCTCTGTCAAATAAATAAATAAAATCTTAAAAAAATAAAAAAAAAAGGATATTCAGAGATAACACCAGAGTGTTTAGCTATATCTAGGGAAGCAACATCCAAAGCCAGCCTCTGTATCACCAACAGCCATGCTGACTTCTAAAACTGCGAGTGAGAAATCTGCTTCCAGACCCCCTCTTTACAGCAAATGATGGTGACATATGCTCGGGGTCAACCCCCCCACACACACACACACCTCACCCCAGAGCCAGATTCGATGTGTAGCATTCTGTCCAGCTGACACCAATCCATGAGCAGAGTTCAGAGCATGAGAGAAGCAAGGTGAATGGGGATGTAGCACAACACATTGGCGCAGAAACACGTGTGGGAACATGTGCACATCCAGCCTCCCCAAAGGGCAGAAGGTGGGCAATGAAGTCAGCTTTTGCAGGGCCCTAAAGACCTTCAAGACATAATCTTCTAGAAAAGCCATGTTCCCTCATTAATACTATACAAAGTCTAGTTAATAAAGGAAGCTAATGGCATACAGCTGTGCATGTGGTACTGGCTTCGCATCAACACCAAGCAAATGAGCTCACCCAGCACCCAGAGGACCACCAGGGTGAACTTCCTACACTACCTGAGGCTAAAAGGGAAAGCCAGAGAGAGACCGGGGACGCCAGCTCAGATACCCAGGCTAGAAAGCTGGTTGCCTCGAGGAGGAGGGACCAGGACATTCTGCAGTCGCCCTCTGCATCTCTCAGCACTGTGCCCTACGTAAAGGAAAAAAAAACCAAGTGAGCTCCAAAAGGAGGACTTACTTCTGAGAAACACAGGGCTCCAATCAAGAATGTAGAGCACTCTGCTCCCAGTAAACCATCCCAAAAACCCAGAGTGGGGCTCATCATTCCAGATTGCCATTAGTATCTAATACAGCAGCCTAAATGGGCCAAGCCAAGAATGCCAAGGTTCCATCTAACTGTCCACATGTGCACAGACATGGTTTTGGCTAGGGCCACATTCATCTCTCTTTTTTTTTTTTTAAGATTTCATTTGAGAGAGAGAGTGCATGCACGAGCACACAGAGAGTGCATGCACGAGCACACAGAGTGCATGCACGAGCACACAGAGAGAGCGCGCATGCACGAGCACACAGAGAGAGCGCGCATGCACGAGCACACAGAGAGAGCGCGCATGCACGAGCACACAGAGAGAGAGCGCATGCACGAGCACACGTGGGAGCTGGGGCAGGAGCAGAGGGAGAGGGACAAGTGGACTCACGCTGAGCCTGGAGCCCGATCCCACAGCCCCAGGATCACAACCCAAGCCGAAATCAAGAGCTGGATGCTCAACCGAGGGAGCCCCCCAAGTGCCCCAGCAACATTCATCTTGTGTGTGTCTTTCTGTTTTCCTAACTTTTGATTCTAGGACTCTCTGCCTTACCCTTGTTGCAGATTTGCTCTCCCCCAACATCATCTGGTCAATAGCCTTCCTTTGATGAAGGGCCTCGCAGACACCAGGCACTGCATGAGGTGCCTATTCGGAGTGCGACAGGGGTACGAGTAAGGAAGAGGGTCTGCTTCTTAAGGAGGACCCTGCCTAAGGTGGGCAAAGACAAGGGGACAAATGGTTACAAATATCCTATGAGATAGAAAGGCCACACCTGCAGACAGCTTTAGGAAGGGCTCCCCAGAAGGCATCACAGAAGGCGGTCATGGAAAAGGTGTCAGTGGGTAAAAAGGAAGGCTGCAGTAAGCCAAGGAGGAGGGGGAGGCAGAAAGAAGGGTTATCATGCACAAAGAAAAGAGGCCAAAGGCCCAGTAGAATCAGATACTTCCAGAAGTCCAGTCCACGTACGCCCCTTCACAGAGCCAGTGTGGAGTCTATCTTCCCCACTTGGTGATATAAATATTTTCTCCCTTTCATGGCCATATGCCAGAAAAATGAACATGCCCTAAAGGTGCTCGTGTGGCAACTTTCAGGAGACCCCCCCAGCACTCACGTGACAGAAGACCCAGATGCTGACACAGACAGTGGGCTTGCCCACCCCTCCCTATCAGCTGCGTGGGGAAAAACGGCCCCAAACCATTTCCCCCAGTAGTGCCCTGCCAACACGAAGAATGACGAGGGAAGCACTAGTCAATTTACTCAAGGAGTCCATTGGGTTACAAGACAGGTTGCACTGTTACCATCTCTCAAGAGTTGGCAGATTGCGCGTTCAGTACCTTTTAAATAAATCCCTTTTTAGGAGCAATTATATTTATTTCTTAGTGCTAGTCAGAAAACCTAATTTAGACCAGATGACTCAGACGATGATACACCTCTCGCCTTCAGCTTGAGGACTGTAACAGCAACCACCTGCTCACATGCTGGTCAGGCACAGCTCCCCATGGGAATAGATGGAAAGACCTTAGGCCGGAAAATGCTCCCAGAGAACCCTCCATCAGGTACTGGAAGAGCAGCCAATCAGCTCTTGTTCCCTTCCCCAGAGCCACAGAATCCAGATGCAGCCTCCACAAAATACCTGCTTGTCCAAGCAGATGGGGAAATGACTATGCCACTTCATATGTCTGGAAGGTTACTACCATCTTCACTATAATTTACAAAACTGTTAGCCATTCTTGGTTGCAAGCACCTTTCTCATTAGGACTAGAACTGATACAACAGGGATTTTGTAATCCACATGGTGTTCAGAAACAAAACCATTCACTTATATATATATTTTCAAGCCCGATAATGCCGAAAAGCCTTTGTGTTATGTTTTGTGTACATGTAAATAGTTAATTCAAGTACACTTCATGTTTTATGAAATTTTCATGAAACCTGGTACATTAAGCTGATTCTGTAAAAAAAAAAATGAAAAGCTGAATTATGAAAAGCAAACATCTTGAACAACTGAGCAAGAAGAAGGAAAAACGGTAGGAAAAACGGTTTCCTATGTCTTTGAAATGGATCGTATAGAACTGAACTACTTACAATTTATCAACCACCTTTGGAAACATAATGCTGATGCAAGCAAAGTTGGGGAAAGAGAACATGATGATTTCAGGATTTTCATCCAAAACCTAACTTAATACAGTGTTTTTTGTATGTCCATCCTTACTCGGTGGCTCCTATCCTAAGGCCACTGCCAAGTTCCTTGTGGTGAGGGGCCTCAGCTGGAGCCCTCCCCCCACCACTGTAGTTCCCTTGCACAGGACACGTGCCGGATGTGTGAACACGTGAAGGAGCAAATGGTGTGGATACAAGGAAAAATGAGCCAAAACCATCTTTGGAGAGGAGCAAGACTTGCCCCAGAGCCCTTGTGCCCCAGTTACCCATGTCAGACTTCACCAGCAAGCTCACTCTCAGATGACCCAAGTGATTGCTTAGGAACTTTCCTTTTTTTCTCCTGAAACTCAGCCCAATCTTAATAAGACCATCATGTTTTCTCATGACACTGGCATACCAGAAATACTGAATTTTCTTCTGAATTACCTTCTTTAGTGACTCATTTGTGTACAGCAAAGAGCCCTTTACTTGAATGGGTATGGACATCACCAAAATTGAGAGACCCAAAGGAATGACCACCACCCAGTGAGGGGTCAGAGCAGACCGCAGGAGAGGATCACACACAAGCAGCAGCCGGCGCACAGAGGGGAATTCAACTTGAATGGATAGCATGTGTTTGCCTAAAAAGCCAAGGTAGAAAATAAGACGTCGGTGACCTCATGAAACCTTTCCCTAACTCCCCACCAGACACCTCTGTCTCTTGTGTGTTGACACGGTATTTTGTACCAATTTTAGCATGTCCAGATGGCTTTGCATTGTGATTCTTTGTATGTGACCAAATTTGTTTTCTGCTGCTGTAGAACAAACCACCACAAACTTAGCAGCTTAAAACAACACGTATTATCTCACAATTTCCATGGGGCAGGAATCCAAGCCCAGCTTAGCTGGGTCCTCTGCTCAGGGTCTCACAAGGCTGCAATCGAGGTGTCAGCCGGGACTGCGGTCCCATCTGAGGCTTGGGGTCCCCTTCCAAGCTTATGTGGTTGTTGGCAGCATTCATTTCCTTGCAGCTGGAGAACTCATGGCAACACGCTTCTTCAAGATCAGAAGGGAGAGTTCTCTGACTTCTAGACTCTCTTTCAGGGTCCACCTGTTTAGGCTTATCCCACCCAGGATAATCTCCCTTTAAATGGACGCAAACTCAACTCATTTGGGACTTTAATTACGTCTGCAAAATCCTTTCACCTTTGCCATGTAATGTAACCTAATCACGGTTCTGTGATATTCACACATGCATCATAATCACAGGGGCCATCTTAGAATTCTGCCTATCATAGTGTGCACGTCCCTTCCGCTACTAAATTCTCACCTTGCTCTCCTTAATGCCTTATTCATGGACTTAAGAGCACAACTTGTAACTTCAGTTTGTATTGTTCTCTGCTACCTGATACTCAGACCCCAAAGTGACTGACTCATAACGTAATCAAGTCACATGAATGAATGAATGAACCAGATGGCCCATCTTTATTTATTGAGGCCTCTGACCATAGAAAAATTGGGACCACCAACTGACAAAAAGCAATGGAATCTAAAACTTGGGAGAGGTCAATCTTTGTGCCACCCTCCAATTAAGATCTGAGGAGCTGGAAAAGACAGGAAGAAAATGAGGGAAAAGGTGTAGGGTAGGAAAATGCATACGGGGAGAGAAACTATTTAGACCACATTGGTAGTGTGAGTAGATACTAAGGAAAGTCAGGAAGGCAGCAAGAGTTTGCCCAGCCTGTGGGCACTCTCCTCATGGCCACGAACCTGCTTCTCCAGCCCTACCTTGCTTTGACCCATGCATCCAACCTCATAGTGCTTCTATAAGCCCTCCTGGCCCCTGGTCCTCAAGCTCTAGAGGAGCAGCAAACCCACCATTGTCTCCTATGCTCCTGACCTCGCCATGTACCTATGAATTCCTAGGTATAAACCAATATTCAGCTGTGGTAGTCCTCTGAAATTCTGTAGATTAACATGAACATTAGCCCCTTAATGACTATGGGCAGTTGATCTTCCTCTGCAGTGACTTGGCTGGGCTCTGTGTCATGCAACCAGGTGGCCTTCTTTGAAGCTGAACCAGGACAATATAAGCTCGGTGATAAGCTGGGGAATCTTACAGCAACTAACACAGAGCACATAGAAGAAGAGCCAAGAAGCTCTGCTTTCATCCCCCATTGGCTTTCTATATTTTACTGAGAATCACAGAATCTTAGAGCTGGAAGGGATCTTAGAAGTCATCCAGCTTCACCATTCCCCAAGCCTTATAACCCTAACAGGTCATCTGCTCTCTTTTGGAGCATTCCCAATGCAAAATAGTATGTTCTGTGGTTAGAAAATTGCCACCCACCTGTCTGAGATCAACTCAACATTCTGAAAATCCCCAGTATTCCCCAGAATAAACAAATACCATATATAGTATTCCTACTCATTCCCCACCTCTCAGGCTGTTGACAGACTTCACTAATCAGTTGTGGCACTCTTTTCTGCTGATGCTGGATGTGGCTTCAGAATCCTCAACAGAATGCTCCAGAAAGTCACCACTGATCAGTTTATGTTGGCAAGGGAAATAAACTAATTTTCCAACTCTGTTCTTGGAGTTTGTCTTCAGTCAAAAACCACTTTCTTGTAACTCCTACTCATTGCTCCCAATCTGCCTTTAAAAGCAACAGTTTTGTCCCTTCCTCCAAAAACAACCCCTTACTTATCTAACTACATCTAAAACTTATCCCCCACTTAAACCCCTGCTGGCTCGAGCCCAGCTCCAAGGAAGGGTTACCTGGAAGGAAAAGGGAGGGAGCTCTAACTGTGGGGCGATCAGGGTGCCCCATGTACTATTTCAGGGAACACTGGAGCCAAAAAGGCACTGGGGGCAGAGATGATGGTGTGCCCGCGGGAAGTGGCTCCAGAAATGAGTCAGGGCAAACTAGCATAGGAATGGCTTTGGGGGAATCCGATTTTAAGGAGCTGGAGAAAGGAGAGGCAAGGCACAGGAATCAGGAGATTAATGTGATTGAGATCATGAGAATATCAAAAACCAAAGCAAATGAAAACCTTCCAAATCACACTTCATCATTTACCATAATACTACTGTCTCACCGCTTCACATCTTCAGATCCTGTGTGCACAGTTCTCGATATAAAGCATAGGCTACCTATAATCACTCATAAAATACTAAGACCAATACAGAGCTCCCCCTTCCACAGATTCATTTTTTTCATCAAGTATCTGTTGAATATCTAACAGGGCATCAAGCAGCAGGCTAGAGCAGGGGCCACAAAGGCTATGACGACATTATTTCTGCCACCAAGGAACTCATGGTATATCTGGTTCAGAGGCATGTAACTAATTCCCTGAGATACAAAACAGGTTGTACAATAAAATCCACTTTGCATGTATTTTATCTGTAGAAATCATGGCATATTTAAAATCAAAATATACACCACCTTGACCTACTGAACCAGCAAAATTATCAAAAGGAAAATTCAGTAACTTGACATTCTTTTTAAGTACTACAAGCAAATCGAACTCATGCTATAGTGCTTCAGGAACAAGAGATCTGCTGGGCTAAAGCTTCAAGAGTAGCAGAATGGAGCCCTCTCGAAGCCTTAGCACAAACTGGCAGCTTCCTTGGGAGTCATGAGCTCTCTTCCCCGCAGACATTCTATCATTCATGTATCCCCTCCTTCAGCCAATTTTTGCTGAACTCCTAAAATATGCCTGGCATCAAGGATGGAAACAGACACACAGGCAGCCAAGTATCATTCACAGAAGTAGCCTAGGGTCTCTGGGTCACAGCGCATGCTCAACAAATATTATCAGTGAGGTAAATGTCAGGACCAAAATCTCGGGGACAAAGAAAGTTCTCCCGCAGAACATTGTATGTAAGCCCCATCCTGAGTTGGAGCAGGAAGCAAGGGATAAAGTGTGAAGCAAGTGAGGAAGGGCCTCCCAGGCAGATGCCCAGGTCAGAGAGAGCACTGAAATGAACTGGACAGATATACCCAACAGGATCAAGGTGGGAGTTACCCACACAAAAGAGCGAGGGCTTCATCCTGAGGATAAGAGGAGGCTCTGAAGGATCTACACCAAGGACTGAGGAGACCAGATCAGCAGGGCAGAAGGTCAACCCAGGCAACAGGGTACAAGCTGGACCAAGGAGAGGCAAGAGGGAAAGCAGAGAGACTAGTCAGGAGGCTGGTGTAGCAGATCAGGAAGAAGCAAATGATGATCTGAAGTCAGATCATTACCAGAACTGGGAATGAAAAAGATGAAGGCACCTGAAAGGGAGTGAGGGGCAGAGAAGTCCAGATTTGGGGATTGAGGATCACAGAGAGAGAGAGGCAGTGGTCCTGAATATGATGGAGGTCTGCTCTTCACTGACAGGATGAATGGAGCTGTGGGGCTATTGACTGCAGTGTGAAGATGGGTTGGATTTGGACAAGGTACACTCGGGACACCCAGGACGTGACTGGCTCTGCAGGTCTGGGGCACTGCAGAGTGACCTGGGCTGGGGGCCTTGTGCGCCAGGATGGTAGGAGAAAGAGCAGCAGCCTGCTGGGAGGCTGGCTAATCTGCCAAGAGCTCTCAAAACTCCAAAATGCAGCCACCGACGGACACAGCGAGTAACGTCTCCCCAGTAAACTCCAGGCAAGAAGATAATTTTAATCCATGTTTGGGGCTAGGTTTATAATTTGCCGAAGACATTCTGTGCTATTAAAAGCATGCATTTGTAAGAAGTCCTAAGAAAGAAGATCACATGTAAGATAAAGTTACAGTCAAGGAAATAACCATTATGATTAAAGGTAGCCCTGGCCTGCAGTTCCTCGGGAAAAGTCTTCTGAGCAAGGAGAAGTCTTCTGAGCACGGGGTGAGGAGGCACATCTTCCACATGAACACAGCAGAAAACTTCCTCACGAACACAAGCAGTGAGATTTGGTCATGGAAAATTCCACACATGGGAATGGCCAAGTAACTCCGCTTCTCTTTCTTCTATCTCATCTCAGATAAAATGAAGAAGATGGAGGTTTCTGGTGGAGAGGAACATTCTGGAGAATCTCTTTGGCTGACACTCTGACTGATATGGTTTAGATTGAAGGACTCAGGGACATGACAGCACAACATTTCAAGGGTTTTTTGTTGTGTTTTGTTTGGTCTGCAAACTGGCCTGAACTTCTGGAGGACTGTAATTCTATCTAAAGTGCAAGGCAAATTTTAAAGAAGCATCTAATCCATCTGGGAATTAGTTAAGATTCAATGATGATACTGATATTACGTAAAACCATTCAAGTCTACCATTTCTATAAGCAAAAATGGTCACCTGATTTGGCCTCATGATGCTCCGGGTTGGAAATAATGTTTCCCAGGCAGACCTGGTTGTCTTCTGCTTTATAAAGACTGCTCTACACAAAGTGTTTCTGTTACTACTTAATGCTTGCTCTATTCAACAGTATTAATAACTGATTTTTACTTTAGGAAAATTAAAGCTTGAAAGAAAAGCCTTATTAACCCTAAACTCTCAATGCAAAATTACCAGGAAACAAACATTCTCTGATTACAGGGGGGACAAGCACCTTGGAAGAGGGGTTAGAGGGAAAATCAAAATGCTGTTAAAGGCCAAGTGTCCACGTGGAGTTAGAAACTGAAGGCAAATATCCTACTGGCTGCCAAATGTGGTGAGGGGCTCAGGGTCCCACATGTCACCTGCCTCACCTGGGGTCTCTCCCAGTCCCTTCCTCTCTCACCTGGGCACTCAGAGGGAAAACAAAGGGCACTTTGTCCCAACAAAGTTCAGGACCCAGCTCTGGCCTCACCTTACTTCCTCAGTCCGCTCATCCTCCTGACCCACCGCGTTCCTGTCCTGACAGACTGTCCTGCCCAGACCTGACAGGCTGAGGCTATGCCAGGGCACAGGCCACAAGCAAGGAGGATTCAATAACTTAGCACTTCCAGGAAAAAAAAAAAAACAAAACCCAGCACCACAGCAAGCAGCCTCCAAACCACCCTCCTACCAATCTACTCAGAGGACCAATGAGAAACACCAGTGGAGAAGAGATCCCACAGGCCCCAAGAGGAGGGGGAGCCAACCACATGTCACTGACCCGGAGGTCCATCCGCATACACCAGAGACTGCAGCAGGTCCAAGGGGAGGGCTGCGTCCAGCATCCAATGCCCTCTTTTGGGAAAGGCAATGTTGTAGAAGGTCATGGAGAAAAGTTGAGCCAACCCACGGTACCCCATGATCTGGGCAGGATAAGGGAGAGATGTGAACTGCCACAGCATGAGCCCGTTTTTGGCCTCTGTGCCCAAACTGGCCGTAGGACAGAGGACAGAAGTGTAGCTCTCAGCTGTTCTCTCGGTTTTTTAAAAAGGGGTGCAGGCCTGATGCAGGGTGGCGGTGGCTGGGTGACAAGAGGGGCCACAGATGGGACACTCAAAGCCCTCTGGGGTGGCACTTCTGCCCCCATACACCACCAGCAGCCACAGGAGGAACTCAACCTTCCTCCCCAAGCAGGACAGGTTACAGTTTTCCTGCCCCTGACCCAATTCCTCAGCAGTGTGGCTGGTTGCACCTGGAGGCCACATCACCAACAGCATGCCAAGGCGGGGAGCAGAAAGGTCAGGCTCAGGTCAGACACAGCCAGGCCCCAGAGATCATGAGACACCAAGAGCAAAGGTTTCAACACAGGGAAAAATGAAACAAACGAAACATAAGACCACGTCCTGCATCTACAAGGGGCCCACCTACCCTAGCTGGCTGGTGAAGGCCAGAACCCACAGACCAAATCTCCACCAAGCAGGCCACCAGTCTAAGAAAAGATTCAAACACGTAAACACAGAGGGAGAGGAGCTAACTCTCCCTCATCATCTTCATGAAGCAGTTGCTACAAACAAGGAACCGAGGCCCCAGATACAGATTGCTCCCTGTTTGAAGCAAAACACACCCAAGGGCAGGGATGGGGTGAGAAAGACCCTTCCTAGGAGATAACACTCCAAAACCCAATTTGTACAACAAGTAAATAAGAAAAGGCCCCAAGATAATCTTCTCACTCCATCATGTGGTAAATGTCAGGCCCAATTCAAAAATGAGACCAACAAGAATAAATACAAAAACACCAAGGAGGAATATACATAAAATTCTGTAACTAAGGCAAAGGAAATGGACATCTCACACAAGAGTCAGATGAACACATATAGAAGTTATATTCTTGAAAAGGCTTTGCCCTGAGACACAGAAGTACATGTAACCAATAGTTTTGAATTTTCAAGCACACGTCAATTCTTCCCAAATTAATCGACGGATTTAACATGGTGACAACCAAAATTACAAACCACTTTTTAGAAAGGAGTATTATAATTCATTGGTAGTAATAAGGGTGCCCTAACCACAAGGAGTAACGAAGGTTAGAGAGAACCATCACCCCAGGCCTGGAGCAAATGAAAAGAAAGGAACACAGGTAGGAGCATCAGTTCCCTTATCCTTTCTCAGGACAATGATTCAATCCCAAACAAGATACAAATGTCTGTACCTACTAACACAACAACCCTATCCTCCAAACTTTCACCCTAGGTAATAGACAAGCAACCCCCAGAGGGTTATGCTCTAGGATGTGTCTAAGTCTGCTCAGGCTGCTGAAACAAATACCACAGACTAGGGATGTAAGCAGCAGAAATTTCTCAGTTTCGGAGGCTTTAAGCCCAAGAAGGAAGTATCCACACGGTTGGTTCCTTCTGAAACCTCGCTCCTTGGTTTTGTATGGCTGCCTTCTCCCTGGGTCTTCATATGGTCTCCCCCTGCACAGGTCTATCTTTATCTCCTCTTCTGATAAGGACACCAGTCATACGGGATTAGGGTCCACCCTAATGACCTCATCTTAAGTACCTCTTTAAAGGCCCCATCCTCAAACCCAGCCATGGTCTGAGATCCTGTGGGTTAGGACTTCAGCATATGAGTTTGGGGGAAGTACACAATTCAGCCCACAACAGGTAGTTACTGCATCGAAATCATTGATTATTATTGGTAATAACTGTCATAACTACAATCCAGGCCTTTCTATGAGCCCTTGAAACTTCACAACACTCCTAATAAAGTAGATTCTATCTCCCTGGAAGCTGTCGTTGAAAGCAGTTAAATCATTGTACCAAGGTCTAAGAGATGTCACAAAGCCAGCTTCCAAGGTCATTTTCAAGCCACTCCCAGGCTTAACACAGCTGGACTGCATACTTAAAGGGTACTTCATTTTTGTAAAAGGCATCTATGAAGTAGGCATGAACATGTGTGGGTAGAAAACCTTTTTTATCTTTAATAGGACTATGGGTGATTTTTATCTTTTTCTTTCCTTTGTATGCCATTTGCTTTCCATACAACGGTGTGTTCACAAACTGCACAATAAAAAATTATAAAAGGCTATTTGTTTTAAGAAAAATATGTACATTACTTGGTTTTACTCCGTTTTCTTTTCTGACACGTCCATCTTAGATTGCCGCCAATCCACTAGGCTTGACACTGACATTCTCATCTCTGGCACACACCTGGACCCCTCCTTTGATTAGTGGACAATAAGGACTTTCAGCAGCGGAGCCCAAGGCATGGGATTTGGGATGGAGATAAAAGCTTTGCTTTTGTCACATTACAAGTGCAACCAATGTAGCAAGTTTCCAACGGCAGTCTTCTTGTCAACATGCTCTGGGCTCAGTCAGCAGCTCTACCTACTCTCAGCCTCCGTTTCCCAAGCTTGGCCATTCAGACTGGAGGATGCCACTATCTGTGTGGTGACACGATTTCTCTCCCTAGATAATACTCATGTAAGGGCTTGGGCAGGGGAGAAGGCAGAGGGCAATGCTGAGCTCTGCACCGATTGAGAAATGCTGGGGTGCAGTAGAATAAAAACACTTACTCTTTATTGACTTGAGATCCAGGTTCACAAAGTAGCAACGACATCACAACTTATGCCCAGCTGTGACAGAATTAGACCCTTCCACTTTATTTCACTGTACTCCTGTTTCACTGACTGTGATGTCATCAGTCAAACTTCAAACTTACATGCCTACAGGGCACAGAGGTGATGGAATAGGTGGAATAACCCAGGAGCAACACAAAAAGGAGTGGTGGAAATGGAGGTAAACAGAGCCCATGTGCCCCATGTCAAGGCAACAGCTTTTTCTGACTCTAGCTAATGACGGCCATGTAGCAATGAGGACCCTGTGTGGGCTTGAGCTCACAGTTTTTCAAAAGCAGCCAGAAATCCATAATTTTACATCCAAATCTCCCAATTTTTAGATCTTCACAGCTATTTAAAAAAATTTTTAACATACTCTACTGGGCAAACAAAATACCTGCCAGTTCAGTTTAGCTTCGTGGGCTATCAATGCGTGCCAGCCAACACGATTCCCTACTTGAACCATCCCTGTCACACAGACTTAGCATGAGGAGGGACATCAAGTGAGGAAGAGCTCCATCACTGACACTGGCTTCAATGCCCAGGGGCCGGTGACAGACCCCCACCCAGACACTTGTGCGCTTGTGTAATCCACATCGAAGCCTAGTCATGTGGCCGCCATGACTGATCCCTTGAGTCCTGACTGAGCACCCTGAAGAGCTCATCTCAGGAGAGGAAGGTTCCTCCCAGACAGGTCAGGGGCACCCCAGGACCAGTGTAAGGGGATAGAGAGTCAGGCCAGGCTGTTCAGTAGAAAACACAGTAGCCAAGGACCTGAGCTTGGCTCAGGAAGTGAGCAGCTCCCCACTTCTGCTCCCATCCCTACCACCTTGGGGCCAGTTTGGGCCCCTCCCTATACTCCCTGTCTGCAGTCTGAGCCAAACTTCTACCCTCCTCCTTTGTTTTGAAATGCCAAAACACAAACTTCTAAGTCTCTCCAGGATGGAGGATTTGGGTTTAAACACCATTTGATCATTCTGTACCACCACCGCCTAAGATCACAAATATCTTTCCATGCCGTCTACAACGTGTCTGTTCCTGGTGATGCCGATGCCGACAAAAACTTCCTGGCCAGGAGTCTTGAACCTCATTAAGAGATCTCCTAACATGGAAGGCATTTTTTTTCCCCAGAGTGGAATATAGTTAAGTGATATTTGGCAAGGCATTAAAATTCTCTGGTTCCGGTTTTCCCAAAGAAACCTGAAATCTGGATTTTTTTTTTTTTTAGGTCAAATGTTCCAATTTTTAAATGTTGACAGGCATTAAACCATTTTTTAAGATGCATTATAGGGACAAATAAAATATTTGCAGTTTTCTCCTAAAATGAAAGGGCTTAGCTACAGTAGTTCTAAGACTTTATCCAGCTAGTGATAGTGATGGAGGTGTTTTATGATTAATGGGGACTTTGCTTTAGGTGAAATGATCAAACTGAATTTCTCCCTGTAAAATTAGCCCTTAAGAAGCAGCTTCCCTTGAAGTACAGCCAGAAAAGGCAGCTGGTCTCACTGATTCTACTCATCTCTTTCTCTTTCCCCACCCTCGGCCCCAAGGCAGATCACCTATATATGTTCTCTAAATATATAAGGCGTAGGAGACACAACATGTGAAGTGGCCCATGCATAGCACCCCCCAGGAAGGCTCACCAGGGCCCGCTGGTTTCACGGTCACATCCCCAGGGCCTGACGGGGCCCACAGTGAAGGCTCAGTATGTGTGCACAAAGTTCCCAGGAGTATACCATTGTAGGTCCTACTTTAATAAGAATAATTGGGAGGTACAAAATTCCACAGGAGACTTATATTAAATACTGGCTATCATGAAAAACTTTAGATCATTAGCTAGAACCATCCAAGAATAATAAGTCAGATAAATATTATTTCTGCATGTTGTGCATTTAGACGACCTCTTCCCAGCAGCCAGCTTACATTTTTGGAGAGCACTTGGCTAACACCATAACTCAAAACCTATCTTTACCTCTCAGCAGATACATCCTCAAAAGCAACAAATTCATGGGCCTTAAAAAAAAAAAGGCTGACAGCCGAGCACAAAAATAAAGATAAATTAATCGAGTTCTAAAAGCAGATGTAGAAAGCACTGGGTTCTCCAAATGCTCTTGTTTCCTTTGGATCTGGGGGTCTCACACGTGGTCCCACAGAGCAGAGCTCCTAAGGTAACTTCATGAAGGGCACACTCTCCCCGACAGCAGTTTGACAACCAACGCACTTTACGGGTTGTAATACTGTTTTTCAAATGCCCACTTCTTGATACAGTTCTGAGGCAAGGGGTAGAGGTCGGTCAGCTCTTCTCCAGAAGCTCAAGTGCACACCCCCAGCCACCTGCCATGTCGGGCTTTTACACTCTATGCCATGATACTTCCCCCCTAACCGCCCCACGGCCCACAGAAATTATTCACACCGGCCCATCCTAAGTGTACTTACCCCACCCCACCACCTCCTCCCCATGGAAACCACAACAAAGGTGCTTGCCCTCTCCCTCTGCCTCCTGACTGACCCCCATGCTTCTCCTGAGTGGCCTCTGTGGGGCACACTGTGTTCTCCCCAATGAACTGTGAGTTATAAAACTATCAAACTCTCTGCAGTTTCTCTCCAGATCTGCATCTGGCCTCGCCATACCTCACCCAAGGTAATAGGGTTGAAATGAGGTTGAACAAAGAGGCAATTCAAAGGCTGTCCTTGATGACAAAAGTCTGGTGGCTGCCGGCAGCTGACTGCAACCTAAAAAAGCTGACAAGAGAATTCTTCAACGTCAGGAAGGGGTGACTCAACATGCGGGCCAGGAAAAATGATAGTTTCCTTATATAAAAACACAAAAGTCACACCCTGAGAAATCTGTCACTTACATCCCTCAGAAGGTACCTTCCTGGCACGGGCTCTGGTCAGATACATCACAATGTGCTGGGGTTTGCACACAGGGCCCTGCTCATACCAAGGCTTCTGAGATTTAGCAGAGGTGGGGCAGGCATGCAAAGGCACCTCCGCTCCATGGAAAACAGAACATTTCGGAGTAACCTGAATGGGAGCGAGCATTTGCTCATTCTCCAGGTAATGCAGTGAGGCTCTGGCCTTCAGTAAACGAACACGAATAGAAAGTAAAGATCTGAAGGCAAGGCCCTGGTAGTGGCAATGAAAACGCAGAGCCCCCTCCTGTGTAAGGAAGGGGTGTCTGCAGCAAGGGTCTTTTGTCAGCAGTGTTTTCCACACAGAGAAGCAGCAGATGGTCGAAAGGACTCTCCCCTGGTTATGCTTGGGCATTCTGAGTCACAAACATTTGGTAACGGACTTTGGCACCTTCCTGATACTGCCAACTGCCAATTAATAAACCACTGCCAAAAAAATAAAATAATAAAATAAAATAAAATAAAATAAAATAACCATTGCCCGTTTAATGAGAAGCATTGAGGTAGAGAGCCTCACTGAAGTATTCTGCATCAGGACCATCTTTCCCTACCAGGAGGCACAATTTGCACAACTCACCTTTTGGGGCCTTGTGCAGCCACTGAGCTTATTCTGCCCCAGCACGATTCCCTCCGTGGCAGGGAGGCCCTCCCTCCCTCCTACTGGGCCACCACAGGGCTGCTCACTAAAAAGAGCTTTCGTAGCAGGGCTGAGTTCTTTCCTCCTAACTCCACCTATGTGGCAGGAACTGGTAACCGCATTCATCAGCCCTAAAGCCATGCCTTTCTCTTCTGATGCCTCCCCTTAGAGTCCAGCAAGCCAAAGTGTCCACGGGCCTCCCTTACAGCTACAGGTGGCCTGGTTCCAACCTATGAGAAAGGTCTGCAAGGGGCTTCTGACAAAAATGTGGCCTTCCTGAGGCACCTGGGTGGCTCAGTTGGTTGAGCAGCTGGCTCTCAATTTCAGTTCAGGTCACGATCTTGGGGTCCTAGGATTGAGCCGTGCATTGGGGTCCACACTCAGCGGGGCGTATGCTTGAGATTCTTTCTCTCCCTCCCTCTGCCCCTCCCCTTGTGCTCCACCCCCTTTCATAAATAAATCTTAAAAAAAAAAATGTGACCTTCCTGATAAGGGCTGATCCCAGCTAACAGAGCCATCCCCCTTCAACCCAAGCTTGGCTATAGATCAATGTAGAGGCTTACCCTGGTGTTACACTATAAAAACACATATATACGCTCCTAGATAAGGGTCAGAAGAAGAAAGATAAACATGTAGATGGTTATAATATTAGTTCTATATAGAAGTGTGTATATATACTTTAAACATAACAACAAAAACAAAACAAAACCATACCGTGTGGATCCACTATTCAGAATTAGGCAATTTTAGGTTTCTCTCCTTCCAGGTGGTTCGACTTATAAACATCCATAAGCCAGGAAGAAAATAAACTAGAGGAATTCCCCTCACCCTTATCTCTGTACCTTCCCGTTCTAGGTGTTGGACTCGTGTGAAAGGAAAGCTAAGGATGAGAATCTCTTCAGTCACAAAGACAGCCACACTGGGAGGCAATAGCAGGACAAAGTGTATGGTCCATCTGTCTACACACCCTGTAGAAGCTTCCATGTTTTAATTACAGTGGTGATAGAACTCATCAAATTTATCCTTAAGCCATCTCTACTGACAACTTGTAATGAGGATCTATACACGCCCAGGAAAAGATGGAAGGTGGGCAAAAGGAGACACCCCCCAGCCTCCTAAACACGGTGAAGCAGAACCAGGAGGCTGAGGAACGCTCTCTCATGCACACATTTGGCATTTATCAAGAACAGAAATGGTTAGCATGGACTCAAAATGTGTCCTTAAAATTTTTTTTCTCCATGAACCCTAGGTTTTCTCTCTTGCTCTTTGCTGCCGTGGCTCCCCAGGGGCAGGGTCCAAGAGGGAAGGCCTCGGTCGGCTGTGCTGGGTAACAGCACAACAGGAGGCTCCTTCTCAGGGTAAAGCACGACAGGAACACACTCTGCCTGTCTTATTCAAGTCTGACCACAGACGTTTGATAGTAAATCACGTTTCACATACTCATCCTTCACCCAAAGGAAAAGGAAAAGCACTCTTTTTCCCCTTCTGTGAACGAGGAAGATGGAGCTGTGGGGCTGCAGGTAAACATGGAGATGAGGCAACAAAACCCAGATGAGACGTGTGCCGCGGGGGTCCGTGCACAGCCCCCGCTTGACCATGCCCTAGAGAAAAGGACTGTATTAGACAACTGCTCCATGTCTTTGAGCCTCAAATCCTTCAGTTGCAAAATGAAGATTGAACTACACTTAAACTCTCTTTTTGTAAGTCAAAACTTGATAGCAGTGATTTCTTAGAGTCCAACCTACTAATTCCTGCTCTCCCTTGTCACATTTTTATGGGATCAAATAAAATTATTTATATGAAGATAGACAAAATTACTATAACCAAAGAGCACCAACTTTATGAACTGGAACAATGATCACTGCTTCAAACTCAACACGTGCCTCACTTTATAAAAAAGAAAGGAAGGGAGGGAGGGAAGTTATACCAATAGCTTTCAGAATTATTCTTTAAAGTGCAAGTTCTGGACCCACCCCAAACTTACCGAGTCAGAAACACGAGGACTCAGTGAGGAATGTGAGCTTCTGACAAGCGCTCCCAGTAACAACCCAAGTTGGAAGAAAAAATTTTTCCCCACAAAATAAATTGGCCTCTTTGGTTTTGGGTGACTTCCTGCTGAAATGCAGGCCCACTTAGTGCAGCCTTTTCCTTACCAAATGAAAGAGATTGTCAAGAACTTAATGTGAAGTAGGTTTTTTTTTCTTCTTAACAACCAGGAAGAGAGGTGAGGTAAAAACCAGTCAAGTTAGCTCAGTCACTAATTAGTTACTAGGAAGTGATAAAATCCGATGTAAGTGTCATCTTTTGCCATAGAGTGTCTTTATCACCTTATTCCATAATCCAAGTCTTTTTTGAAAGCTTTTGGTATGGACTCTGAACTCTGGGAAACAAACTGAGGGTTACAGAAGGAAGGGGTGGGGAGATGGGGTGACCGGGTGATGGGCACGTGTGGTGGTGAGCACTGGGTGTTACACGCAACTAATGAATCATTGAACACTACATCAAAAACTAATGATGTACTATATGTTGGCTAATCGAACATAAAAAAAAAATGTTAAAAAAATAAAAATAAAATAAAAGCTCTCAGTATCGAAGTTCCTGGAGACAATACCAGGCCCCCCTTGCAGCAGGAATGTCATAACTTACCCCTCAGAATGTAGTTCTGATAGTTCTGGTCCGCCTCAGCTCCCACCTTGATCAAACATGTCAGACCTTCAGCCACCACAAATTCGTGCACCAAATCTTTGTCATCCTGGCAGGAAAGGAGGGAGAAAAAAAAAGACTTCAAATACTGTCCCAGTCCCTCCTCCATCCATGCTGTTAAAACTACAGACGAGCCTTTGAAGCCAGACTGACCTCTAAAGATTGTTCTGCTCTATTCAAATGAGGCATCTACAACTGTTGCCAGAGGAATTTTACAACCAGTCTCCACAGTGCTAGTTGCCAGAGACCAATTATTGCCTTCTGGGCAATCTAATAAAGATAAAGCAAATGAATCCCCTGTCAGGAATATTTATAGTGTTCTGTTTTTCATTCTTCAAAAATCACCAAGCTCTGCTCCCCCACAGGTCCCTAGGGACTGACCACATGAAGCTTGCTGGGTTTCAGCAACAGGAAATGTTCGATTGCAGTACAGAACATCAAGCAGAGGATTCAAAGCCACTCGTTTGTTCCAAAAGACAGTCCTTAAGGTCGGTGGTTACAAGGGTCTGCAAATGGTATCTAAGTGAGGAAGCAGAGCACACAACCAGCCATGCGTCAGGGGCAGCCACATGACCCCACAAAGGGGCCACTCCAGCAGGCCGGCAGACTCAGGTCCCAGAAGGCAGGATGTGAAAGGAATCTCAGGGACCATCTAATTTGGTGGTTCTCAAAGAGGGGTGTCCAGACTCACAGGTGGCATGAGCATCGCCTGGGCACTTGTTAGAAATACAAATACCCCAACTGACTACCTAGAACACTCTACGGTGAGGGTCAGCGTTGTGCGCTTAACACATCCTCCAGGTGACTTGGAGGTGCTCAGATGATGCTCACCCCTGACTCCTTCACATTAGGATTATCTGGGGAGCTTTAAAAAGGAGTAGTAGGAAGCAGGACCCTACCCAGATGGATTAATCAGAATTATTAGGGGTGGGCCCTAGCTCTGTTATTAAATTCCCCAGGAAATCCTAAAGGGCAGCCAGTTCAAGGACCATTGACATAAGCCTACCTTCTCTTTACAGATAAAGATGCAAAACTTTGGCCGAGATCACCTATGTCCAGCCAGCCCCATAATTTTCTGTAGTACCAAGGTCTACAGAGCTCTGTGAGAGGGATTTTTCCACTACTATTCCAGATTTCCTCAATTGGACAGTGCCTGGTCTCAAATGCAGCTAGCCTAAGACTAGAACATTCATATTCAATTATAACAACAGAGCCAAAATTAAAAAAAAAAAAAACCTCAGTGATATAAATAGTAGAAAGCTTAATGGAATAATGAAGGGTTTTTATTATAGGAATGGTCAGCAACCATAGTTTATCTCTAAAAAAGAAAAAATAATTTAGACAAACGGACATAATTCTCCTGTCCCTCTGTGAAATCAGCCCCTCATTTTGATTTTATGGCATTTTCCAATTATATGGATGGAGGACTTGAGCTAAATGTGGGCAGGCCAGGCGAAGGCTCCCTTTGAACCCAGAAAACACTCTCAACGTTCAGAGGGCACCGAGGGGAGAGGGGGAGTGATGCTTGTGCCCTGAAGGTAATGAAAGACAGCTGTGTTAACTCAGACTTTAAGATAATCATGGCTTTGGAAGCAAGAGAAAATGGGACAATATCATGAGTTTTTGGAAAATTACTTTACACTCGTATGTATAAAGGAAATAAAAATAATTCTCCCTCCATCCATATCCTTTTCCACCAGCATATGTGAAAAGTGAACATTTAGATGAGCTCATGTCTAGTCAGAAAGTTTTTCCAAGCATGTAACAAATGTTTATTACTTTAACTAAAACTAGATTCACACATGACTTCATGGTGAAAAAGTGAGAACAAGCTCTCAAGAAACCACTCAAGCTAATCACTAATATTAATACAGCAGAGAGTTGGCTGCCTGGCAAAGGTACTCAGAAAAAAACACGGACAGGGGAGACAGTGTTTATAAAAATTCAGAACCCTAACTAAAATTTATGTACATATGTAGATAAGCACTTAAGTAATAGACATTTGTGGAAAATAAATTGTGGAGAATGTCCTCCAAATTGGCAATGGCTGAGATTTAACACGTATCCTGAAATACTTAGGCATTAATAAATGATTTTTAAAACTTTGACTTCCCACTAGAATGAAATCAAAATGTTAACACCAACTGATAAGAAATGATCCCTGCACTTCAGAATTTTCTACACTAACCATACTTTAACCTGCATTTTTTTTAAATGCCTATTAGTCAAGGAATATTCAACTCAATGCAAAAGACCAAGCGCTTTGTATTTTACACCCTTTATACTCTAAGTTCCAGAAAGAACCCCTGCATGTAGAAAACACAAGATGATGGAAATGCAGACTGTGGGTGTGGGAGAAGGCGATCTAAGCCCGAGACAGCTTGCAGCCTGTGTGATCCATTCACCACCCAATGATGCCTGCCCTGGTTTGAGCTGTTCTGTGCCCACGTGTGTGGTCTTCCAAACAGATTACACACTGCAGGTAGCAAGCACCTTCCTCCTTGCCTACATAATGTCAGCAAAGGCGGCTCAAAAATATCTGATGAATAAACGGTAGAAACAACAACCCTGAGAATTCAGAGTTAATACTACAGAACAAACTCGGTAAAGGAATGTGCAACAAAGACCCCAGACATGTTTATTTTGTTTTATTTTTAAGTTTTTTCACCATGGAAAACTTTAACCATATACAAAAGAAGACAGAACAATTTAGTGAACCCCAGGTGCCAATCCATTCATACCAATCCTGTTTCTTCTATCACCCCATATTAATTTGTCTGCTGCCATATTAATTTGAAGCAAATCCCAGACATCACATCATTTAATCCATAAATACTCCAATATGCATCTCCAAAATACAGAAACTCTTTTTAAAACTATGTACTCATAATAAAAAACTAATACTTCATTATTAAATGTCCAGTCAGTGACCAAAATTCCAACTGTTTCATAAATACTGTTTTGTGTTTCTGTGTGTTCGTGTTTTTGTTTTGTTTTTTACATTTTGTACCAGGACCCAAATAAGATCCACATGTGGATTTAAAAGTCTTTTAATTAACCTTTTTTCCCCTTGAAATTTATGTTAAAGAAACTAGGTCATTTGTCCTGAAAAGTAGCCCAGTAGTCTGGATTTTGTTGACTGCACCAGTGTGATGTAGATTAACATATGCCTCTGTCCATGATCATTTATAAATTGGTTACTGTATATGGAGGCATGATGAGATCCAGGGTTGATTTTGTCGGCTTGCGCACATCAATGATAATGTGAATTCCCATGAGAAGCCACATACAATCTGGCTGTATCTCATTTCCACCATGTCAGCAGGTCTTGATGCTCAATGCCTAGATCCATTCACTTAGGGTTGCAAAATTCTGATACTTTAATTCTATTACTCCTCCTTACTTATAAGCTAGAAGATTATTACAAACAATACTTCCCCTCAACTACTGTTTGATTATCCTAAAGTTCACATGGAAAATTTATTATTTTTGGTGCGATTGTAAAACTCCTGGAAGAAAACATAGGCAGTAATATTTTTGACACCAGCCCTAGAAACATTTCTCTAGACATCTCCTAAGGCAAGGGAAAGAAAAGCAAAAGTAAACTATTGCAGCTACACCAAAATAAAAAGCTTTTGCACCGTGAAGGAAACCATTAACAAAGCAAAAAGGCAACCTACTAACTGGAGAAGATATTTGCAAATGATATATCCAATAAGGGTTTAATATCCAAAATATATAAAGAACTTATACAACTCAACACCAAAAAACAAATAATCCAATTCAGAGCAGAGGACCTAAATAGACATTTTTCCAAAGGAGACATCCAGATGGCCAACAGACACATGAAAAGATGCTCAACATATCTCATCATCAGGGAAATGCAAATTAAAACTATAATGAGTTAGCACCTGGCACCTGTCAGACTGGCTAAACCCAAAGACATAAAAAATAACAAGGGCTAGTGAGGATGTGGAAAAAAAGGAACCCTCGTGAGTAGGAATGCGAATTGGTACAGCCACTGTGAAAAACAGTATGGAGGTTCCTCAAAAAATTAAAAATAGAATTACCATATGATCCAGTAATTCCACTATGGGATATTTACCCAAAGAAAAGGAAAACAATAATTCAAAAAGATATATACACTCCTATATTTACTGAGGCATTATTTACAATAGCCAAGATATGGAAGCAACCCATGTGTCCATTGATGAATGAATAAAAAAGATGCAGTGTGTACGTACACACATACACATACACACACACACACACACACACACACACACACACACACACAGTGGAATACTACTCAGCCATAAAAAAGAATGAGATCTTGCCATTTGTGGCAACATGGATAGACCTAGAGGAAACAATTCTAAGTGAAATAAGTCAGAGAAAGACAAATACCATATGATTTCACACATTCTGTCTCAAATAAAATCTTTTTAACAATAAATAGAGGAATACAGAATTTTTAACTTAACCTCTTCTACCTTTAAGATATTTATTTGATTTGATTTGATTTGATAGAAAGAGAGAGCAAGAGAGAAGAAGCAGGGGGATCAGCAGAGAGAGGGAGAAGTAGGCTCCCCTCTGAGCTGGGAGCCCAACAAAGGGCTCAATCTCAGGACCCTGGGATCATGACCTGAACCGAAGGCAGATGCTTAACCAACTGAGCCACCCACCCAGGCGCCCTTCTACCTTTCTATCTTCTTTCTCCCTAATCCTTAAGGACTCCGAGAATGACAAAGCACACACACACACACACACACACACACACACACACAGAGACACACACCAGTCTCAGAATAGCAACACAACACCACCAGCAGCAACAGGATTATTATAAACAGTTGATTGTGTGGTTTCTTCTTGTTCTTAGAGTAGATTTACTCAAAATACACAAATCACAATGTTTTAAAGTCACTTAGAATAACTAACTCTTTTCTGTTCAGTTTGGTCACCAGCTAGACACTCAATGAGGTGAACACAGGTTTTGAAAGAAGTCAAAGCTGAACAGAAACAGTAGGCTGGGGGACTCTGGGTTAGGGCGAGGAGTGGCAGGAGCATGGCCCTCTGGTGGCAGGGAGAGTCCAGCCCAAGGGCAGCTGGGGGTCCAAGTTAAAAAGAAGGATGTAATTGAGTGTAAACGAGTTTTATTTTGTTCAGCTAAGGAACAGGGAAACACAGATGGAAACTACTAACTTAGAAACAGGAAAGACTGAAGACAGAGGCATCTTCTAGAAGACCACCCAATTCACCTAGTCCACTCACCCGTTGCTTACGCAGCCCCAGACATATGCTAGGCCCCAAAGACCCAGCGATGAAATCCAGGGAGCTTGCATACAGCTAGACTCAGACGAATGCCCCATTGTACCTTAAGTTCTATACTAAAGAGAAGCACAAAGAACTTCAGAGGTATTTGAAGGGACTGAGAAGAGTCACTTAGGGAGAGGGACCCTGGCAGGAGGGAACACCGGGAGACAAACTGAGAGACACAGAGAGTGGGTGAGGGGTGGCAACACATTCTGGCAGAGGAGCAACAGGTCCAGGGGAAAATTGCAGAAAAGAGTGTGGCTTGCTCCCAGAATGCAACCATGAGTAGAATTTAGGATGCAGCCAAGGGCAAAGAAGTGGGCAGCAAAGTCCAGATCCACAGGGCTTCCATGTTATACTGAGAAATTCAGATGTAATGCAGAAGGCTATATGGAACCAGCAAGAGAACAATTTCCTCAAGCCCCTCTGGTAGAAGTTAAAGAATAGACAGATGGAAAGAACCAAGAGCAGGCAGTGCCCAAGGACAGCTGTTGCAATTTTTCCAGAATAAACAGCCTGAACCAAGGCAGACCCAACCCCAAGGCATCTCTGAGATGTGCAGTGTGAGGGGGCGATGACACGGTAGGTTCACAACCATAACCATCAGGAGAGCCAAGAGGACTCGTTCGTGTCCCGAAGTGCTGACCCCGAGAAGAGACTCTGCGCGGGGAGAAAGTAAGGACATGGTTGAACAAGTTTAAGGACGAGTGGGATAAGAATGTGCAGATGGGACGGACTGTTGGCCTGTCTTCTTGCCAGGCCCCTCCCGGGAAGACATCCACAAGGGGGACAGCCACTCTGACAGAACTATCACTGACAAGGAAAATTTGTTAAGAATGTGGCTAAGACAGGAACTGATGAGAAGTGGAACATACCCTAGGGTCCAAAATCATTAGAGAAGGAACAACGAACCTATAGAGACACCAGTTCTTGCCAAACGCCATCCTGACTCTGCCCAGACAGCAGCCTCTTCCTCCTCCCCTGGCTCTGTCTGTCTGTCTGTCTGTCTGTCTGTCTCTCTCTCTCTCTCCCTCCCTCCTCTACAGTCTCATGTGAGTGAGAGGCTTGGAGCTTGTCAGCACTCCCATCCAAAGCACGTGACTTCCTCAGGGCAAGGAAAGAGGGAGGGCTTAGGAGAAAAGGATAAAACGGACCCTGAAAGAGGAACATAAACATATGCATAAGGAACATGTCCTTAGCAGCCTGGTTGATAAAACAGCCAACCCTGTGGATAAACCAAACTGCCCGCCAAGAGAAGAATGAACAAGGCAACTTGCGCCATATTCATACACGAGCACACTCAGAGCTCCACCGGCCAGTCACGCCTACATCGAGCCCACTTTCAGTAAATAAGCTGGAGTACAACCCATGCAGCAGAACATATGTGAAGTTAGCAGAAAAGAACACAGATACTGTTGGAGGCTCTTCACCGCTGGCAGAGAAACGCGCATGCCCATGACCATCAGTAGAGAGGGGACCTGGGGCAGGAAGAGAACGGTTGGAATGAGGGAGAAAACAAGACCTCAATTATATCTGTAGTAGGTTTTTCTTTTTAAAAATCTGAGGTAAATATGGAAAAAGGTGATTTGATAGAGTTGTCGTTCCTTCTTAATGTTTGAAATATTTGATATGGTAAAAATATTCTCAACTGAGATTTTGCCCTGACATTTTAATCCAAGGAAACTTTCTTTCTGTCATCAGTAAGAGGTAGAAACGGGTCTGTATCTAATTCCATACGCAACAAAAAAACAGGACTGGAGAGCATGTTGTTGTTCTTTTTTTTTTACCTGAAATATCTGCTTCAGGGAGAAAAGCGCCCTTCTTAAATCTCGCCCACTGGAGTTGTACAGTTTTTCTGAAATAAAGAACATGACATATATAGAATTAATTAAACGGACTCAATGAATGGTAAAAACACAGGATGTGAACATGAACAGAATTTCCACTGGAGAGGGGAGGAGACTGAATCCATGCAAGATACAGCCCCCACGCTGGACAGTGCCGACAACAGTCGGGGCCACTACAGGTGGCTGGAAGAGGGTCTGAGAGAGTTGTGGAGGACAAGCCCCACGTGCACCCTCAGCCCCCACCCTCCCTCTCTCCAGACTTTGATTCCCAGCAGTTTGTAGACCATTGCACCTAATAACTGGCTATATCCAGGAAATGAACACAGCCAAGATGGAAGGCATCCTCCCACCTCCCTGCTTCCTTGCCTCACAGCCCCTGCAACACCATGCTTTCTGCAGCTGGGCTCACCTTTGAGGCACCTCCTTTTCCCTGGGATCTAATGATCACCTTGAGAGACCCAAGGGCAATACAGTGGCTTTAAGGACTGGATTCCCTGGGGATGGCCCTCTACACAGCCTTAGCTCTGGGTCTACCTGGGCTCTTACTCATGTTCAAGGATGGGTCTGGCCCTGAGCAAGGCAGATGGAGGAGCCCTATGTCGGTCTTCTCTAGCTCAAGACTCAGGCCAACTCCTATAACCCCCAATGTTCTGTTAGTCACATTTAACATGTACCAGTTAGGCCAGGCCTAGTGAATAAGGAGGTGACCTTGACCTAGGACCCATCCTCCAGAGGTCACAATGTGGCAGGGAGACAAATGAATATGCCAAAAGTACTAGTTAGCCATTGGAGTAGAGCTACAAAGTGCTGAGGGCACACACGAGGAAGGGAGAAACCAGTTTTTCCAGTGTATGTAGAATGCCTGGGAGCATGGACTCTGCTCAGCTTCACACAACTCAAGATTGGCCCTGACTCAGGTGACTCAGGGGTCAGGTTAGGTTCCTAATATCAGGTACCAGACTGACCCAATAAAAATCACCCAGCATGTATTTCCTGAGCACCTTCTAGGAACTGTTCTTTACAGTCAGTAGTGAAGAGTGGACTTAAAAAGTGCAAAGAATAAGCAGTCAAAAAGCCTACATTTCAAAGATGGTGTCACCACTTACTATATGACCTTGAACAAAGTAGTTTACCTTTCTATGTGTTGGATCCCCTGTCTATAAAATAAGAACATGCAACAATAGATTTAGAAGAAGACAGTTTTTGTGTTAAATCAAACACTGATATGATGCAGGGTGATGCCAAATTAAAATGTTAAAGAATAAAGCAGTCAAAAGCAGTATCATGCTGGAGGCCAGCCTCTCTGAGCTTCAATTCCAGCACATGCGGGGCAATGTGCAGACCCACATTCTCTGCTTATGTCACGGACTTGAGCAGAAGGGCATGGAACACACAGTTCTATAAGAGTTGGCAGAAGTCTGGTCATGAGAAGAATATGCCCACTTGCAGAGTAACTCTGAAAGGGAACAGGCTCCCACCTTCGATTTAAAAGGCTGTAGGGGAGGTGGGGCTCAGCTTTTGCATGGTGGTAGCTCCCCCCAAAGGCCTCCCTACAGACATCTTGCCCTCTTCTCATCCACTCTCCACATCAAGGCCAGAAGTGTTGGGTGAAAATGACCACCTGATGACATCACTGCTCCCATTTAAACCCTTCAATGGCTACCCCTGCACTTAGAATGAATTCCAAAATCCTCTGCATGACCCATCAAGCCCTTGGTCATGCAGCCCTAGCCCCCTCCCTCCCTGTGTTGCAGACTCTCTGGTCTCCTCTAGGCAACTGGGCAGGTCAGGTTCCTCCAGACTCAAAACCTATGAAAATACCCAATAAGGGGCAGAGGCTAGGTTGTGTTAGTTTGGGGGTCAAGGGGTTTGTGACCCCAAGGCCTTCTTGCTATTTGACCACCATGGAATCTACCACCTCTAAACAATATGCAGTCCATGATGACTTATTATGAAGAGTTTTGATTAAGACAGAATGCATCGCCTTCTTAAAAACAAGGATCTGAGAAAATTCCAGAGAAATCAGCCATCCCTAAAATGAACATCTTGTTTATCACAGATCCTAAGACATGAGGCCCAAATAAATCTCAAGCTGACTTCTAAAGTGTGTGCATGGCCTCAAAATACACAAGTAATAAATAAGTGGAGCAGACCGCATCATCTCAGGGTCTGGTCCCTGGGGTGACCACTTCTTCAGTGTCCACAGCTAACCTCTCAGACTTCTCAAATTCGGAGGATAGAAATTTTAACTGTTGCCAGAACCACTTCTAATAAATAAGAATAACTCTATCAGATGCAAGCACGGGCATATATAAGCCCCGAAGAAGAAGGGCAGATTTATCCTATCCAGGAAGAGCATCTGAAGAGAGTGTCAATTCCAATACCTCTTTATAAGGTAATAAGATTTGCGGTAGACTTCTCTTGTGTACTAGATGACAAGCAGAAATAGGTCTTAAGTGAATTTACAATATCACAGAGTTAGTTACTGATGATCTGTCCTAGCTTCTGAATCATGTGAATGAAAATTATGGTTGTGTTCAGATTGTTAAGGTTTTTGTACTTGGTATTATACTCAAAATCAGTTCTTAAAAAAATTTAGCTAAGAATGACTTAATATTTTGTTGAGGATTTCTCACATCTATATTCATGAGGAATATTGATCTGTAGTTTTGTTTCCTTTTAATGGTATTGATGTTGCAGCAATACTGTTTCTCATGAGTTGGGAGTATTCCCTCCTCTTCTACTTTCAGAACAAGTCTGCGTAGACTTGGTATTACACATTCCTTAAATGTTTGGCAGAATTCTCCAGCGAAGCCACCTGGTGGGGAGGGAGAGGAGTTCTCTGTATTGGAAGGTTTTCAACTATGAATGCAATTTCTTCAATTACTATAGGGTTATTCTGATTATTTCTTTTTGAATGAGCTTTGATAATTTGCATCTTTTAAGGAATTTTTCCAATTCATCTAAGTTGTTAAGTGAAGGGGCATAAAGTTGTCGTAATATTCCCTATCACCCTTTTATTGAATATAGCAATCTCCCCTCTTATCCCTATTATTGGTAATATGTCTCTTTTCTCCACTTAACTTCGTCTGGCCAGAAGTATATCTATTCTATTGATCTTTTCAAGAATCAGCTTTTGATTTCATTGTTCTTCCTATTTCTTTCCTGACTATAATTTTCTTCCTTCTGCTTGCTTTTGGCCTAATTTGCTCTTTTTTCCTACTTTCTTAAGGGGGAAATTTAATAACAATTGATCTGAAACCTGTCTTCTTTTCTAAGTAGTTAATGCTATAAATATCTCCCTAAGCGCTGCTTTGGCTGCATTCCACACAATTTGCTATCTTGTGTTTTCGTTTTCATTTAATTTAAAATTGAGTGAATGCAGAATATTTCATTCAAATCAAAAGGGGATAAATCCTGTGATTTTTAAAGATTTTATTTATTTATTTGACAGAGACCGCGAGAGAGGGAACACAAGCAGGGGGAGTGGGAGAGGGAGAAGCAGGCTTCCCATGGAGCAGGGAGCCGGATGCAGGGCTCAATCCCAGGACCCTGGGATCATGCCCCAAGCCGAAGGCAGAAGCTTAACGACTGAGCCACCCAGACACCCCTCCTGTGATTTTTTTTTGACCTGTGGTTTATTTAGAAATATACAGTTTAACTTCCAATTATTTGGGGATTTTCTACATATCTGTTACCAATTTCTAGTTTCATTTCTTTATGAGGAGAACAATCTTAAAAGACATCAATTATTTTAAATTTATTAATGTCTATTTTATGGCCCAAATATGGTTTATCATGGTGAACATCTCACATACACTTGAAAATAATATGTATTCTGCTGTTACTAGGTAGACTGTTACAGAAATATCCACTAGGTCAAACTGAGTGGTAGTGTTGTTCAGGTCTTCTATATTTTCACGAGTTTCTGTAGATCACTGAGAGGAGTGTTGAAATTTCCAACCATGACAGGGGACTTGTCTATTTTTCCTTGCACCTGATTGAGTATTTGCTTTGCGTACGCTTTGCCTTTCTCTTGTTATGGGCACTATTTAGGATTCCTATGGCTTCTAAGTGAATTGACCTTTTATCACTATATAATGTCTTTCTTCATCCCTGGCAATATTCCTTGTTTAAAGTCTACATTTTTAATATTAATATGATCACTTTTGGTTAGTATTTGCATGGTACAGTTTCTTGTAGTTACAGTTGTAACTTGTTTTTATCCAGTCTGACAGTCTCTATCTTTTAAATGATATGCATTCACCATATTTTTAACCCCCAGGACATCACAAATGATTCTTCAGTGACACTAAAACCAAAGATCTCAGGGAGGCCTGATGGTGCCACTCATCCTTTGATGAGAAACATCCTTGTACAAATGCCAAAAATATCTTTGGTGCCAAAACACTCTCCCCCTCCTTTTTTTGCCAAGTCTTTTAATTAAACAAAACTTCTATTTATTTTTTTTGAGGGGGGGCAGAGAGAAAGGGAGAGAGAATCCTACACAGACTCCATGCCCAGGACAGAGGCCAACTTGGGGCTCAATCTCAAGACCCTGATATCATGACCTGAACCAAAACCAAGAGCCAGACGCTTAACTGACTGAGCCACCCAGGCATCCCTATAATTTCTATTTGAAAAGTACCATTTCAATTGTCCTTAATTAAAAAAAACTGTTTATAGTTATTCATTTAAATAATTATTCCAAATAAAATTCAATAACGAAATAGTAATGATCCCAAATAATTCTTTTATGTAAGAGAATTACCACTACAAACTTCAGAGAAAGATTCACATATTTTAATGTAGTTTCTGGTTTTTTAATATCAAAACTCAAAAGATCAGCTATCTTCTTTAAGAATATTACATATTTTGGCTTAAATGCCCTTTAAAAGGCAAAGTGTTTTAATTCTCTCTGTTAAAAGCACTAGGTGAGGTCTAGATTAGGAGTCTTTCCAACCCGGTACCTGTTACGTTGTAGCTAGTTTTTTTCGTTTTTGTTTTTTTAACCCTTCATAAGGGGTGCGTGGGTACCTCAGTCGTTAAGCGTCTGCCTTCGGCTCAGGTCATGATCCCAGGGTCCTGGGATCGAGCCCCGCATCGGGCTCCCTGCTCGGCAGGAAGCCTGCTTCTCCCTCTCCCACTCCCCCTGCTTGTGTTTCCTCTCTCGCTATCTGTCAAATAGAATCTTTAAAAACAAACAAACAAACCAATGCTTTATAAAAGCAGTCAGCAGTGAAGCTTCACTCTTATGGACGAAGATATCCTATCCCGAAGTACTATAAACTTTTTCTACACTATCGACATTTTTAAGACTGTCATGCATTGGTCTCTGTAACATATGAAAGCAACACTGTGGTACCAAATAGCCTCTACACCCAACCTGACCCGTTCTGTTGATTCTTCACATACATTTTATGACACCACTGTTCACCTAGAAGACAAAATGGATCAGGATCCAAGCATGTCTGTAAATGACATAGAGGCATACGTTGGAAATATTCCAAGTTTGGTTTCAGACCAATGCAATAAAGTAAATATCACAATGCAAGTCAAATGAATTTTTTGGTTTCCCAGTGCATATGAAAGTTATGTTGACACTATAATCTAGTAAGTGTGCAATAGCATTGTCTAAAAAAAACAGTGCACATATCTTAATTTAAAAATTCTTTATTGAAAAAAAATGCCAACCATCTGAGCTTTCAACAAGTAGTAATCTCTGATCGCAAATCACCATAACAAATATAATAATGAAGTTTGAAATATTGTGAGAATTACCAAAATATAAAAGGACACAAAGTGAGCAAATGCTGTTGGAAAAATGGCACCAATAGACTTGATTGCTGCAGGGTTGCCATAAAACCTCAATTTGTAGAAAATGCAATATCTGCAAAGTGCAATCAAGTGCAATAAAATGAGCTCTGCTGATATAATTTGTCATCATGGGAGGCGCACTTCCTGCTGGTAGAGGAGGAGCCAGCAGACATTTCATCACGTCAGCTGTCGTGCCCAAACCAGTGACTACTGAGAGCCTTTGGTGACGTTCATGAGCAGCCTCCGCAGGCCAAAGGAGAGGCACTCCTTCCCACAGCCCAAGCCCCATTTTCCTTGATACAGGGCTAACCATGCCATGGGAGGTGTGGTCTGGAGCTTTCATTCCTGGGGACACTCTGGAGTTCAGAAACAGAGTGTTCCAACTATAGCATATCCAGGCCTCACCATACAGAAATTCAGCCTCACCATGGCCGTGCAGTACTCCCCTTCAGGTTAGACAAGACTATCAAGGCCTCCCCCTAGGAACAGGGCTGGCCTGGCAGCTTCCTGAGGGGATGCCGGACATGGTTCTTGGATGCATTTCCTATTGAACATCACTCCCGCCTCCTTTAGAAGCAGCCTGTCTATGCAGAGCTCAGGTGTGATTTTCAGTCCTGGGTTACATGAGCGCATGCAAGGCTTCCTTAGGGAAGGATGACTGAGCCCCATGGGGCTCCCTTGTTCCGCCCTCAGTATCTGCAGCCTCTGCTGTCTGTGAGTGTCTGCATGTGTGTGGATCCAGGGGCACACTGGGCTTCAGCCTTGTGGGTGATGACGCAGAGCATGGGGGTCCTCTGATTCCAAATACACCCAATACACTATGCAGACTGTTCTCATGGGTCCCGAGTCCCAAGGGAGGGAATTCCGTATGTCCCTATTGCCTAAAAATTAGGCAATGCAGAAGAAAGAAGGCATCAAATGTAGAGCAGGGAGAGAGAGAGAGAGGCCCAGAGGCCACCCTCTGCCAGCAAGAGGGCAGCTCCAGAGCTGCTCCCATAGGCCGAGAAACTCACAGAGGTGCTCCCTTTTCCTTTGTCCACCTATGTTGTAAACACACGCCAAGGAGCATGCAGCCTCTACTGGGGGGACGGTGCAGAAGACGATGGATCCTGCCGTGCCAGACTCCATGTAAGCGTCCCAAGTCAGAGCACTGGGGAGGAAGATGGCTACGTGACTAAGAAGGGAAATGTGGGTCCCTTCCTGGAAAATATCAACAACAACAACAACAACAAAACCCCACAGCATCTCAACTCAAACCTGAATCCTATGTGTAAAGGGCAGGGCTGGGCTCAGGTTGGAGTCCAGAAGATTTGCCATTCTCCCAAAGCCTGGAGATGGCCAGGTGGGAGGTATGCAAAGAGGAACCCGCCGCCCACCAGCACAGCCCCAAGGGTAGGACAGTAGCTCTTGAGAGCTCAGGGGGCAGAAGGTCCCATGGAAGACGCAGTGCCAGTTCCAGTAGCTTGGGGTCGGGGGGAGAATGGGGGGCCGATTCTGCATCCATTCCTATTAAGGTCAAGCACAGCCTGTGGTTGGCCAATAAATGAAAATACATATGTATGTATTCTCCCACCTCCTTCCAAACCAAATCTACCCAGGGTGCAGTCATATGTATAACACTAGCCTTTGAGTAAAAGGCCATCAGGAGCTCACATTTGGTGGGGAAAGGAGGCAGGACCAGAACATCATTTGTTAAAGTCTTTATAATTGCCCCCATCTTTTCTCTCCATGGTTCTTGCCTTTTAAAATGAAACATGTTCCTTTAAGAGATACAATTAAGGTATTACACTTTAAACCAGTTTATAATGATGAGCAGAGGGCAAATTGATTAAAGGCCACTAGGGACAATTCCTGTTCCATCATCGGGAAGGAAACCCGCATGGCCCGCCCACATGAACACGGAAAGGCACAGCCACAGAGGTCCTGTGCTTCCTGCTCAGCTAAGAGCTGTGAAGTGAAGAAAACCTTGTGTGGGGAAAACAGACCTGAACATTAGAAGGAATCGGTGGGAACATGAGAGTCTATTTACATTTAGTGAAAGAGCTTGGAGGGGAGGGACCCAGAGCATCTGTGAGCGTGCCAAGGAAGTGAGAGAGTGAAAGATGTATCTAGAGCATCATGCTTCAGAACCATAAAAATCACTGACTTTAAGGCTAATAGTTTCAGTACACCATTCTCTCACCAAGTGCCAAACACATTAACCAAGTGCTCTGTGCAAACACTTGGACCAAGACCCAGGAGACCCCCCTCTGCGCAGAGGAGGCAATAACTTTCCTTTAACCCTTGGGCTGCCACAGACAACATCACACTGACAGAGGAGATGTATTCACAGACAAAATGCCTGCACCTACATTTAAAAATCTGTTGGCACCAGCTACAGAGAATGCAACCAGCATGATTTTTCAGATGGAGACGAGAGACACGAGCTCCTCCTTTGCCAGGCATTAGCTGTGTGACGTTTGCTCTTCAGACTCACCCATCTGAGAGAGCTGGTGAAGAACAACTCTGAAATGGGACAGAAATCGCTGGCCAGGCTTAGGTTATGCTCTGCTCCCCAGCCAGGAAGTCTGCAGTCCCAAGTTCCTGTCAGCACTGAGTCGAAGGAATTCCACTCTGGACATTCTTCCCAGGAATTTGAATGAGCCACCAACACACTGATGACCCGGAAGTACAACCCACTTCAACCTGCAACTGTTGCTTCGTTATGACGTGTTGACATTTTAAAGAAAACCACCAAAGTGGCACAACACAAAATTTTTCAGTGAAAAAACAGCCTGGTCAGATTTTAGAAATCCCTCTTTTCCAGTAACGTTTAAGTGCTTTAGAGTCATAGTTTCATTTCTAAGTTATATACAGCTCATCACAAATGTTAACATCAGAGGGTACAGGTTGTGGCGGTGATGGCATGAGGCTGGGGACACCGTAGAGTCCCCGCGTTCAGGGTCTCACACTGCCACGCTGTGAAGTTTCAACTCCGTGTTGCTCTCGGGCTGTGACAGAGGGTGCTGGGGGGATTTCAAACAGGAAGGAATCTAATGACACAGGGTTCTTTGAGGCTCACTGCCCATACGTCCTGTCAGGGCAGAGGAACTGAGACAGGGATGGATAGGAGCAGGAAACCAAGTAAGAAGCCTTTGGAGTCACCTGAGCAAGGGGTGATAGGTCGTGACAGGAACAGAGGGGATGGTGAGGAGGGATGGATTGGGGAGTGATTGAGGGATAGAGCTGAATGTGGGGTGAAATGGGTGAAGGACCCCGAGACCTCCAGTTTGCCCGCTGGGTTTGTGGGGAAGCCATTCCCTGAGACATGGGACAGTATGGGCAGTTGCTACCAGTGAGCTGTGCCTCTATCCGGATGTGGAACCCTAAGACAGCTGAATAGCATCCTCAGGTCTCTGGGGTCAGAAGAGGCCACACGCATTGGACAGCCACATGAAGAATGAAACTGGACCATTTCCTTACACCACACAAAAAAATAGACTCCAAATGGTTGAAAGACCTAAACGTGAGACAGGAGTCCATCAAAATCCTAAAGGAGAACACAGGCAGCAACCTCTTCGGCCTCAGCCGCAGCAACTTCTTCCTAGAAACATCGCCAAAGGCAAGGGAAGCAAGGGCAAAAATGAACTATTGGGACTTCATCAAGATAAAAAGCTTTTGCACAGCAAAAGAAACAGTCCACAAAACCAAAAGACAACAGACAGAATGGGAGAAAATATTTGCAAATGATATATCAGATAAAGGGCTAGTATCCAAAATCTATAAAGAACTTATCAAACTCAACACCCAAAGAACAAATCATCCAATCAAGAAATGGGCAGAAGATATGAGCAGACATTTTTCCAAATAAGACATCCAAATGGCCAACAGACACATGAAAAAGTGCTCGACATCGCTCGGCATCAGGGAAATCCAAATCACAACCTCCATGAGATACCACCTCACACCCGTCAGAATGGCTAAAATTAACAGGTCAGGAAACGACAGATGTTGGCAGGGATGTGGAGAAAGGGGAACCCTCCTACACTGTTGGTGGGAATGCAAGCTGGTGCAACCCCTCTGGAAAACAGTATGGAGGTTCCTCAAACAGTTGAAAATAGAGCTACCATACGATCCGGCAATTGCACTACTGGGTATTTACCACAAAGATACAAATGTAGGGATCCGAAGGGGTACGTGCACCCCGATGTTTAAAGCAGCAATGACCACAATAGCCAAACTGTGGAAAGAGCCAAGATGTCCATCGACAGATGAATGGATAAAGAAGATGTGGTATATATACACAATGGAATATTATGCAGCCATCAAAAGGAATGAGATCTTGCCATTTGCAGCGACGTGGATGGAACTGGAGGGGGTTATGCTGAGTGAAATAAGTCAGAGAAAGACATGTATCATATGACCTCACCGATATGAGGAGTTCTTTTTTTTTTAATTTTTTATCGTTATGTTAATCACCATACATTATATTAGTTTTTGATGTAGTGTTCCATGATTCATTGTTTGTGCATAACACCCAGTGCTCCACGCAGAACGTGCCCTCTTTAATACCCATCACCAGTCTAACCCATCCCCCCACCCCCTCCCCTCTAGAACCCTCAGTTTGTTTTTCAGAGTCCATTGTCTCTCATGGTTCGTCTCCCCCTGATATGAGGAATTCTTAATCTCAGGAAACAAACTGAGGGTTGCTGGAGTGGTGGGGGGTGGGAGGGATGGGGTGGCTGGGTGATAGACATTGGGGAGGGTATGTGCCATGGTGAGTGCTGTGAATTGTGCTCACACACAGTGTTGAATCACAGATCTGTACCTCTGAAACAAATAATGCAATATATGTTAAGAAAAAAAAAAGATAGCAGGAGGGGAAGAATGAAGGGGGTAAATCAGAGGGGGAGATGAACCATGAGATGCGATGGACTCTGAAAAACAAACTGAGGGTTCTAGAGGGGAGGGGGGTGGGGGGATGGGTTAGCCTGGTGATGGGTATTAAAGAGGGCACGTTCTGCGTAGAGCACTGGGTGTTGTGCACAGACAATGAATCATGGAACACTACATCAAAAACTAATGATGTAATGTATGGTGATTAACAGTAAAAAAATTTGAAGGAAAAAAAAAAAAGAGGCCACATGCTCCAGCCTGGAACATGGTTTTCCTGCTTCCTCCACCTCGCCCTTCCCTGTGTGCCCATCGCCTCCTCCTGAAGACAGCCTCAGTCACCTCCCAAACCCTCTGTGAACTCCTGGTATCCACCTATAGTCTAACACCTGTCACGCAGGGCCCCCTTCAAGCGGCAAACAGCCTCTAGGAGCTGTTGGCTAAGGAGGCTGCACCAGACTTCAAATCAGGCAAGAGCGGGCTTTGTTGCTTGTCGGCCACGGCCATCCATCCGAGCCCGCCAAGCTCCACACACTTTCTGGCTTGTCACCTTGGGAGTCGAGGCACCACCCTCCTCACAGCCTTACTGAGGAAGGCAGCCCAGGCAGAGCCAGGTACCTTCATTTCTGACTTCACTTGGAGGCAACTGTTTCTCCCTCTGGGTTTCAGGGAGCTGGTCAGCTTTGGGCCCCAGGGAAGCACACTTTTGTCTACTCCCATCTTCGCTTTCACAAAAGTGTCCCCTCTCAGAGGCTAAGAGGCCGGATCAGCTGCTGTAGGCCACGTCAGGAACTGGAATTCTGGGAAGAATTTCTTCCCAGGGTCAAAGACTGGTAGAGACAGATGGGTCCACAGATACAACCAATCCTACCAGCTCCCCTTGGAGAAGCTGAGCCCCTCCGCCCAATCCACAGAACCCCTGCTCCTGTGCCAAGAGCAATCAGCACTTTAACAGTGTCCCTTTAAAAAGGCTGCTGACCACATCTTCTTTATCCATCCATCTGTGGATGGACATCTAGGCTCTTTCCACAGTTTGGCTATTGTGGACATTGCTGCTATAAACATTGGGGTGCAGGTGCCCCTTCTATTCACTACATCTGTATCTTGGGGGTAAATACCCAGTAGTGCAATTGCTGGGTCATAGGGTAGCTCTATTTTTAACTTCTTGAGGAAGCTCCACACTGTTTTCCAGAGTGGCTGCACCAGCTTGCATTCCCACCAACAGTGTCGGAGGGTTCCCCTTTCTCCACATATTACTCAGCCTTCAGAAAGGATGAATACCTACAATTTGCACCGACATGGATGGAACTGAAGGGGATTATGCTGAATGAAGTAAGTCAAGGAGAGAAAGACAATTATCATATGGTTTCACTCATATGTGGAACATAAGCAATAGCAGGAAGGACCATAGGGGAAGGAAGGGAAAACTGAAGGGGGAGAAATCAGAGAGGACGACGAAACACGAGAGACTATGGACCCCAGGAAACAAACTGAAGGTTTCAGAGGGGAGGGGGGTGGGAGATGGGGTAACAGGGTGATGGCTACTAAGGAGGGTACGTGTTGGGATGAGCACTGGGTGTTATAGTAACTAATGAATCATTGAACACCACACACAGTGGCTAACTGAACATAATAAAAATAAATAAAAAGGCTGCTGACCCGGGGTGATCAGATCATTAGCATCTGAAAAACAGCAAAAACATCCCGAGTCAAGCAGTGGTATGAAAAACAGGTGATGGGGACCTGTTACTTCAGAGGTCTGTCGCTTCAGAACTCTGGGTCTCTGTCCACACCTCTGCCTCTCTCTGTCCTATAAATAGCTCGGCTCTCTGACCTCTCTTGCTCCAGTTCCTTCTTTCTTTGTTCTCTTCCTCCCTCATTAGAAAACTGGAGAACCTCCAGATATTTTATTTATAGGCTTTTATCATTCCCTTTTAGAATTCAGTTAAAACTTTTAGATGTATGTTTTTTCAGTATTACATATATTTCTCTTTCTAGTTCTCTTCTAATAACAACCAGGAAACTGCAGCACTGTTGGTTTTGCTTGAGCGGAGGGTGTTTCTCCCCAGAGCTGACCACAGCATCACGGCTTCCCTGCCCTGCAGTGAACCCTGCTCGCCCCCTCCTGGTGGGGCACAAAGGGAAGGGAGGTTGTCTCAACAAAGGAGCCCAGCTCTGCTCTTCTGGAAGCATCCAGAGTCCCAGGTGATGTCCCCAGGAGACCATCTTTCTCCAACCAGTGTCAAGCCCAGATCTACTTTCCTCTCCTGGGAGAAAACTTAGAAGGGAACCATCCTGGTCCAAGGGCCAGAAACCACATACGCACCCCACCAGCCCCTGAGTGCACACATAGAAAATACTCAGCCGTCTTACCCAGGCCTGACTGTAGCCAGCACAGTCCTAACCTTGGCCTCTGCAAAGTAGCCCTTGTTTCCCAGCCTCTGCTCACCGAACCTGCCATGCTTGGCCCCTGACCTCCTGTCCTGCCCACCCTTGGGGCTCTGGGGGAACTTCACCTGCCCTCTCCTGCACTCCCAGTTGGCAAGGTCCTGGTCCTGCACTGTGCACTGCTATGGTTTGCCCACACCTTCCGTGTTTTCTGCCATAGCCTTGGATAATACCACCATCCCGACTCCTAAACTGATGTTTGCATTTCAGAAGAGATTCCTCTCTATGCCTCAGGTTTCTTAGGAGTAAAACAGTTTGAGAAGTACATGTTCCCACATTTTGAAGAACACAATAACATTGGTAAAGCATCAGGTGCATTTTAGTGCTTAGTAAAAACCACTTTTCCTTCTCTCCAACCCCAAAGGCTTCAACGACGTTTCCAAAAAAATACCCAAGACTCTCTATAGTGAATAGGTGAGGCTTACATGGGGCTGTCAAGGCGCCTCCTGTCATCTGTCAGGTCCTTCTAACTGTGTGCTGAGAAGGTCGCCTGAGCTCAGGCAGCCCTGGCTGGGCCTTGGGGGTGCCTCTCCAACCATGGCCACTGCCCCGAAGAGACGGCCTCTTCCTTCCTGGGGTCAATGGCTCTTGACAGGGAAAATGTTCACCACCCCTGCCCTAAACATTTTGAGGAAAAGAAGTGAATGTCTAATCCCTAGAGAAAAGATAAGGATCATTAGCTGGGGTCAAAAGGGAACAATCTGGCATCAATCATGTCACCAAGCAGAGCGGCTGAACTCCATAGTTCACCTGACCTACCCCATGGGGCCGGGCTCTTCCTTTAAGTCTTCTTCAAGATGGAAACAGCCATTAATCTATGGCAAGCATCCTAACACAAACAAAACTGCACCAAGATTAGGGTTTGTTTTTTGTTTTTTTTTTACAACTGTTTTGATAAGAGTTTATTCTCTAACCAAAAAGACTAGGAGGACCATAGCATTTTTACAGTTAAGTGCAGCAAACCTTAAACACTGGTTTTGTCTTATAACAAATTCACATCTGAACTGAAGGTCTCTACACGTCAAAAGGACGAGCTGCATCCCAATTCTTCCTGACCTCCTGACACTTTCCCTCTGTTTCCAGGCTGTGCCAAGGAGAGCTAAGCCTCGGGTCCATAAATGACCCTAGCGTCATATCTCATCCCCTCTGTCGTAACAGCTAGGAGAGTCCAATAGAGTGGAGAATATAATTAAGAAGCATCGTGCATACAAGCCTCAAATTTCAAGCAGATTTCCATTGCAGAGGACCAGAAAACCTCTTTCTGGTCCTAATCTTTCATCAGTATTTCCGAATGAAACCAGCTATTTGCCTAGCTATAATTTCTCCTTGGAATCATGGAGCTCCAGAGGGACATCACATAGAGAACAGGGGCTGTGGCCTCTGAGCCACTTGCAGGCAGTTACTTTAGCAGGAAGGAGCATTGCACCCCAGCCTCAAAGATGTACAAAAGATGGTGCTCCCGTGAGGAGCTGAGAATCTAATACAGGACAGATCTATCGACATATGTTCAGTCTAATGTGGAAAGTGATGAAACAGAGGAGGGCTTGCGGGGGTGGGTGGGGAGGATCCAGTAAACTTGAGGGTTCAGGGAGGTTTCCAGAAGCCTAAGACGTCAGACAAATTCTGGGGTGAGAGTTATCCAAGGGAATAAAGGCAGGCAAAGATTTCCAGGATGAGAGCACAGATGTGGTACACCCCAAGAAGTGAGAGCACTGGGTATCTCTGGGTAACCTTTGCAGTCCTATGACGCCATGGACAGGAGCCACGGGTGGACAGGATCATTTCTCTGGATCAGACACAGGCTGACTCCTGGACTAGTCATCAATCACTCTCATGGTAGGTTGACAGAGTGACTTTTTTTTTGATATTTACCCAACCAACACTAGGTCACCCATTATGTACCAGGCTTCATGCTAAATTTTAGGTTCACTGGATGTGGATGGGGTCTTACCATGGTGGTGCCATTTGTGAGAAAATGAAAGCACTGCTAGAGTGCTTTCCTGCCTAGTAAGGCCCACTTCTCACATCTGGCTGACTCTGACTTCCTTTCCCCTCTAGGGTCTCTGCCTCACTGGGGTGCACCTGCTCCACCCGAGTCAGTGCAAAGAGAAAGCACCAGGGCAGGCCCTAGATTTGCAAGGACTGATGGGGAGCGAGGGCTGGGCGCAGCTGAAGAGTAGACTACCCCCAGGCTTTGGACCATGATTGGCTCCTACAGTCAGGCTCTCACTGTCCCTAAGCCTCCACCATCAATCCACCCTGGAGGCTGAGCCAAGGGAGCCTTTAAAAGAAAGAGTCAGAACCACAGGCCACTGAGAGAAGAGGATAAGTGAAAAGGCACGTTCTTCTAACCCCACAGTGCAGTCATCACATCACCATGAGGTGGGCAGACCTACCACCGGTTGGCTTATCTCAGACAGGGAAAGTGAGTAGACTTCTGAATGGAACCTGACAATCGGTGGGGCATGTTGGTGGTGAAGGGGACCCTAGAGTGCCTTCACAAGAGATGAAGTTCTCTTTGACTTGAGGTCATCTACCACCCTAATGCCCAAGCTCCACACATACTCCCCTCAGAACCAGACAGCAGCCTGCATTCCCCACCAAGGGCAGACGTATTTCCAGGAGTAGGAACTAGAGTGATAAAAGGGTACGGGGCCTCTGTGTGAACCATTATCTTGGTGGCAACTGTTAAGAGCAGGCGGCACTTACAGTGACAGAACCAAGAATGGGAAGCTGGAAAGGGTGGCTCCATTTGGTGCCCCCAGTGGGTTCTCCCTTGGGCTCTGCCCTTACTCCACACAGACCAGAGCCACAGGCATGGAAAATGTCCTCAGTAATCTTTGTGGTCGGACAGCAGGGCCCCAGCCGTCACCACACCCCCCAAGGAGCTGGAGATCTTTCCTCAGGAAAAAGACATGAATACCCGTCATTATACCACACTTAGAGGCTCCCTCAAACACTGACTGCAGATAAAGGTGCCATTAGAACAAAACCAAGCACCCAAACTGTTGCTTTGCGTTGCAAGGAAGCAGAGATTTGTTTCGTTTTCTCCTAGCCTGAAAATTATGAGGTGGCCTGTTTCATATACTCTCTTTGGGATCTAAGACTACTAGATTTTTAGCCTTACTTCACCAGTTAATGCCTGTATTTACAGGATATTTAAATTTAAGCAAAGTCAGCCTTAAGTCAGGGGAGCATTTCTTAGCACCTCCACGAATTAAGTAAGAATTTAAAGAGCCACTTGGCCCCGTCAAGTCCCATATGTGGCATATGGCATATGAGGGGCAGAGAAAGGTACACAGCCACATCCTATCTTTGGTTGCAAAGCAAATCATCAGAAATTCACACTACACATTTTCTGTGATGCATATTAAAAGAAATGGACAACTGGACAGAAAAAGGTCTCAAGAAACCAGCAACAAAGGGAAGCCATGAAAGGCAGTGCTGCCCACACAAGAGGAGCCCTGGAGACTAGGAACCATCCACAGTGGAGATGGTCACGTGACAGGGTTTCCTTTACAACAGGCCGGCAGAAAGTTGAGGCACATTACCTTTCATCTCCTCTTGCTGGAATGTGCACAGAAACCGCCTAGGAGTTGGTAAGCTGCAGATCTGGGTTCAGTAGAGCTGAGGTAGGCCCAACTTTCTGCATGACTACCAAACTCACAGGTCCCAGAACCACACTGGAAGAACCACTGATCTTGGGACATTGAGTTACCACCTGAGGACCCTGAAGGAGAGGCCACCCACCCGGGGAGACTAGTTAGAATTTGAAGGAGTCCATGGAAAGCATAACTACTACAGGTGCTTCTAATCCTGCTATTTAAACACGCTCCTCGGAGCTCATTAAGCAGCATGGAAGAGGATAAAATCTTCTCCAACTGCTGTGTGTGGTAGTCAAGACAGGTCAGGGGCTAGACAGACTGGGCTGGCGGCTCCTTCTTTGAACTGCAGTTAATCTTCGAACCAGTCCCTCACCAGAAAAATGAGGGTAATATAAAAACCCACCCTGCTCCTGTGAAAATACTTGGTAATGTACTTTACTAGCATTATGACCTTTCCACTCTGGGAATAGAACAAAAGGAGCCAGAGGAAGATAGACTCCTGATATATACATGATTTTCACATGCAAGGAATAGATTAACTCATCTACAGCAAAACACCAGAAACTGACAAGCTAGAAAAGGTAAAGAGCAGGTGTGAATGAACTGGCTACCACTTGTCCTTTCCTTCTTCAGCTCAGAGACCCTGGTTGGCTGGCTGAGTGGATCCTGCAGCTAAGCCTGATTCCACTGGGAGCTCTGTTCACGTCTGGCAGCACTGATCCAGACTGCTCCAGTCTATGAGCCACACTGCCCTGCTGCCTGGTCCCAGGTTTGCGACATGACAACAACCGTGGGTCATCGGCAGTGACTGGCCTTCCCACCAGAAGTCACTACCTGGCAAAACCGCAAATTCTTCTAATCCTTCCCTCCCAGTCAGGGGAGCCTGGGGGATGCATTAGTAGTGAGGCTCTGCCCCTCTTCCCAGTGTGCTGAGTTCACACCTCTGTTCCTAAGGCATGAGTGCATCTGGTTGGCTCAGAGAAGAGTCCATCGTGGCCCTTGGCTATCATTCTTACCGCAGGTGAGTCATGCATTTTGAACTTGGAGGTATTCTACAATGTTCTGTCTCTTAAGTACTGATCGTAGAATACTCAGTTCTGTTCAAATCAACATTTACAGGACTCCATGAGGTATGAAGGAAAGATTAAAAAGACTTGCTCCCAATTTGCTTATCAACTAGTGTAAAAGCAATTCCACAAAGTTTAGAACAGGACAAACTGAAAGTCTTTAGGTGACTGCTTCAAAGACCACAGCAGAGGGACCAGGAGCCTGCTCCTATGCTCAGGATAAAGCCCTCTGGCCAACCTTTCTGTTTCTCCCTCCTACACCCCGAGTCTCATCTGGCAAGGGACTCCATCCAGCCCTTTCTTCTGACTGCCTTTCTACACCCCTGGTCTAATAAGCAATCCTTCCTTCACCTGGGTCATGCAGTGGCGTCCTATCTGGTCGCCCTGCTTTTCCCCCTTGTCTCCATTTGATTCATAGCCTCACATCTTCAGACCTTTAAGAAAACATCCGCTTCTGGGTGAGATCTTCCCTGGCTACCCTATTTTAAATTGCCAACATGCACCCAGATATACATAATTCAGAACCACTTGCCTGTTGTTCCTCTCAACACATGCCACCCTCTAATATTTTACTTACTTGCCTTGCTTACTATCTGTCTCCCCTATTGCAATGTAAGCTTTGCAAGAGCAGAGATTTTTTGCCTGCTTTATGCACTGCTATAGCCCCAGGACCTTAAACAGTGACTGACACATAATAGGTACAGAATACATTTTTGTGGAATAAATGAAAGAATCAGTACCTTCCCTCCCCTCCCTCTTCCTCTGATCTTATGAATAGGGTGTTTGAAGTCTGTTCCCACCCCCACCCTTTTTTTTTTTTTTAACAATTTCTGAGACTAGGAATAGCTTTCAGGATCTTTAAGTGTCAGACACACACCCACCTTCTGCCTAATTCCTTAAAACTCCAACCCAGATCCTGATGTAAAATAGTGGCAGGCTGCCTTCACATCATTGTCTGGAATTACAGAAACATGAATTAATTTGTTCTCACTCTCAACTAGACCAATGGCAGGAGTTGCATGTTCAGAACTCCTGCCTCTGATTTGGTAGCGTAGAAAATTTTCCTTTCGTGGGTAGAAGGGGAAAGAATTGCCTTTTAAAATGCCAGCTATCAGATAAAAATACTTTTGTCTTTGGTGGTTTCAATTGCATTTAACCTATGCCCAATATTATTTTCCATAGTTAATTGACTTAGGGAGAAAAGTTACATCTTTATAATTTACATTTTAGGTTTATTTTGAGGTGAGGTGCTAATTCAAAATATCAAGACAAAAATATTTGTTTGGTATCTGTCCATGGTACCAGTGGGACACAAGCGCCCCCCCCCCATTTCCAGAACCACATAAGAAAAGCTCTCTGGCAACCAACTTGGCTAAAAGGAGGTTAAAAGAAGAGAGGGGGGAAAGGGAGGGTGGTAAACACTGCTTCCCCAAAAGCAGAGTTTTCCACCTTTTTCCCAGCCGCCTTTACAACAACATAAGGAAATTTCACAATCTCAATAGAAGGACCACATGTTAATACTCCCTTTCTTTTCATTGTCTTCTCTGAAATTCTGTGGTCCTAGAGAGTTTTGGCTCACTTGAAGAGCTTGGACCAAAAGGAGGCCTTTCAAGAGTAGATTATAGCTGACTGCAGAAATTCCTGAGGCAATTTACTAAGAAAAGAGAAGACAGCAAACACAGAATGCAGCAATGATTTTCCACCACTCCCCTCCTTCCTTCCGGTCTGTTGCTTTTCTCCTTCCGTGAAGGGGCAAAAAAAAAAAAAAAAGCTAAGGGAAATTAAGGTTTATTTCCAACACCGGCTACAGAATGCTTTAAAAGCCTTAACAAAAGGAGTTACACTCCTCAAAAGCAAAAGGACTCCCAATGCTTCCAGCCCAACACAGCACAAGAAAACTAGGCTTGGAAATGGCTTGAGTTTCCAGAGAAGTCTTGAATGTTCTTTTAATGCCACAAGGAAGGAAGGAGTGAAGACAGGAGAGGAAAACGGCTGGAATCCCACCTTTGGATTTGGGGAAAACTTTGGAATCCCAAAGCAGAGCAGGTAAATGGAGACAATTCACGACATGATGATCCTTAATTGAGATCACTAATACCTGCTTATACATAAGATATGCAAATTACTCACTAATAATGAAGTTGGTCTGTTCTGTTGAACAAGGTTGCTACAAGATATAAATCAAGGACCAAATGCTATTTGACTGCTACAGTTTATTTTGTATATAACATCTCATCACAATAGTAAGCAAGATGATTAAAGTCACTCTCCCATTTTTCTGGAGTCTAGCAGAAACTAACTTCCAGAATAAAGTTTAAGAACCATTCAAGTGGAAAAAGCCTTTGAAAAACCTAAATAGTTGTCAATAGTAATAACATCTTGAAGCCACTGGCAAGAGCCTCATGCTTCATGTTCCTAGGACAAAAGAACCATAATTAAGTTGCATTTCCTCTTCTGGATGGACATTTCAGCTACCCCCAGTTTCCACCATAGAAACCTTTGATGGACACTGGACACCTCCATGCCTGTGTGCAAATATGTCTCCACAGAATTAAATTAAATTTTGTCCACAGTTTAAGAGGACCGGGTGACGTGGTGTTAGAACACAGCAAATCAGAAGTGGTACACAAAGCGTGGCACAGGTTATGAAGGTTCAGGATGTCTAGAGCAGCACTGAGGAAGAGAAGGCTCTGGCCAATGGACCCACAGTGTCTGAGGCTCAGGGAAAAGCCATTTCCCACTGGGCCATTAAGTTGCTCCTGCATGGAAGCAGGCAAATTTGAAAAATGTCCATTTGCCTAAACCCGATCCACAGAATTTACTTGTTTCTCTTCATCATTTAGGAAGTTTTAGCAATTTGGTTGAGTGCGATGGTCATAACAGCTACTTCTGCCTAGATCTGGATGATCTGTTCTTAGGAAAGGCTCATTTGTTTCTGAGCCAGCCTCCTGCAGCTGCAGCTGGGAAGAGTCATGGGTGGAACATCAGCACGGCCTCACTGGGCAGTCGACTGGAAAGGCAGGTCAAAGGAGGAAGTTTGGGGGTGGGGGTAGGTACACGGAGACAATTCATGGCATCATGAATTCAGATCATTACCAAAATCTGCTTATGTATAAGAAACGCAAATTATTCACTAATATTGAAGTACTTTTATGGGACAAATGTTTTTGCCTCCCATACTGCCTAGCACATTCCTGGTACCTACGTACACACACACACACACACACACACACACACACACACACAGTGATATTATACATACATTCTGACCATTGTCATGTCACTTGACCCCTTAGATCTCAGTTACCTCCTCTGTAAATAAAGGACTTTAAGGTTCAGTCTCTTTGGTCATTTGTGGCCCTAAGATTCAATGAAAAAGGACTAATATTCAATTGCTATCTCCTCTAATATCTGTTTCATCAGGTTGTTCCCACTTTATCACCTCCATTTCTTGCCTCCTGAGGAAGAGTCTCTGCTTGACCAAACTCTAGCCAAGCTCCTCTGAGCTCTCTTTTCCACCAGACCTCAACCTTGGTCTATAAAGACTTGAACAGGGACGCCTGGCTGGATCAGTGGGTAAAGCATGCGACTCTTTTTTTTTTTTAAATAATTTGTTATGTTAATCACCATACATTACATCATTAGTTTTTGATGTAGTGTTCCGTGATTCATTGTTTGTGCATAACACCCAGTGCTCCATGCAGAATGTGCCCTCTTTAATACCCATCACCAGGCTAACCCATCCCCCCACACCTCTCCCCTCCGAAACCTTAGTTTGTTTTTCAGAGTCCATCGTCTCTCATGGTTCGTCTCCCCCTCCGACTTACTCCCCTTCATTCTTCCCCTCCTGCTATCTTCTTTTTTTTTTCTTAACATATATTGCATTATTTGTTTCAGAAGTACAGATCTGTGATTCAACAGTCTCGCACAATTCACAGCGCTCACCATAGCACATACCCTCCCCAATGTCTATCACCCAGCCACCCCATCCCTCCCACCCCCCACCACTCCAGCAACACTCAGTTTGTTTCCTGAGATTAAGAATTCCTCATATCAGTGAGGTCATATGATACATGTCTTTCTCTGATTGACTTATTTCACTAAGCATGTGACTCTTAATCGCAGGGTCATGAGTTCAAGCCCCACATTGGGCTTGGAGCCTACTTAAGAAAAAAAAAAAAAAAAAAAAGACTTGAACAAACACTAACAGTTCCGAACATTTCAAGGTCACATTCCTAGGATGACTCGAACCCCCCCCTCCTTAAAGGGCATGCCTGAGAAAATCTTATGGCTGCCAAAAGAATTGTTTGTTGCAGCAAACACCTGAAGATAGAGAGCCCCAGTCTCCCAGCCTCTGCAGGAGGGTAGGAGCCTAACCTTGCTAAGTGCCAGTTCACAAACCCAGATGGGTTTCACATGAACCAATGTCTCCTTCCCACTTTTTATGACGGTTCACTTCCATGACTCTGAGCCCCCACTCACCCCTCCCTATTCCCTCCCTCACTCACTCTTCCAACTGCCCAGCCACCTTGGCACAAATCGAAGCTGAGTTTAGTTCACGCTAGACACTTTTCCTTCTTGCAGATTACTAATTAAAATCTGCCCTTACTCCTTTAAGTGTCTGGCTTTGTTTTCTGTGGCATTCCATCCAGCCACAGGGACCCATCCAGCTTCACCCTCCTCCCCACCCAAGAAGTCAGGTCTGACTACCTTCATGCACACCCCCTACGTCCCCCTCCTGCCTCTTCTCCTCCTAGGGTGCCCCACTCTCCTCTCAGCAGGCTCTACAGACCTCCACAGACCTCCCTCCCCACCAGACTACTGCTGCCAAATTGCTCTTTCTCCTCTGGACTCTCACAGCACAACCCGTTGTGACACCCAGCCCTCCATTTAACCAGACTCTGCAGGATACTTGTGTTGCACGTGGTCCTTGCTTCCCCAGCTAATGCTAAGTACTTTTCAGACAAAAGCCTCATCCTGTGCTTCTTCCATGTTCTGGCAGCTCCAGGAACATCCCTTGGTCAAGAAAGTGTTCAATGAGTCCTGTGGTCTGCCTTCTCCATCCCCCCCACACTGGATTGGCTACTCAGTTTGGATCTTCACACTTAGCAACAGTTGATTATGGAAGGAAGAAAGGTCAAGAGATGTTTTTCTTTGATCTATAATTCAATTTGCTTTCAGATTCCTAAGTTTTTCCACGACTTGCTTTGAAGTGGCTAAAAGAGGTGAAATTATTGCCTTTGATCGCAGGGATTCAGTAACTCAAACTGGCTTAAAATCGGACTTAAACATAAAAGTGCCAAGTATTCTACAGACCTTTCCCAGCTACAGGGAGCCAAAAGCCAAAGAAATCGCCTTGAGCAACATTTTGGAGAGGGAGTACCCGGATCTTTTCATCTTCAGTCTCAGGGGGCTTTGAGAAAAGGGCACTCGAGGAACAAAACCCTATTGTGCCATCATAAAGAAACTGCTGTCACTGTGGCATCTCCGTTGCCTTTATAGGCAGGGGACCCAGAACCCGAGTCCACCTCCCGTTCCCACACACCCAGGTCTCAGGGCTGTGGGCAAGGGAATCCGCTCTGGGACAGCCTGCCCTGGCCTCCCAGCTCTCTCCTCCACATGGCATGAATGGCTTGGCCTCCACCGTGGCCTGTCTGGCCATCAGTGATTCATAAAATGGCAAGGCTTTACTGCCTCATTAGTTTTCAGGGAATTACGACTTGTTCCTGCAGGTTCCTGGTCAGGAGATGAGCCACAAAATCCTGGGATCTAGAAAACCAGGGAATTTGGATATAACCATGCTGTAATGAGATCACTTTATCTGGTCCAAAACTCCTTCTGAGTCCTTTTTCACCTAAAAATCATTAACCCCTAAAAACAAACCAAATGGTAAAGAAAAATGTCATTTCCTTCCTGTAATGAGGAGTATTTCAGAGGCGGGAAAAAAAGAAAGCATAGGACGTCCTATCTTTAGGAATCTTCAAGTTGTTCAATAAATATGGCAAGTAATAGGACACAGCTATTTCAATATTCTGACAACTCAGGGCAAGCAAAGAGAATCAGGATGGGACAAACTGAGGGGAAAAGGAGAGGAAGCTAAGTGCCCCTCCCCATCTCACCATTTCCAGACCTCCCAGGGGGTCCGGCCTTGCAAAGGCAGCCCCTTTCTAGGAACCCTCCTTGGATAACACCAGGTTCGTGGGCTCTCCTCGGAGCCAGGCCCTGTTCCCCAGCAAGGGCAGCCAGAGCACCAACCACCACGTCATTCCTAAAGCTGAGCAATTCACTCTGACTTGCTGCCCTGTCTGCCCTGTGCCACAGGGCCATGAGCAGCTCACCCTGTGTGGCATAATAGCCTCAAGCTCATGGTCCCAAACCCTGCGGCCAAGAGGGGCATCAATGGACTGGACAGAGAGATTGCTTTCTGCCCACCCAACGGCATCACCTTCCCCACCCCTGCAGAGATGAGCATGCCCCATGGGCCCCTTGGCCGCGTGCACAGATGCGTGCCTTACCAGCAGCATCTGGTGGAAACAGGGCTGTCAGAGTCAGCAAAACGGCATTTTAGAGGTCCAGGAACCATGGGCAGGGCACCTCAGTGTCCTTGGGACATGCTCAACACTGTGACTGACAGCAGGGCTCAATAAAGGACTGATAGACCAAATGAGTGAATGGATGAACTCATAAACTTTAAGTCACTATATTAGTTAAATGCTTTTTAAAATAAATTTCTTTCGACCAATCACTGCATCATAGGCTTGCTAATATATCTAGTGAATTATAAATTCTTTTGGTCACATTTTTCTCAATTCATAGCTTTTAGATAACCTTATCTAGGCCAGGATTACCTTTTTAACTGTGTATATTGTCTCTGATTATAAAAATGCATTCCAACTATTAAAAAAGTGCTATAATTATACAGAAAAGAGAATAAAACACTACAAATTATATGTCTATATACGAAGTGAAAGTCTCTTGTAATCCTACCCCTGAAGATTTGGGGATATCTACCTCTAGATCTGTTAAAGTAGAATAACTTCATATATACATTTAAACTAAGCAGCGTGAATGACAGTTTCTGCACTTCATTACATTAGGGAAACGTTCTCAGAAATTGCTTTATTTCAGAGCAGGTCTTTCCAATTAGAATTTTCAATCCCTTTGTGTTTCTTCACCTCTCTCCAACGTTTGAACTACTTGGCTGACTTAAAACATCCTTTGTGGCAGCTTGTGAGGACACACATTTTTCATTATCAGTGGCTGGAGCACAGAAACCCCTGATGTTTCACAAAATGCAGGCAACATGAAATACCCAGATGACCTCAACTCCTGGAACATTCTGGTACTAATCCAACCCTCCTTTGAGCCTTAGGATATTTGAACCCCTCAAAAGACCCTGAAGACTGAGCTGGCCCAAAACTAGCCAAGAAGGACCTGCAACTCCAGGCAGCTTTGACCTTAGCTTCAAGGGAAACAGGCCACACTTTCCAAAGTCCAGAGGCAACAACCTTCTGGGGGACTACAGGCCTTGGGAATCCACTCTGGGCCAGGAGAGGAGCATCTAGCCTTCTTGGTTCTGTGAACCTTTCCCACCCCATCATCCCAGGCCAGGTCCAAGAAAGAGGCCGTCTAAAGGGTCAGGGGGAGGGGGGAAGGGAAGCTAAGCACCAAAGCTCAGCCACCTCAAGGTTCTTCCCTGGTGTTTCCACTTTCCTGTGGTTAGTGCCCTACACTACCCTATTCTCTGATCCGTATCTCCTCAGACATCAGCCTTCCTGGGTTTTAGAACCCTTTGGAGCCCTCCTCATCTTCCAAGGACTATCAGGCTCTAAGCCACCAACTGCAGGGAAACAGCCCCAGCCCTCAGTTTGCCTCCTACTCTAAAAATCCAGCTTCCCAATTATAAGACATGGCCCAAATGGTGGCCAGGATGAGAATGGTCTTCAAGGCATTTGTCAAACCTATGCAAGTAACATCAATGTCTCAATTATAATTTACTCCCTATTTGACATTCCTATTATCATTAGTGCGTCTCTTCCATAGGGACTGAATTTATGGGACAAAACAAAGGGAACCATGTTCCCTTGGACACATAAGAGTCAATAAAACCAACAGGTAAATATTCTGGAGTATAATTTATAAGGTCAACCAACAATCATGATGGCCCCTTAGGGATCTCTAAGTGCCTTCCGAGCTCTTTGTAATTTTCTATGTTGCAGAGATATTAAAAGAAACACAGTTTCCAAAACTCCATCTTTAACTGTTCCTGGCCAATGGAAAAAGAAAGTTGGAAGGAAAGGAACGACTTAGAGAACTTGGACATCACTGCTGTAGGACTGTAACATAGGGGAAGGGTGGGATGTGGGATCAGCAATATTGGAATCAGATTTATTTCCCAAAATGGGTTCCAAGTTGTGTTGGTCAACTTTCTATGTCGACTTTACTAGGCTAAGGGATGCCCAGATAGCTGGTAAAACACTACTTATAGCTGTGCTTAGGAGGGTGGTTCTCAAAGAGATTAGCATTTGAATTGGTAGAAGAGTAAAGAAGATTACCCCCAGCAATGCTGATAGGCATCATCCAATCCACTGAGAGCCTAAATAGAACAAAAGGTGAAAGAAGGGTAAATTTGCTATCTTTCTGCTTGAGCTGGGACACCAAGTTCTCCTCCCCTTGGATGTTCATGATCCTGGTTCCTGGGTCTTTCTACTTAGACCAGGACTTACACCATCAGCCCCCTGGTTCCCTGGATTTTGGACTCAAACTGAATTATACCACCAGGTTTCCTAGTTCTCCAGCTTGCTGACCATGTATGTTGGGACTTAGCCTCCGAAACTGCATGAGGCAATTGCTATAATAAATCTTTTATATATACAGTTGACTCTTCAACAAAACGAGTTTGAACTGCGCCAGTCCACTTATATGTAGATTTTTTTACAGTATAGTAACTATGTTTTCTTTTCCTTATGATTGTAGCATTTTCTTTTCTCTATCTTCATTGTAGAAATACAGTATGTAATACATATACAAAATTTGTGTTAATCAATGTTTTGTTATCTCTAAGGCTTCTGGTCGACAGTAGGCTATTAAAGTTTTGGAGCAATCAAAAGTTATATGTGGACTTTCAACTGCGCAGGGAATGGGTGCCCCTAACCTATGTTGTCGAAGAGTCACATAGCCTATTGGTCCCATTTCACTGGAGAATCCTAATACAGGCATATCTCGTTTTATTGTATTTCACTCTAAGCTTCACAGATACTGCATTTTTACAAATTGATGGTTTGTGGTCAGCCCACATTGAGCACGTTTATCTGAGCCATTTTTCCAACAGCATAGGCTCATGTTGTGTCTCTGGGTCATGTTTTGGTAATGCTTGCAACATTCCAAACTTTTTCATTATTCTTATATTTGCTCTGGTGATCTGTCATCAGTGACCTTTTGTTTTGGGGTGCTATCAACCACACCCACATAAAATGGCAAACTTAATCGATGAATGCTGTGTGTGTTCAGACTGCTCCACCAACCAGCAGTTTCCTGTTTCTCTCCTCCCCCCACCCCCGCCTCCCTATTCCCCTGAGACTCAATATTGAAATTAGACCAATTAACCCTGCAATGGTCTCTAAGTATTCAAGTCATAGGAAGAGTCCCGTGTCTCTCACTTAAAATCAAAAGCTTAGTGAGAAGACCTGTCAGAAGCCAAGATCAGCTAAAAGCTAGGCCTCTTGTGCCAAACAGTTAGTCAAGTTATGAATGCAAAGGAAAAGTTCTTGAGGGAAAATAAAAGTGCCACTCCAGTGAACACACATATGATAAGAAAGCAAAACAGCCTTCTTGTTGATACGAAGTTTTAGTGGTCTGGATCGAACCAGCCACAACATTCCCTTAAGCCAAAACCTAATCCAGAGCAAGGCCCTAACTCTCTTCAATTCCATGAAGGCTGAGCGAAGTGAGGAAGCTGCAGGAGAAAATTCTGAAGCTAGCAGAGGGTGGTTCATGAGGTTTAAGGAAGGAAGCCATCTCCATAACACGACAGTGCAAGATGAAGCACCAAGTGACGTCGAAGTTACAGCAAACTATCCAGAAGATCTAGCTACTATCATTCATGAAGATGGCCACACTAAACAACAGATTTTCACTATAGACAAAATAGTCTTCTATTGGATGAAAATGCCATCTAGGACTTTCATAGCTAGATAGGAGAAGTCAGTGCTTAGTTCCAAAGCTTCAAAGGACAGGCTGACTCTCATTAGAAGCTAACAAAGCAGGTGGCTTTTTTTTTTTAATGTTTTATTTATGTATTCATGAGAGTCAGAGAGAGAGGCAGAGGCAGACGGAGAAGCAGGCTCCCTGCTAGGCAGGGAGCCCGATGCGGGACCCGATCCCAGGACCTTGGGATCATGACCTGAGCCGAAGGCAGACGTTTAACTATCTGAGCCACCCAGGCGCCCCAAAGCAGGTGGCTTTAGCTTGAAGCCAATGCTCATTGACCATTCTGAAAATCCTAGGACCCTGACAAATGATGCTAAATCTACTCTGCCTGGGCTCTTGAAATGGAACAACAAAGTCTTGATGACAGCCCATGTGTTTACAACATGGTTTACTGAATCTTTTAAGCCCATTGCTGAGACCTACTGCTCAGGAAAAAAAAAAGAAATCCTCTAAAATAATACTGTCATTGACAATTCACCTTGTCACCCAAGAGTTCTGATGAAGATGTTCAATGAGATTAACATTCTCATTTTTGCTAACAGCATCCATTCTTCAATCCATGGATCAAGGAGTCATTTCAACTTTCAAGTCTTATTTAAAAAATACATTTTGGGGGTGCCTGGGTGGCTCAGTTGGTTGAACGTCTGACTCTTGGTTTCAGCTGGGGTCATGATCTCGGGGTCATGGGATCAGCCTCATGTTGGGCTCTATGCTTAGTAGGGAGTCTTCTTGGGATTATCTCCCTCTCCTCTGCCCCTCCAACCAGCTAGCACATACTCACTCTCTCATATAAATAAATCAATCTTTGAAATAAAATTAAAAATACATTTTGTAAGGCTTATAGCTGCCATGGATAATGGTCCTTCTGATGGATCTGGGCAAAGTAAATTGAAAGCCCTCTGGAAGGGATTCCCCCTTCTAGATCCCATTAAGAACATCTGTGATGGGAAGAGGTCCCAATATCACCATTACCAGGAGTTTGGAAGAAGGTGATTCCAGCCCTCATGGAGGACTTTGAGGCTTTCCAGACTTCAGTGGAGGAAGTCACTGCAGATGTGGTGGAAAGAGCAAGAGAACTCGAATTAAAAGGAGAGCCTGAGATGTGACTGAATTGCTGCCATCCTCTGAGAAAACTTGAGTGGTTGAGGAGTTGTTTCTTATGGATGAGCAAGGAAAGTGGTTTCTTGAGATGGCTTCTACTCCTGGTGAAGATACCATGAAGATTATTGAAATGACAACAAATGAGTTAGAATATTACATAAAGTCAGTTGATAAAGCAGTGGCAGGGTTTGAGAGGATTGATTCCAGTTTTGAAAGAAGTTCTACTGTGGGTAAAATGCTATCAGATAGCATCACATTCTACAGAGAAATCATTCATGAAGGGAAGATTCATTCGATGCTTCAAACATCACGGTTGCCTTATTTTCAGAAATTGCCAAGCCACCCAACCTTCAGCAACCACCACCTCCACCAGTCGGCAGCCATCAACATGGAAGCAAGACCCTCCATAGTAGAAAGATCCCAATTCACTGAAAGCTCAGATGACGGTTAGCATTTTTTAGCAATAAAGTATTTTTAATTAAGGTATGTACCTTTTTTTTTACATATACTATTGAACACTTAATAGATACAGCACAGTATAAGCATAACTTTTATGTGCACTGGGAAGCCAAAAAATTCATTTGACTCACTTTATTGCAATATTCCCTTTAGTGCAGTGGTCTGGAAATGAACCCGCCATCTCTCTGAGGTAGGCCTGTACATAAGTATTACTGATTCCTAAGGATGCATCTTAAAAAATGTGTCCTGGAGTAAAGAGCTTTCTTTACCAAGCTATTTAGAGAGCTTTCTTTACCAAGCTATTCTCAGAGCCACTGATACGTTCCTGTGGAATGGAAATCTAGCAAAGGGTGGTTAGACACCACTGGCCTGGGGGACTTGAGGGGTTAGCAGCACTCTCTGACAACCATCAAGGGCCAAGTGTCTTCCTTTGGGTTTCACCCCTTCCACTGAGTCAATGCTTCTCTCATTTTTTTTTGATGGCCTGAGGAAGCTGTTAATCTTTTATAGAATAATAATGCACTCTGAAAATATCCAGACATGATATACTGGGGAAATGCCCTAGTCTAGAAAGTTTAGGCAATCACAGCTCCAGCCCCAGCCATGAGTCTCCAACTTTCATGAGCTGACAGATCACCCAGGGACCATGTGAAAATGGACGTTCTGATTCAGCAGGTGGGATCTGAGATTCTACATTTCCAGCAAGCTCCCAAAAGAAGCTGGTGCTGCTGCTGGTCCAAAGACCATAATTTTGAGTAGCCAGGATCAGAGAATTTTCATTTCACTGGGCTTGTGTCCTACCTTCAAATGTAGGAAGCTCAGAATTGACTTTGTTCATCACCAAGGACTCTCCTGTTGTAAAATCCTATTCTCTTCGGCGTAGATGCAAAGCATTTATGACAACCACATGCAGATAGCAGAGTTAAGAGCCTGGTTTAAATTCTAGCTCCTTCTGCCCATACCATGTTCATAGCAGTATTTTGCAGAACTGCTAAAAAGTAGACACAACCCAAGTGTTCATCACGTAATAAACGGGTAAATGAAACATGGTATATACATACAATGGAATATTCTCAATAAAAACGAGGTACCGATACATGTTACAACATGAAGTTCAAAAACATTATACTCAGTGAAAGAAGGCAGTCACAAAAAACCAAATATTATATTATTCTATTTTATGACTTGCCCAGAATAGGCAAATGCATAAAGACAGGAAGGATTTTAGTGGTTACCTAGGGCTGTGGAGGGGAAAACACAAATGAGGAGTGACTGTTAATGGATATAGGGTTTCCTTCTGGGGTGATGGAAATGCTCTGGAATCAGACACTGGTAACTACTGCACAACTCTGAATGAACCAAAACCTGCTATACACTTTTTTAATTTTTTTATTTTTTTTTAAAGATTTATTTGAGAGAGAGAGAATGAGAGATAAGAGAGCACGAGAGGGAAGAGGGTCAGAGGGAGAAGCGGACTCCCTGCCGAGCAGGGAGCCCGATGTGGGACTCGATCCCGGGACTCCAGGATCATGACCTGAGCCGAAGGCAGTCGCTTAACCAACTGAGCCACCCAGACGCCCTGCTATACACTTTTAAAAGGATAAATTTTATGGTATGTACATTTTATAAAACTGTTTTAAAAAGTTCAATCTCCTTCATTTGCTAAATATGTGACCTTAGACAAGTTAGATGATTTCTCTTTTCTCATCCATAAAACAGGAGTGATGTAAGGGTAACTCACAATGAATTGCTGGAAAGCTAGCTGCCATTCTATTAACACTGGCAATCTGAATTCGCTCCCACAAAGCCTTCAACAGTGTGAGCCAAAAATACTACCAGATATTAAATCATGCTTCAAAGTTCATAGACGTTGCATCTCTGATGCAAATCATGTAGGGCAAATAATTTATACATGGGAGATTATGACAAGATGTGACTATAGAGAAATGAGATTTGCATTTACCATTCTTTACTTTTGGTTAGAGACTTCCAGTTTTTTTTTTTTTTCAAGCAACATTACCTGAGTTGACAATTTTTTTTTTTTTAAGATTTATTTATCTTAGAGAGAAAGAGAGTATGCGTCCAAGGGGGTGGGGCAGAGGGAGAGGCAGAGAGAGAACCTTAAAGCAGACTCCTCACTGAGTGCCGAGCCTGACCCAGGGCTCCAACTCACAACCCGAGCCTGACCCAGGGCTCCATCTCACAACCTGAGCCTGACCCAGGGCTCCAACTCACAACCCGAGCCTGACCCAGGGCTCCATCTCACGACCCGAGCCTGACCCAGGGCTCCATCTCACAACCCGAGCCTGACCCAGGGCTCCAACTCACAACCCGAGCCTGACCCAGGGCTCCATCTCACGACCCGAGCCCAAATCAAGAGTCAGACACTTAACGGACTGTGCCACAGAGGCGCCCCCTAAGTTTGATGATTTTTATCCTCTCAGCCAGTATTCACTGGGGCACTGGAAACCCTGGGTGCTAAAACCTATGCTAGTCATTATTCCTATCATCTAGTTCAGGTCAGACTCGCTGGGATAGAAGCAAAATTGCACTCTAAAAGCTATGTCCCTAAAACAAAGAACCTTTCCGTATGCTGCAGAGAAAATATCCCCTCTACTGAGGACAGACCAGCAACTGTGGGAGCAGCAGAAAACCAACCACCTTTAAACAGGGTCATTTTCCCATGGGGAGATTCTCTTTTATTGTCTTCGCCCTGGTGATTCCAATTTCCTACAGCAAAACCTCAGGAAGAACTTTCCAAAGTCAGCAATCTGGACAAAAGAAGCCTTTACTTGGAGAAGCGCTCAATACACCATTGTTTGGCTCCTAACCACAAGGACTACTCTTTGTTCCTGAATACGCCCAGTGCTCAGGAGGAGCCTGGGGGCCACTTGTGCAGGGCGGCTGGTGACGACCACTTGCCATGGACACAGCAGGGTGACCTAGGAAGTATAAGGGGTGGTTTCCACCCCTAACAACCTTGCAGCCCTTGGGCAAGAAGATACTACTACGGGACACCTTGGGAAAGCAGATGGTGCAGGAGGAAGCCAGCCAACAGGGGTCAGGGAGCAAGCACCAGGGTGCAGGGCCCTGGCAGGAGACGGAGCTCACCGGGAGGCAGCGAGGCTTAACCTGTGGCAGCATCCACAGCATGCGCTTGCATTCCTCGCCTTGTGGGGCTAGGCGGAGGATCAGGGTGGCATCCTCACCTGCTCAAAGCCACCCCCTCCAAAATGTACACATCCTCCACCCTTATTATATAGCAGAAAAGCACTAACAGGATTAACTCTGGAACACTGTAGGGTCTGAGTCACAAGGAATACTCATGAGCGTTTAAAGCCCGGACTGAAAGCCCTCAGGTCTCTGCTCCTAGAGGTAAGCTGGGCCTCCCACACCAGGTGCCACAGCCTCTCCCTAGGAAGGTGTGATCAGTCGAGGGGTAAAGCTGCTAGGTACTCGCCATTCACTAAATGTTTACCACCTGACAGCTCTTTATCTGTTTCTTTCTTTCCAACCCTGTGAACTTGGCCTCTTTAATCCTTATTGCCAGTGAGAATATCAATGTCCAAGAGATGTCAACACGCTGCTTGATGTACCAGAGCTAAGCAGGACCCTGGCTAAACTGCCTTTGCCCTCTAGAAGCAGGGTACTTACCTCATTTTTCTCTCCAAGGAATGTACAAAGTCACTGAATGGATCCAGTGTCTGTGCAGATCATCGAGCGCTACCCCAGTTAAAAATCTCTTATAAACTTGAAATATATTAATGATACGTCATTATAAAACCATACGGGTTTTAGAGAGCACGGCACATGAGAAAGTCCCCTTAGGAAGCGCACGCTCAGCTGGCCCTCTCCCCAACTTCTATACCAAATCGGCGTCTCCTAAATCTCTCCACAAAGCTCCCCTGTCCTCCAAAGGTTGCAGACGTGAATGATCAAACTTTTGCCATTTCTGAGCTAATGGAGTTCCTTCCCGTTATGCCTGAGAAAACAGACACCACACGACACTCGTTCCTATCACTAATATTCACTAAGCTTTTACTATGCGCCGGGCACATGGTAAGCAATGAGGAGACAAGGGTGGGCCAGAAAAGAAGGGGCATTCCCCCCATGCGGGAGGCTCCGGGCTTTAAAAGAGGATGCTAACTGCTGCCCCAAGTTCCTACATTCTTTGGGTGTTCAGCCTGTGACCTCTGTCAGGGTCCCCAGGGACAAAGCAACACAGACAAAGCCTCTGCCTCAGGGCACCATGCCCTCTCCCACCGTTTGGAACTCCAGCTCTCCACTACGGAATTTCCTCAGAACCCATTTCCTCAACTTTTAGGTCAGCGTCTTGACAAAGAACAGGAGCTGGTCTTCCAAAGCCTCCTTCCCACACATTCGCATTCCACAATTACATAGATCAGGACACGGGGGGAAATAGGCCTGAAAATGGTTTGATTTGCGGAAATAATAATGCTTATTCTGGCTTAGCCACAGAGCGCTGGATCTTCCCCCACAGACCCACTGCCACCCCCTTCAGCTCCAACCAGTTCCCGTGGGGCCTGCTGAAGCCCACAACTCCCGAACACGCGAACGCCCTTCAAACCTGGCCAGAGCACCAACCGGTTTCAAAGTATGATCCCAGCAAACGTGACCATGAGGCCTTGCAGCCCCTTGCAAAGCCTGCCATTCCTACCAAGTTATTTTCACAGGGCCATCAGCGGCTTGTTGGTCAAGCTTTAGCTGAGCAGGAAGGTTTGATTTCCGGGATCCTAAGCAGCACTTTGTGCTCCCACATGGGAAGGACAAGGTGGTGGCTACCTTGAGCAAAGCTCGGCCAGCTTGCAGGGTGTGGCCACGAGGGAGGGACAGACGCCCCACAGCTGCTGCCGGCCTGCCCATCATGGCACCAGGCCAGACAACTGCCCACACGGCCACGCACGTGATCGAGGCTGTCAACCAGGCCCAGGGACTGGAGTGTGGCTTGCACGTGCCAGTCATCTGCACCCAAATCCACAGAACCCAAACACGGAAGAAACATCTCCTTCAGCTTCTGAAGGAGGAAGTGAGCAATAACCAGCCAGCCCCACAGGGTTCAGTACTCAGGAATGGCGGGGAGCTGGCTCTGCCCCTGATGCTAGGCTGGGGGACAGGAGGGGCACGTGCAAAACAGGAAATTCACCCCAGTTCTCAGGAAGGGTCAGAGTGGCCACCATTCTAAAAGGAGCAACCGCCCCACACACACACACCACCACCATCACCACCACCAGCTAGGTACAGTGAGGCCAAACTCCTCAACCAGAGCAGCCTCAAGCCCCACGTTACTGTTTCCCTCCCAGGCCTCGGCACCTATCTGAACCAGTATCGCCATGTGCTTGTTAACTTCTCTCCTTCCCCAAGCTCCAGGAAGGCACGGGCCTGATCTCTTGTATTTGTCACTGAATCCCCAGTGAGAAGGCCTGGAGCTGCTGCCCTGAAGGTCGTCCATGTTTATCTGCGGAGTTATGAACGCTGTACCCTTGCTGGCTCCCGCCTGGAGGTGCCCTGCACCCAAGGAGCACAGCAGAGGGGACAGGCACAGGAGGGCCTGGCTGGGGGGTAGAGGAGGTAGGGAGGAGCTCTGTGGGATGACCCAGAAGAGCCAGGGTTGGGCTCAGTTCTGCCACCAACCTTAGAGGGATCCATATCTGAGCCACAGATTTCTCCCCTATCAGGTATTGGGCGGGCGAGTAGGGGTAATCCTCCTGGTTCTGACATTCAGCGACTGCTCAGTCGCTGGGCCCTTCCCTTACACCGGCTTGCACCTGTAGGGCACACCCAGAGTACAGGGGGTGGGGGTGGGGGGTTGTTGGAGTCATGCTCCCACAGCCGTCTCCAGAGCCCCAGCTCTCTGTGCTGTCACTACCTTATCACCCTGTTCTTTCCCCACCACCTCCGCCTTCCCTGTCCCCAAGTGACATCCCTGACCATCTGGGCCCTTATCACTATGTCTGGTTGGCTATTCTTAGTACCCCACTTTCCCTAGACGTCCTGTCCTCCTGGCTTCCATCTGGGCCTCCCTACTCCCTTACCCAGACAGACAAGGGCGGAGGCACCACCATGCATGTGGCTTCAGGACTGCAGAGTCTTTAAGGTGGAAGGGACATCAGAGGCAATCCAGTCAGACTGAGGCCCCACAGAGGACAAATATGGCTGCCACGGAGTCAGTGCTAGAAAGCCAATGTTGACTGGTTCTCACTTTGCTGTTCCCCCCACACCCAGCAGCTCACACAGGAGCCCCTGTCTCCGTGCCAGTGTAAAGGGGGAGTGGGGACCATGAGAGGCACTGGGGGCCACCCTAACTGTCCAACTGAGGACAAAGCTACCCTCCACCTGCAGGCATGCAAAACCCCGGGGGTTTCTTGGCATTTGGATTGATTTTAGCAAGTATCTCCATTTCTGCCAGGTCTGCAGCATGGGAACCCACGCCACAGGTGACACCTGAGGTCATCTCCCCGCCTGCACGAAGCATGAGAGGACCCAAGTCTTAGGTTGAACATTATATAGGGTAAAGCATGTCTTGGAGGGCAGAGGCAACACAAAGACCAGCACCGAGTGCTTCTAGAATGCTGGATGATGTGATAACCACTTTACATGTGATCTTAACTGATCCCCCCATAGCCTCATGAGTAGGGAATGGTGTTTTCCTGGTTTTGATAAAATAACCAACTGAGGATAAGGTCCCATGGCCATCCCCCAGCTATGAGCTGAGGAGCTAGGATTTGAATTCAAGTAGTGAGAGCCCAAAGCCCTTGCCCCCCTCACTGTTTCCCGGCCACACCGTGGGAGTCAGCCTGGACCACCTTCTGCCTCTGCCCTGGCCACGAGTGGCCCCCATTGGAGAGCTCCGGCGGTGGGGGGAGGCAGCCACATAGTGACAGAACCACTTCTTCACTGCAAGGTGCTTCCCTCTCTCTACTCTCTCAGAAACACATGCTATGTAGGAAAGGGCATTTCCACTTTAAATGTTGAAAATATCCCACACACCAAGACTTTCTCATCACCCCGGGAGGAAGTCTGTCTACTGTGGAATCATGGGAGGAGCCAAACAAAAACAAGGAGGACGTTCTGTCTCCCAAGACAAAGGTGAAGGTGGAAAGCACACAGGAGAGTCTAGGACATACAGCTCCTCTCTTCCTAGGCTCTCCCCAGAAGGCAATGTCTCCATCGTTTTTAAGGAGCTAGAATTGCTGATCAGCAGGAGAGGATGGGGTCTGGGAAGACCAGGCCAGGAAGCCATACCCAGACAAACTCTCCTTTAAGCTGGAAGGTAAATTCACCCATTTACACGGACCTCTGTCCCTGCGGGTGGCCTGAAAGTCTCGTCCTCCCTGGGAAAACATGGACCAGGCAGAGTACCTTACCCAGAGGTAGGGCAGCTCTGCAGCAGAGTTGGCAAATCTTTCTTCCTTCACCATGTCAGTATTACATGAAGTTTGTAGGGATGGGGAGATGGGGAGAAGGCAGGGGCAACAGGTGTACGAGAGGGTGAGAGCACCAGAGTGTCTACAGGCAACTGACAAGTATTATCTACTTTAAGGACTTGCTTTAATTTTATGGTCTAGAATTGAGGTCAAAGCCAATCTCAGTCTGAGCAGGCAAAATATACCTATGCATGGAGAACAGGGAGGAAAATCTAAGTTTAAAGTGATTCAGAAGGATTTAGATTATAGAAGGAGGAAAAAAAAACCACGGCTCTTTCCCACTATCCTCATGGCAGGTACTGTGTAATTGAACCCACCAGGCTTAGGCACCACCTCTGCATCAATCTTAACATAGCACTCTGGGAATCTAGTATCAATAAATAGGTGTTACCCCCTGAAATAAAAACTTATCTGGGATCCTTGATTGAAATCAATGTGTGGATGATCCATCTCTAACAGAGGTTTATACCTAGAAGCATTAAGACAGCAACCAAGCCTTCTCCCATTACATCCCTGGATGACAGGGTCAGGGACACAGCAACAAACCAGAAGGACCTCCACCAGGGCTGGAAGGCAGGTGCTACACGGCAAAAGCCAGCCCATACCCTCTGGTGCCTCTAGCTCACTTCTGGACCCACAGTTACAGGAGGACCCACACAGGTCACTGCATTCTGATATCCTTATCTATTTTGTGCCTGAAATTGTCACGTCTCTTTTTAAAATTTGTTTTACTTTTATTTTAAAAGCTTTAAGCATGGTAGTTTGCCTATGTACGTGCACTTCTATAGGAGAGAGACAGACAATGGAGGGCAGCTATCCTGTGGATGTTCAGGGCCCACGGCTCCCTCCCATTGAAGGGAGGCGGAGGGAGGGGATGAGAAAATGGGGAGGGATGAACAGAGGAGCCAGGAGATAGGTCTTTGTTCTTGCTTCCACTGAAGCCAAACCACCATCACCTACTCCTTGGGGTCTCCCTCCCTGATCTCTGCCTCATCCTGAGCGCCTGCCCCCCCCCCAGGGGACCCAGCCGCATCTCCCGCCCTGACACGGGGTCTCTGGCACGTGCGCGCTTTCTCCACTTGCACTCAGATCCTTTCTACTTCTGCAAGTTATCACACTGGCAGTCTGCAAAGGAAAAGAAACGCAATGTCTCTTAGCTGTGAGTTGATGGAATTTTTATCTTCCTGACCCAAGTTTCCCCGGCTGGGCCTGACTCACTCCACGGGAGCCGATCGGTCCCTGGCCTCCGGCTGCTGGGTGCTGGGGCCCAGGCCTCCTCACCACACAGCACAGGGCGGGCTGGGCTCCCCCGGGCCCCCACAGGTTGGCCTCGCTGCATGCCTCCAAGGGCAGAAAGCATGCTGCTACCATTCAGAGCCTTTCGTGGAAGAATTTTAAGAGCAGCAAGATGTCCTCAGGAACCATTCGAACGTTATTAATGAAAGGAATGTGCATTGCTCTGTAACGGACTTGTCCATTTCTAATCCTTTCCCCAGATACCTTTTATCAGAGAGGCACGCAATTCATTTCTTCGACACGTCAATATGGACACAATCATCTGAAGACTCAAGTAGAGTGGCATGTTTCCCAAGAGAATTATCAACCTGGCCACAGATATCGTCCAAGTTGAAGGCCAGCTATGGAAAACAAGACTTTTCTGACTAACTACAAATGAAAGCTGGTCGCTGTCTCCTATTTAATCTCATTGTGAAAACCACCGGCCATGCCATTAAGTGAGAATATTTCCATCAATACTGTGGGTTTCTTTTTAGCTTAACCTCTTTCCTGAATTTTAGGTCTTGAGCATTTTATCAGTAAACAGGGACCCGTATAAGGAAAAAAATACTCTTTTAAAGAAAACTGTTACATCATTAATCTATCCATCTCTGAAACACTTGCAAGAAATTACTGGATTTTAATTTCCCCAACTTCTAATATCTCCTCGGCCTAAAACCACAAGAAAGCACTGAGAACTTTAATATTTTCCGCAGATAAACTGGCACTTGGGCTAAATGCCCATCACAGCCTGCAAAGCTCTATCAGGAGGAATTCCTAGCTACTCAGCTCTCACCATGCAGAGATCATGGAAACCGAAAACCACCACCCTCACTAATTTGGATTTCACTGAGAATGTTTAACTCTGGAGATAAAAACTAGTTCATCTCTGGTGATAAGAATCCCCATTAACAAAACTGCCCATCTTAAACATCCAGAAATCACGCACATCAGAGTTGTAGCTTGTTAGTGTGCAACAAAAGACAGATCATTATTGGTTTCTATCTTTACTGGGAATCTTCCAGGGTGAGTAAACAATAATCGGGAGGAATCGAGTATCAATTATCTGGGGCCATGTACTACAAAGATCAGAGAACTAAAAGAAAGTAGCTGGAGGGAAAAAACCTACTTGCTTGTACCCAAAGAGCTCCACCAAAGCCACCGGGAGATCTATCTCCTTTTCCTATCATGTCTGGCCAGTGAGCAATCCTACTAAGCACATTGGCTGGGATACAGGAACAGTTAAGGCAACCCAGCACTTTCTACTGGGGGGAGAGGGGGAAAGATAAAGTAACTTTAATGAAAACAGGTTTGTATAAAATCATCTAATCACCACAACCATATTCACTTTTGTGTATCATTCTACAGTGGAGCCTACGTTCTTAGATGTGAAAGAGACCTTCAAGATCTTTGAGTCCAACTGATTTTATTAAAAAAGTAAAGTTCAAGCTTAGAAGGGATTGGCTCAGGCTCCCCATAATTTGTGACAGATCCATGACTAAGGTGGAGCGCTTCCAACTCCTAGGGCAGCTCTTTCCACCACATTACCCTTTCCCTGCTGGAACCCTGCTTTTTCTTACACAACAGACAGGCAGAACCCCAAGTCTGCAAGGCGAACTACCTACGTTCCAAGAACTTACTGGTAAGTCTGTTACTTCAAATTTAAAAGAAATTTCCCTATGAAAGCAACATTACCAGGCCAGCCCACAATGAATTGAGAAGCAGAAGTGGGTAATCCTCAAGCCCTCTGAGATTCCTGAAGTCCTCCAAAACCTCTAATCCAGGTACCAGTGCCGGACAAGCATGGATTCATGAGCCAACTCACTGTCGACCCATGAGGGCAAAGTGGGTCAATATAAAGGCTTTGGAATGAGACCAGCCTGGATTCAAATTCAGGTTCACCCAACCTTAGCAGATAATGATAGACTTTATTCTCTCTGTAGGAATCTCATGGCAAAAGAGGAGGATGGGATGAAGAAATCCTTTCCCTATTCCTGCATGTGCCCACTATATGGGTGGGTTCAAAGTCAAAACGGCCCTTCTCCCTTCAGGAACAAGGGGGGAGAGAAAACGGGAAAGATGCCATCCCACAGAGGAAAGGGGGAAGCCTTGCTCCAAAATAATGGATGGTGGCAACGGAAAAGGACATGGGCAGCCAGACCCAGTGTCTGGGACAGAAGCAGAGGGCCATAGAAGGACTTGCAAAAAGGCACCATGTAAGCCCTGCTCTCCTTCACTCTGCAGGGATACGCCAGCCACTAGCTAGTCAGGGGCCCCCCATCCCCATCCTGTGCTCCTCCCCACTTCTAACAACTCTCATCTGCTATCGTGGGAGGGGTCACCACCAACACTCCAGATCCCGGGGTGGGGGGCTTCCCTTTCCCTGGTGATCAGCAGGCGCAAGGGTGCAACAGGGGCAAGTGGGGAAGTGAACAATCATCTGCTCCATGTTACGCATTTCACAGATGCCTCCTTATTCACCTCCCACAACCACCCTCCGACACAGGTCTTAATGTCCTCATGCAACCTGTAGGATGCTAAGGCTCACACAGATTTAGTGCCTTTCTCAAGGTTACAGGGTAAGCAAGAGGGAATTCGAGATTCACATCCACAACCATGTGGCCACATGGCAAAGCAGGCGGTGTGCCGCGTCCATCAGCCGGCACTCTCAATGCTTGTTCCCATAAACCACTGCACACCAAAGCTAGGAGCTCCTGAACCCCACTGTCCATGCCATGGGCTGCACAGGTGTCTGGGACCATTCAGGAAATAACATAGCACACTTCATGGGGAAAATGACCTCCGGGATGGCGTCTAACTGAATGACTATATTAATGTCTCACATCTGCATCCTCATTTGTGGCTTCCAACACCCCTGTTCAAAAGTAATACTGGATTATAGTCCAAAATATAAAAGAAATATCCACAAGTCTGTACTGATATAAATAGAAGACTGAATAAAGGGGAAGAAGAGACAAATAAGAAGAGAACTCCGCACCCCCTTGAGTTTGGGCTGTATCTAGTGAGTAACTTCCTTCCCAAGGGTCCAGCACGGAAAGGGGAGACAAAGAATAACTTTATGGTGGAGAAACTGGACACACACCTCCTCAGCCAAATGATCAAGGACACATGTAGATATAATAATGCAGTTCAGAAACAGGTCAAGTTCAATAGAAATGATTTTTTTTTAGCTGTAAACAACTAAAATTTATTTGAATATTAAGATAAAAAAAAGTGAGGAGGATTCATGAAATTTAGTTTGGCCAAGTCATCCAGATAGTGCAACTGAGCCATTTTCAGGTTTCATGATGAAGGGGGTTGGGGGCGGGGGCAATGATTTTCCACCAAGCAACAAATGAGCATGTTAAAAGGCTGAGACTGTCCCACCTCCCCTCGCTTGCAGCAAAAGGTCAATGAACCAACAGAGGCCAGGAAAAAGGGCCTCAGCAGAGGGGAGCATAATGAAGAGAGACACTTCCATCCTTGATTCTCGTTTTCAGTCTTCTCTGCAGTGGCCCCTGATGTGCAGACGTACCATCATACAGGTGACAAGGGTAAGTGAGTGGTGGTAAGCTGCATGCTACCCAAAAATATTTTTTGAAAACTGCTCATTCTCTTATTTCTCTTCTTGCAGAATTATCAAAGGGCAAGAGAGCGAGACAGCCACCTGAAAAGACAACCAGAAGAGACCCCCAGACGACCCTCCCCCCATCCCCGCCACTGCCCAACCTAACTAGTAAGTCTTCATGTCTGTCCTTCCTTCTTATTTCACTAGAGTCATTCCTATGAGTTTTCTGCGAATCTCCAAATACCCCCAGGGAGGATCTTATCAGTTGATCATTCACACCATGAAAATGATTGCTTTAATCAAATCTCAGAGTAGGCACCCCTTGCTATAGGTACCTGGCAAGAGATGGATCCAAGGAGGTGAAGGGACTTCTTCCTCTAATTTTTTTATGGGTTCTCAAGTGTTCTCCCTCCTCCTTGGGGACTCCAAGATTTACCCCTCAATAATCCCAGGACTTTCTATGTTACCCAAATGTTATGAATAAATAGCACATAGACCATGAGGCTATAACTGGTCTTAGATCTTTGCTTATTACATGGCATAGGATTAGGCAGAAACAAAATTCTGTCTTTTATGATCTCCAAGCTGTGATTTCTTGAGCTAAGTTAACTATACTTAGCCCTGAAGATGGGTCAGAGAAATGAAGAAAGAGCAGGAACTGAGTCAGAGAACAAACACTCAGAGCAGACACCTGGCTCGCTCTCCACCTGCAGCAACAAGCACTGTGGTTTTCCTCATTCTCATCGTATCAGACAAGACTGTCAAACTCTATACAATCAGTTTCAGCTCTATCAATTCTAACAATTGAAGCAAATTACAAAAGCTGCTCCTTTTTCTTTTTGAACACTCTGCCTCTGAATACTCTGCTGGATTCAGAGGACCTTAGTATTTGAATGTAAGCCAAAATTCTTGCAAAAACCAGATGTTCTGTACAGAACCTTGTGCTTAGTATGGAGCTTCCTACCACATCTGAAGATGCTCGTCCCCGTGGATAATCCGTCAATACTGGTGGCTATAACTTTCTGAGGACCCATCACAGGAGGGCCACTAACCAAGCTGAGTGACTTGCACATAGCTCAGCAGGACACAGCATTCATTATTAAAAACAAACACAAAAATGCAAGTCAACATCAAATTAACCCTCAATAGCATTTTAAACCCATACTGAAATCTCTTGAACAGGTATCAACACACAGCAAAACACTCTCAAGGTTTTCTTCACCTGTCTCTCAACCAATCACATGCATCCTGGCAATTATTCCCTTAAAATCTCTCTCCTCCCAAAACACTCTGGTCCTTCAGGCTCACTTCCCACTTCCCCACACACCAGGTCGAACGGCCATGCTCCAAGCAGCCTCCCCCATATCTTTCTAATACTTCTCTTCACTGTTCCACAAAAGCAAACATACAAGTACTAAGTAGGGAAATACACAGTCCTTCTGTAAAAGGAGATCCCTTTCAAAGAGAATATTTATTATACACCACCGTCTTCATTCTCAGACTCATTCATTGGCACTAAATGGCACCGTGACAAGTCCCCCCGCCCGCCGTGACAGAGAGATGATGGCAGTCGCAGCTCTGGGGTCCTGCTTCACCTGCACAGGCAAAAGCTGGGGGCTAGACAAAGTCTTAGATTTCAAGCAGGGCTCTCTTGAGAAGCTTGGTACAGCCCAGAGAGCTCAATGCAGGAAGGCGGCAGAGGTGGGGTCCCTTCTCTGACCCCATCACTGACACTGTCACCCTTGGGGGGTGTCCCAGCAGCCCCCAAGGAACACTGAGGGCCTCAGTGAGCACTTTGAATAATATAGCCTAGATGATTTCGACAGCCCTAGCCTCCTACTCCATCCTTCCCTAGGATCAAAGAGCACACATTTGTCTTTACAAGAAATGACTCTGTCTTTTCAAAATACTTTCTAATGCATTACCATCAACTGCCTTCTCTGTCTCAAGAAGCATATCCAACCTATGAACCCCTGAGCGGGTACAGCTGTGAAGTCTACAACTTAAACCCCACTTCTCTGTACAGCCTTTCTGCGTTTGTCAGAGAATTCCTCTTTCCGATCACTGTCAGAAGTTGATTCATCACAGACCATCAAAGGTTGTACAAAGATGGAAAATCATGCATAGCTGAAGGCTTTGAGACCCACAGTTAATTATAACTCTACCAGGGGGCCCAGGCATCGGACTCACCTGTCACTTTTCACTGCTCCGGACAAAAGGAGTTCAACAGGAACAGAAGCCCCATTAACTCCATGGGGGAGGCCTAAAAAACATTGGAAAAGTACAGGCCCTCAGGGATGGGGATCCAAATGTCAGTGCACACGGACTTGGCAGTATTTACATGCAGAGTTTCTGCACTGGGGTTCAGGACCCAGGAGACACTCAGGTCTGACAGGTGTCTCCAGCCATTAACACACCACGGGGCGGGGGTGGGGAGGAGAGTGCAGAACCAAACCACAGATGCCAAGAAAGGAATGCACCACTCTCCTGAAGGCTGCAGCCCGATCTGGGTCTACATTTGCCCCAAACAATAGCTGCAGCCAGAATCAAAGCGTGGGTGGTGATCACTTCAGTACCTGCTGAGTCATCTCACAGCTTGAGGAAGGCAGGCCCCACAGTATGGCTTATATATTTTAATAAATTCTTTGGCTCTTTCTCATATCAAATACATTTACCTGTGATGCTTAGACAGCTTTTTAGAAATGGAAGTTTAAAAAAAATATTGACAGCACCTGTCTAAATGGGAACCAAGTCTCTCTTAATGAAATTGTATTAAAAGGTTTTGCTCCAATAGGCTCTTCCTAGTGTCGATGTTGATAAACTGGCACACTGGGTGGGCTCCATGCCAGAAGCAGGGAGACAGGATTGCAGGGGCCCCGCAGATTGGAAGGTTCTGGAATAGTCACTGCAAGGCATCAACTAGAAAACTGATAAGAAACTGAAGTGCCTTCCAGCTAAACATGGCAGCTTGAACACAGGCAGTCTGGTTTTCGAAATATTCCTAACACACTTGCTCTGCTGGCATTTCCTCCCCAGTTTTCTTTGTTCTTGTGGCTTTATGCCTTTGTTCCAGCAAGAGCAAACCTCAGATTGGTGGGTCTGAAGAATGAAGTGCTAAATGGGCATGTTTTCAGACTCTGCAGACCAGGGAAACCTCCCTAAGTGGGAGCATCAAGAAGCAAGTCAGTTCATGATGCAGAAAGCCGGATGCAGGACAGAGCCAAAAACAGGATTGGTTGCAAATTTTAAAAGGAGAAATTAGATAGTAAGATATGCTTTCCTGTACCAAAGGGCCAGGAAACCAACTGTGCCCCATCATAAGACCAAAAAGACAGTGGCAGACTGTGGAGGTACCAGAGAGAGATTAGAGGAATGGGTACCAGGGAAAAAGTCAAGAAAAAAATGGAATAGGTAGAATTTCTGATGTGTCCAGAAATATTGGATTTTTTTTTAAGCTCTGTCAGAATTCAGGGATAAATTCTCAACAAACACACAGACAAACAAGCAGGATGTCCAATGTCCTAACATCCCCTGGCTCCCTGCTCCAGCCCTTTCTGGGCCCCATGTACACTCCACTTCAAGGTTGTGGGCGGTTAGCATCCATATTGACACCCATGTCCCCTCCAAAATACAGGCTCTGTGAAAGCAAACACTGGGTATGAAGCCTCTTCAAGAGGCCTCACGTGGGGAACACGGAGGAAGTGTACGCCCACCCACAACCATAGTGGAGCACACTGAGCAATAGTATTTGATTGGGGGGCACAGGACTATTTTGAAGATCCAGTTTCTCCTGTCCCACTGGCTGTGTGTCCTCCAGGCTGACTCTCCTCAGAGCCCCTTTTCCAGTTCCTACCTGACCACCTTACATCGGCGGGCGGCGGCGGGGGGGGGGGGGGGGGGGGATCAAATCATCATGTAAATTAAAACCTCTGCCTAACAAAAGGTGTTCTTAGACCCAGAACTGCATTAAGCTGATCCCTTGATCCTGATGTCTCCACAGCATCTGAGCTAAGACAAAAAGCTAACAGAAAATGAGTATGTGGTCAGGCCAACACCAGGCTAGAATTAAGCCTGACCAGGAAGAACTCTGGCAAAAGTATTTAGTCTGTACTTTTAATGTTTTGAGGAGCCTCCATGCAATTTTCCATTAGCAGTGAATACCATTTTATCCAGCAATCTTACTTCTGAGTAGGTACCTAAAAGAATTAAAATCAGAATCTCCAAGAGATATTTGTACTCCCATGTTCACCACAGCATTATTCACAAGAGCCAAGATATGGAAACCTAAGTGTCCGTTAATAGATGAATGGATCAAGAAAAAAGTGGTATATACATACAGTGACATTGTCTTAAAAAAAAAAAGGAAATCCTGCAATGCGCAACAATATGGATGAGCATGGAAAATATTATGCTCAGTGAAATAAGCCAGTCACTGAAGAATACTGTACAATTCCACTTATATTAAGTATCTAAAATAGTCAAGCTCATAGAAGCAAAGAATAGAATAGCAGTTCCCAGAGGCTTGGTGGAGGGGGAAATGGGGGCTGCTAATCAATGGGCATGAAGTTTCAGTTACACAAGATGTATTCATTCTAGAGATCTGCTGTATAATATGGTGCTTAAATACTGTATTATACTCTTAAAAATTTGTTACATGCTTGACCTCATAATAAATGCTCTTACTGCCATAAAAAAAATTAATCTCTAAACCTCAAGATCCAGAGATTGCTACCTCTGGTTCCCTTCCTGACTTCTCAAATTCTCTGGGCTTCTTTTCTCAACTCACATGGACAACAAATGGTGAGTAATTCCAAGCCAGACAGGCCTGCTTTGCAGGCAGACCTCATTAATTCTCCGAGGAAAAATACTGTTAGATCCTACAGCTCTGGAAAGACAGCACAAGTACCAAGAAGGCTCGCGAGTCCCAAAGTTCTCTGCAATTGCGGCACAAAAAATGCCAAGAGGCACCCTCATGATCCTAACTCCTGATGACAATAAGCTACAATCACAGTTTGCGATGGTGGCCAGTCACTCCAGAGAGTGAGCAGGACCCCAATCCCCCACCGAGCCTGGCTCAAAAGAACCTGCAAGCAAATGCGGTGGCTGATTATGGCTCATTCCGGCAAAAGAGACACTTCCAGGGCCACGTCTGGGAGAAGGAACCACAGGCAGGAAAGAAAGGAAGAGGGAGAGCAAAGCAGTATGAGGCTGTAAAGGAGTGGACGCAAGACCACAGGTGTGCTGAGCAATTGTGGTGGCCCAAGAATGCAAAGTGCATTCTCACCCGGTCAGATTCATTCTGTACAAGTGCCGTCTGACAGGCAGGTACTACATGCAGGATGGCACAGCACAGTCAGCCTGAATAACTGTAAGCAAGGTGCCTTTCCTTCCCATGCCCTCCCCCTACCACCACCGCAGGGAACCTGCACCTTGCCCTGGGGAGGCCTCGGCTCCTGTCAGGCAGCTTTTCTGAATACTGGTGCGCAGAGTCCAGGACACCAGGAGAAGAGAGGAGGGAGGCCCAAGTCGGAGGAATTACCAGGTTGGCTAGGGCAATCTACCGCCTACAGTACTAAAGTGGTGGGATGGGCAACACCATGGCCGCCAGGTCGGGAAGAAGGGCTAAGTTTTTGGCTTTTCCATCGTAGGCAGCTTTGAGTTCTGACAGAAGGGGAGAGGACAGAAAGGGGGATTTGTCATCACTTTGAAGAAAGCAAAGATCCCGTGACTCTTCCGAAGTAACTTTGGGCAGATGGAGCCCTTCTTTACCATGGTTCCACTCCAAGACAGGACTGGCTGAGTGCTGGCTTCCTAAGGCGGGACACAGCCCCCAGTTCAACTCAGGTCTGTGACCTTGGCTGCATCCTTTAACATCATGCAACAACTAGTCCTCTTTCCTGCGCCCATCACATTTCAACTGGTGACACCCACTGTAGGACAATGAGATATGCACTAGGTTAATTTGGGACGTCAGGACAAGGTGATCTTTTGGTTTTCAATTGCTTTGGGTTTTTTTCTTCTTTCTCTGGGACCAAGACATGAAAGTGGGACCCACATCAGGCAAATGTAGGTCCATTTAGCTTGTAAAAAGAAACTAAATGGAAGGACAGTTGCAGTAGGAGCAAGTAAATGAATGAAACAGATTATCAACTCCTCTTTAAGACCCCAGGAAATGGAAGCCAGGTTCAACCTCTCTGGGTTTACTGCTCATTAAACAGTTATTTCAGATGCCTAAAGTTAAAGTTTTTTGAAACAAAACCATGTTTTCTAAATATTGTCTAATACGATGAACTTTCTTTTTAGAAAAACACTTATGAACGCTGTTTCTCCAAAGGCTCTCCCTGTGTTAACCACTTCATTTCAAAACACCATAGATGATCTCGCCTCAGACCCCTGAGGCAGCCCTGCCTCCCCCATCCCACGAGGGAGCCCCACTTCTCACATTAGTTCTGCTTCTAGATTCCTCAGGTGCCGCTCATTAAGGGTGGAAGTTTCTTTCTTTTATCAAACTCTAATAAAAACATGACTCCAAAAATCCCAAATTATCCTATGTTCGTTTTCATGATTATCATATAAAATCTTTAGTGTTTTTCTACCCACCATGTGCCCCCGTTCAGTAATGAACCAATAATGAAATTGGACTTGAAAAAGATTTTTCCCTAAGTAATTCTTATTTTAAAATACATGTGTCAAGAAAAGCTTACTGGACTAATTATTATGCATATCAGAACAGGAGGAAAGAAATGTCATTTTTAAAATTCCAAGAATTCTAGCCAAGCATAAGATATTGGAAGTTTTTTAGGCTTTACATTTTGCTGCTATTTAAGAATGCATGTAATTATCTCCTGCAGTAAAAGTCTGGGGAATAAGTTGGGGAAGAAAGGAAGTAACAGCTAACACAGTGACTCAAGTTCTGCGGTGACATGGACTTGGGCTCCAATCCTGCTTTCTGGTTCTCCAACAGTAGGTAGGTGCCTTAAGCACTCACAATCTCTGCCCTCCACCCAGAGCATCAGGATAACAAGGGCATACACAGCATGGAGGTAATATGGACATGTAAAGAAAATAAAGAATAGTACCAAAAACTATTTCAGGCTACATACTCAACATTATATGCCTTCCCTACAAGTTTGACTTTAACATAATAAAAACTTGAAATTTATATGTACCATTTCCTCCCAATTCTCTAGCAGTTAAGCCCAGGGATAGAACTGCCTTTAAAACAGGAAATGTAGGTCACCTCTAAGGCAGAGTGATTTGAGAGCCACTGAGCCACCTCTTCAGTATGTCCTTGCTAACTATGGAGCCCCAAATTTTACCATTAGGGATTAACTGCTTTGGTTAAAACACTGTACTCCTCAAGCACCTTTTAAACACAAATAACCCCATGAGGCCTCAGAGTAAAGGAGTTCTTCCAGTCATTCCCAGAAAAAAAGAGCACTGACAAATGGCTGTCCTGAAGAAGTTGGGGGGCTGGGGAGATCAAACTGGGAGAATGGGGAGCCCTGGGTTGGGTAAAAGAAGACAGAGGCTGCATGTTTGGTCACAGAGAGTATAAGGAGGTAAGGCCTCAGGAATCAAGAAGCACAGCAAGGAAAGGCACCAAGGACAAATGTCTCAGTTGCAAGACCCACTATGGGTAGCCGCCGGGGACAGCCAGAGACAGCACCCAAGCTTCCTTCTGCACCTTGGCAGGCACCCCATCCTGAGTCATCCCACACACTCTGCCTGGAGCTTAACTGGGCCTGGCAAGAAGTGGGAAGAGGAACAGTGCTTTGAGATCCTATCCCCGAGCCTGGACCCAGTCAAGGCTGTCTAAAGAAAGCACTCTAAGCAGGGGGAAGCAGGGAATCTTGTGCATCACATGTTTGGGAAGCCAGGTCAGCCTGGTCCCAGTGAGCTGCGTGGAAAAGGTAGTGTCCACCACCGTCCACCTCCAGGCCTCAACAGCCCAGGCAGAGACATGCTGACGAGGGGCGCCGGCAGGGGTCTACGGAATAGCGCTTCAGTATTATGATAACTGTATAGCTTGGAAACAGAATCCAATCCAAACTTCCAAATTATTGTCACATACCCATTGTTTTGGATTATCTGTGAGCTGATCCCTCCCTATTCTTCATGCACCAGCACGTAAAATAGAGAGTAGACTCTACTTTGAACATGTGAGCAATGTTAGGGAAATTGTATATACTCACACTTGCGCTTTTATTCCAAAATAGTAATAATTCTTTATTATCTTAAGAAGGCTGGAGTGAAATGAGAACCTGCTTCATGGCTTCATCGAACACAGCTACTAACCTTCTCTTGCTACATTTCATTTTTTACATATTTCTCTTTCATTTCTGAAAAGGAAATACATTTACATGGTATAAGAGTCAAAAGGTACAAAAGCCTATCCAGCCTCTCAGAACCTCCTGTCCCCCCAGCTATTTGATTCCCCTTCTCAGGTGCAGCCAAAGAAACCAGTTTCTTGTTCAGATATGCATTTAATGTGTTTCTAAATTAAGTGCAAAATCTGCAGATGAATGGATAAAGATGTGGTACACACACACACACACACACACACAGTGGAATATTACTCAGCCATCAAAAAATGAAATCTTACCATTTGCAACGACGTAGATGGAACTAGAGGGTATTATGCCAAGTGAAATAAGTCAGAGAAAGACAATTATCATATGATCTCATTCATATGTGGAATTTAAGAAACAAAACAGAGGATCATAGGGGAAGGGAGGGAAAAAAAAGACAAAGTCAGAGAGGGAGACAAACCATAAAAGACTCTTAACTATCGGAAACAAACTGAGGGTTGCTGAAGGGAGGGGGTGGGGGGATGGGGTAACTGGGTGATGGACATTAAGGAGGGCATGTGATGTAATGAGCACTGGGTGTTATAGAAGACTGATGAATCATTGACCTCTACCTCTGAAACTAGTAATACACGATATGTTAATTGAATTAAAAATTTTTTAAAAAGTAAAATATCTGCTTTTATATACCTTAAAAATCCTTTTCCAGGGGACTACACTAAAAATGTTAGTGACTATATGATATTCCATTAAATTGATAGTTTGCTTGAACTTATCCTGTTGCAATTAAGCGTTAAGGTTGCTTTCAAATTTTTATGATGAGTAATGCTGCAAAAGCCATCTGGGGACATTGGTTAGCTTTTGTCATACTGTGCAAAATTTCCTGAGGCTGCAACAGCCTCTCCTCCTCCCCAACGCCACCAAGCCTTTTGCTAGCCATACTGAAGGTAAAGAGAAGCATGAGGTCCACACCAGCCTTGCTACCCTGTTGGTAAAGACCAGCTCATGTGGGAAAAACAAACGTATCAAACTGAGCCCGGTCAAGTTGATGATGCCTGGACATTTGTCACATACCAAGGCCACACCAAACCTCATGTTCCCAGGCCAAGCACAAAGGTATGTGGATGATGGCATCCTGAGAGATGCTCCAGTCTGGGTCCCTCCAACACACGCTCATACCCCAGGGATCCACAATGACACAGAGGTAGCCTGCAGGATTAATGGTCCCCATCCTGAGCCTCATTCTTACCCAAATACCTGGGAAATGAACTACTACATTTATATGAATCACTGATCCTTAGAAAGTGGAAGGCATAGTCCAAATAAGTTTCTAAAATAAAGCTAAGAAAACAAGAACAGATTTTAACAACATTTCAGGAGAGGCAGGCAGTGAAGGCGTGCTGCCCCCATTCCTCGGGGGTTCCGGTTTGAGGAATGCTGCCCTACAGAAGTCTGCACCACTTACTCCAAACTCCGCAACACAAAGACACTGGTGTTTGAAAGAAGTCCATCTCAAAGCCAGAAGAGGAGCTGCCACAGGTGTTGTGTGGCAAGGCCTTTTGGGTGATGACAGCAGGTCCAGGGCAACGAGCCAAGGGCCTCTGTCACATGCTCCACCACCTCCCATTGAGGGAAGTCCTCTCCCCACCTACATCCCAGATGTTCTCCTATTCATTTGGATAGACTTTTATTTGTGGAAGACTTAAGGCCATGCACACACTGGACAAATAGATGAAGATGACAGTCACCTTGCACTAACGCTCTTCTCATGGAGGCAGGTTAGATACCTCTACCTACTACTAGAGCACCCATTACACCAAGGGCTCAGCCAGTGCACAGGGAGCAGGTCACGAGAAGCTGGCCAGGGCAAACAGGCAGGTTTCCTCCAGGACCCACCACACATGGGCTGTGATTTCATGACCTCCCCAACTGGAGGGGTGGGCGGGGGCCTCCCTCAGTTCCACTTACTTTCAGATCCTGATTGACTAGCAAAGCCTTTCCATTCAAAAAGTGTTCAATTTGGGACGTGTGGATTAAAGTGAGGCCTGACTTGCCATTGAGAAATTATCCCATGACCTCCGTGGGGAGCAGTCTCCAGGGCTGATGAGACAGCACGCTGGAAAAGAAAAATGCCCACAGAGGCTCCTGCTACTGAGTAGGAGAAATCAATATGTAGATTTAAAGCTGTTAAAAGACAGCCTGATTCTGTTGCTGGCTTCTCACGTTGCTGGTGAGGTCAGACTGTCGCTACTGATGATCTGTCATTCTGATAACCCCCAGGGCCCTTCTAGACTGCAGGGAGACCAGGTTCCCAGCATTCTGGAACCCCAAGTGGTGGCCCGGGGTAACATCATATTTTGAGGTCTGGTTTTCACACAGTTTGTTCACCCCGGATGGATCAGTCCTGTACCTGCAGCAGGATGAACCACTGTCAATTCTTCGGCACTTCTAAACCCTTTCACATCCTAGCAACCCATGCCTGCCCTCAAAGCCTGACCCAGCATAGGAGCCGGGGCATCCGTTCACCAGCATAAGCCTCAAGGAAGGGTTCGGTGTTTTGGATGCCACAAAAACACTGGAAAACCCTGGAATAGGGTCAAGAAGCCTTTGTTAATTGATTTAGAAGACATTTGCAACTTCAGTTTCAACCTGACTTGTATTAAGATCCAGGAGACCGTAACCGCAATTGGGGTGGCTAACCAGATAAAGAGCCTCAGTGGTAACTACCTGGAAATGGCCCCATTCCTGGAACTCACCAACAGGGCATCCTCGGCAGCAAAGAGGAAATCCGAGAAGCGGCAGAGGCCCGAACCTTTGTAATCACACCCGTTGCCAGGCTCTAGGATATTGAAGTGAAACAAACCTTATTTTTTTTTAGAGATTTTATTTATTTGAGAGAGAGAGAAAGAGAGAGAGCACAAGAGGGAAGAGGGTCAGAGGGAGAAGCAGACTCCTTGCTGAGCAGGGAGCCCGATGTGGGACTCGATCCCGGGACTCCAGGATCGTGACCTGAGCCGAAGGCAGTCGCCTAACCAACTGAGCCACCCAGGCGCCCCAAAGCTTATTTTTATAGGCATTTTAAACACAGACTCACGGTCAGTGGAATGATTTAGAAGCTCTCTTCTGACTTTAAATAAACTGAACAGGCTTTGAGAGCGGAGAAGGGAAATACGTTTCAGTGTTTACCACTCCATTTACGATTGGTTCACTCCTCAGAACAACCCTATCAACCTTACCAGACACCATGAAATGTACCTTCCATACATTAATATTTATTTCCACCATTTTTCAGGTTGGTTAAATAAAAAGCCTGCTAACAAGTCATACCACCAAAACTCAAGGCAGGACTCAGACCCAGAAGTTTTTAACCCACCCCACCAGGCTCCATCCATGCCCGTTCCCTAAAAGAGATCATTTCATGCACCACCATGAAGAACAGCCCATATGTCCCTGAGGTAGCCTGGGAAGCACGGTTATCTAAATCCCAAGCTGGCCTCTATTCTCCACCTACTACACTGTACTGTTGCCCTAAAATTCAGGAGGAGAGAAGGGACAATGGGTCCTACAGGAGAACCACTCGTGCCCTCCATGGCCTCTCCATAAGCACTGAATGTCATCACAGCCCACCACCTCAGGGACACCCGAGTCGGTCTATGAGGCCTGTCGTATTTAAATTATCCTACCACATCTAAACTGGAAAGGCCCTTTACCTTTTACTCCTAGGAATTTACCCTGACCATACACCTCCTGCAACAGGAAAATACACATGCAAGAGACTTATTCAGTGCAGTAACTGCGATGTGAAAAACAGCCTAAATGCTTTACATAAGACAGTTGAATAAACTGTGGTACATCCACACACTGGAATACAAGGAGCTGTAAAGGAGAATGGGGAGGATCTCAGTGAAATGCTAGGAAGGGATTTCCATGGCATTCTCAAGTAAAAAAAAAAAAAAAGCAAAGTTCAATAGTGTCTATAGTACTGCTACTCTTCATGTTAGTAAGAGGTGATAATATTCACGTATCTGTTCATTTGTTCAATAAAAAATACAGAATGATAGATGAAAAACTAAGGAGATCGGTTACCTACAAGGTGTGGCTGGGAACAATGCGGAAGGAAGGGGGGGAATGGCAACATGATGGGTGAAGGGGAAAGTAATACTTGGGAGTACCCTTTTTGAATTGTTTCAGTTTTTAAAATTGTGCTTAGTTTCTCACATATTCAAGAAAATAATTAAAATCGGAGCCCCTGGGTGGCTCAGATGGTTAAGCGTCTGCCTTCGGCTCAGGTCATGATCCCAGGGTCCTGGGATCGAGCCCCACATCAGGCTCCCTGCTCAGCGGGAGGCCTGCTTCTCCCTCTCCCTCTGCCTGCTGCTTCCCCTGCTTGTACACGCTCTCTGTCAAAAATTTAAAAAATAAATAAATAAATCTAAAAAAATAAATAATTAAAATCAACCAAGATGTGAAAGGAACCCAAAATGGAGTGCAAAAAGAAACAAATCTAAATATGCTACAAATGAATAATTTAACCATACTGAAAGAATGGGTAAAGAAATATGTTATTAATATGTCCTCCAAAGTACACATCTTGACTGGATACTGTAAAGCTAAAGATAAAAGGACTGTACAGTAATTATTATACTCTACTTAGTTTCTCCCCCCATAAGTTCACGGGTTAATGATTCAGAAGCTATTGCACTTTATTCTGTTTTCCAAGACTGAGTGAATAAGTAAACACATTGTGGCTAATAGGAGCCAGGTTTCTTTTTGATGGAGAAAGGAGTTACAAATAAGAAAAATGGGGAAGACCAGAATAAGCCCTGTGTGGGTAGATTAGGTCTTTTCATTACAAACTCAAATATTTTGATAGATACATAGAGAGAGGGAAGTGTGTGAATTCATACACACATATACATATTTACACATGTTTTCTAGCTCTGTGCTCTAAGTGTAAAAACCAATGACACTCCAGTATCAGTGAGCACACCTAGATTTTGCGACCTTGTTCTCTGGACACCATTCTCCACTAAAGTAAACAGAGCTCCTTGGAGAAACCACAGTTTCCAAGACTGAACAGGGTAAGCACAGATGAGCATAAAACATCTTGAGATGGGAAAAATTTTTTGAGTCCAGAAACATATAATGGGAGAATATCTGAAGGACACAGGAGTCAACTAGAATGATCTCCCTAAGGTCAAGTCTGAAAAAATTAGAAAATACATGATAGTAATGGGTTAGAACCCATAAAATGAAACAGATATCCCTAAATTCATACTGATATTAATGAGTAAACAAATAGAGAAGGGAAGACGTTCCTTACAGAATTTCAATTCATAAATGCATATAAAAGAGAGAAAATTACCAATAGGCAAACATCACAGCAATGATTGTCACAGGCAGGAGTTACAAAGGGATTTAAAAGTATGATGAAAAGCAGAATATTGACATCACCTAAAGCACCTCCTGACAGGATGTTTATTAATTACAAAGGGGCAAAAGCTTGCAAATAACACCTTACCCACATGACCAAAGTTACCATCTGCAGCAATGAAACTGACTCTGTAATATGCCACCTTCTATGACAAACTAAGAACACAACATTTCTGCCATATTTTTGTCAAAGACATGTAACTTGAATTTAATCATGAGGAAACATCCAACAAATCCATTCTGAATCTCATTCTACAAAATTATTGACCAGTACTCTTGAAATGTGTCAAGGTCATGAAAGAAAAAGCCTAAGAAATGGCCACAAAGCAGAAGAGACTCGGGAGATGTGACGCCAAACATGAGACATGGGATCCTGAATTGAAGACTGAATTAGACCCTGGAACTGGAAAAAAAGATAGTGGGACAGTTGACAAAATTTGAATAAAGTGTATAGAATAGTTAGTAGTATTGTAGCAATATTAATTTCCTAGTTTGGATGCTGATACTATGGTTTTTAAGATGTTAACATTTGGGGAAGCGGGGTGAAGGGCACACAGAAATTCTATGTACTGATCTTGTAATTTGAGGGGAAGGTCTCCAATTATTTCAAAATGCAGAATTAAAATATATTTAAATAAAATTTCCCCCAACAAATCCTCATTTCTTGGTAATTTGCCCGTATTTTTCTATACAACCACTTAAGGTAAGACAGAGAAACAGACGGAATGAAAAATAAATCTATCAATGTAAGAAGTCCAAATGCCAAGGTAAGAAAACCATCCAATAAGGAAAAAATACCTAGGAGGGAAAATCCATTTATCAAGAAATGAGGAGTAAAATCCACTGTTTTAAGCTAAATATGGAAACATTTCTGTGTGATAAACATGATCATGAATATACTTTGTAAGAAAAAAAGAACTGTTAGCCTCCACAGACTCTTTTCAGCTCAAAGAATGCAACATATTTAGAATGTTTGAACCACTATCTTGCAAACACATTACATGAAACAGAGCAAACAGGAAGGGGAATGTGGGGGAATGGGGGCCGGGAGGGGCAATCCAAGAACACGTGGAATGTCCAGTGTCTGGAAGTTGCTGAGTATTCCAGTCTCTGGCAATGTCACTTCTAAATTGTGAAAAATACTGACGCTCTCTCTCACACCATGACTCATAAAGGAAACATTCTGTAATCAGTAATTCTTTATTCTATTCTTCAGTTTTATTCACAGACTTTCGTGAACTGGAGTGAAAAATCCTAACTTAGCATAGCACGGCTCAGCCTTTCTACTTTTGGCAGGGGGTGGGGGGCACAGGACTTTTTTCTATCAAGCAATGTGTCACTAACTTAACCAAGGTCTCTACTAGCTCTATCGAAAAAATTCAATGAGTACCTCGCTCTGAGAAGGTCCATTTTGTTCCCCAGGGCAGGCACTTCATCTAAAATGTGATAGAGAGCTGGAGCTTGACCATACTGTCTATAATTAAGGCACAAAAAGACAGTTACACAGCCCTGCTGTTTGAGTGATGCTTCTACCGTGACATGTGGTTTCCCAGTGTACTATCTCTATGACCTTAGAAATCAAAATTAAGGAGCCCACCAGCAAACACAAAGCCAAGAAGAATCCTGCCAGTGAGGGCTCTGCCTACAACAACAGCTATCATACACCCAGCCTGCAACAGGGCTAGCAGGACATGTGCTGAACTCTTCTGGACCCCCCCCCCACTGAGGCCTCGTTGTCTCCAAGTAGACTTCATTTAGACCGCTGGTCTCAGAGTCTGGTCCTCCTCCTCCATGTTCCCAAAGATGCCTGTACTTTCACATTTGCTAGCACTTCAAACAATCAAGTCTCCCAGCTGGACTTGAGCTACCTGAAGGTGGGGTCCACGCACAGCATTCTGCACCAGGTCTGACATGATGCTGGGCCCATACACCTAATGCCTACTGGCGGCCAAGTAGAGCAGGTAGGAGGTGCACCTGATCATGCGTGTGGTCCAGGTATGGAGCACATGCTTGTCATGTGACCCAGTTGACTGAACTCCTACATGCCTAGAACTAGGCAGTGTTCTAGATGCTGAGAACGTTGCAATAGTAGAGAGAGAGGAGACATCTTGTGGAACTGAGAATTTGGGGGCAAGGGGAGGGAGATGGACTTTAAACACATAACCATGCAAATGATTATATAACTATGATTACAAGAGATATTGTCAAATGAAACAAAAATACAGCAGGGTTCTAAGATCATGTAACTAGAGGTGCCTGGTTGAGCAGCTGGCTTTTGATTTCTGCTCAGGTCATGATCTCAAGGTCCTGGGATTGAGCCCCATGTTGGGTTCCATGCTCAGGAAGGAGTCTGCTTGAGGATTCTCTCCCTCTCCGTCTGCTCCTCCCCCTGCTCATGCCCCCTCCCAAATAAATCTTAAAAAAAAAAAAAAAAAGAAAAAAGAAAAAGATCATGTAACTAGATGACCTGAGCACATAAGTTCCCGATTTTTAAAGGTTATCCAAGGCAGTAATGGGGGTTGGGGAGAATCTCCGCAGACACGACCCCATCATTGAAAATACAAGGACAAAAACCTGGAAGTGAGCCAAGTGCCAGCCTCAGGGGAATGACCACACATGGCCTTACCCAGGCAACCTGAGGGAATGGAACTACTGAGCCATTTAAAAATGACAAGTATGTGAACTATGTTGATATGTGGAAAGATACTCAGTTTACTACAGATTGGATTTTTTTCTTCAACCATAAAGATGCTTAGGTCCATTAACAAAAATTTCAGAACTCAGCCTCAGTCACGGCTGCCTCAAGATAATCAACACCCCTGGGGACTAGTCAGCGTTTTGGAGGCAGAAGAGGAGCACCTGGAGGGCTTTGGAGGTTGTCCAGTCATTTTCCAGATGCAGACTTAATCAGCTCGTTCCAGCACCCATCTGGGACTGTGCCTCATGCCCTTTCCATCCATGTGCGGGGAGGGGGAGCAGGGGGTTCTCCTCAAACAAGGAAAGGAGGTTGGAGATCAGGCGGATAACGCCATCTTCCATCAGGAAGAAAAGGCTCCCCCCTAGGGTGAATGCAGAATGGCTTCCTGAAATGCCCTGGGGCCTGCTCCTACTACAGGACGTAACAGCTGAGCCAGTCCTCTCAACGGGTGGTTGGCTGAACCCAAATGCCCCACTATTTTTTTTTAAAGGCTACTGGTTTAATCTAGAGCTATTCGAAGTGTGGAGCCTGGACCAGTACCATTAGCATCACCTGGGAGCTTGTGAGAAGCACAGAACTTTGCTCCCACCAGACCTAGTGAAGCACCATCTACATTTTGACAAGATCCTTGGACGAATCACATTAAGATCTGAGAAGCAGGGCGCCTGGGTGGCTCAGTCGGTTAAGCGACTGCCTTTGGCTCAGGTCATGATCCTGGAGTCCTGGCATCGAGTCCCACATCGGGCTCCCTGCTCAGCAGGGAGTCTGCTTCTCCCTCTGACCTTCTTCCCTCTCATGCTCTCTCTCTCTCTCAATAAATAAAAATCTTTAAAAAAAAAAAAAAGATCTGAGAAGCAGTGGTTCAGTCCTAGAGGACAGGAAGATTGATTTATTCATTCCTCAAGCGTTCATTGACTTCTCTGCTAAATCCAGGGGATTTGGGTCCTGGGGAAAAGAGAGCCAAGGGAGGGAGTGATGCCGATGCCCTGAGGCAACTCCAGGGAGGAAATCCATGGCTGACAAACTTTAGAACTTTTCAAAAAGAATTTTTCAGAAAGATGCCAGAGAGTCCAAGCCTGGGGATGGATGTGGCTGAAGTCTTCAGGAAAATGATCCGTTAGCTGCAATGAAAGCACTCTTGAAAACCATAAAGGGCTCCTTACAACTTCTGTTCATCAGTAAGGTACTGTACCGCTCCCTCCATCCAGCCTCCTCTGCTGGCTAGAAACTTGCCCATTCTCTCTCTCCCAACATTTCCAGGAGATGCTCAATTCGCTTTGTTTTGTTGCAGAAAACATGAACCCGCAATGGCCCATATCAGCATCTGACTGCATTCGGCATGACCTGGAGTTCAAGGTGGACACAGTCACCTGAGGTGACGCCCAGACTTGCTCGAACCAGGATGTGGAGGGTCTGGGTCTCACTCCAAGGCCACAGAGAGGTCAGTTTGGGATTAGAACTGTTTTTTTTTTTGTTTTTTGTTTTTTTTTTTTAAGTGAAAGCTCAGGTGTCTGAGCTAGAGGAGAGCACTCGGGGAAAGGAACGGGGAGCAGCGTCTGTCAAAGCGTGAGGGCCAGAGCCAAGTCAGGCTGTGAATTGGAGCAGAGAGCAAGACTGGAGAGCTTCCAGGCAGTGATGCCAGGCACAGGTCTCCAACATGGAGTCAGTGGGTGGGGGACCACCGGCAGCTTTCGCTGACAAGAAGGATACTAAACTGTGGATAGGCTGAGTCTGGGGAGCGGCTAGACAAGACATCTGTGGACTAAGGTGCAGGCCAGAGGGGAGGAACTTGGGTCTGATACAGAAGCCACAGCTGGAGGAGAATGGACATAGTAAGACCTGAGCAAAGGGTCAAGGGGGAGTGTGACCCCAGGAGCCAAAAGAGGACCCACAGAAGCTGCCAGAAAAGAGAGGGGGAAATCAGGGAAGCCTGTTACCAGAGGAGCTGGTGGGAGAGGGCAATGTAAAAATCACAGATGACAAATCACCTCCAGTGCTTCTGAGGGAAGGACACAAGAAAAAAAGGTCCCAGCCTTTGGGAAGTACAGAGTGGCAGTAGCTGGTGACCTATAAGCACGTTCCCTGCTGATGGTGTCAGGAAGGACATGCGGACACAGAGCCGGGGTGCTGGCCCATCCTCAGAACAGAGGCAAAAGCACTTGCTGACAACACCTGCCAGGCTGGTCGGCTTGGTATGCCTAAGGTCAATGGTATTTCTGGTAACGCCTTCGACCGTCCAGTCTTCAGTGAGGCTCCCCACAGCCCTGTCGTGGAACCCGCAGGTAACAGGTCCTGAGGCGCCCCTGCGAGCTGCCTCTGCAGAGGTGGGACATGGTAGGCAGCGCAGGGGATGTGCCACCTAAAACAAATGCTCTCAAGGAAAAACCAAAATGATCCCTTAATTGCTTCTCTAACTATTCATGTTGGAGGAACTGTTTTTTGTTTTTTTAAGATTTTATTTATTTATTTGACAGAGAGAGACACAGCAAGAGAGGGAATATAGGCAGGGGGAGTGGGAGAGGGAGAAGCAGCCTTCCCGCAGAGCAAGGAGACCTATGTGGGGCTTGATCCCAGGACCCTGGGATCATGACCTGAGCCGAAGGCAGACGCTTAATGACTGAGCCACCCAGGCACCCGGGAACTGTTTTTAGGTTATAATTTCCAATACATGTGAACCAACGCTTTTGTCAATTACAATCAAAATAAAGTCCTAGCAAAGGAAATAAAACAGGACCTACCAAATAAATATCAAATGTTTTATCATTAGACTCAATCCACAAAATTCTGCGTTAATAAGATTTGAAAGATAGAACACAGAAAGAATTACACATTTAACTATCTAAAAGAAAGCACATAGGCAATTAATGTAGAAAGTCACTAGGACTCCCACAACTTTATTGTCATGCAAACAAAAAGTCACAAGTGAAATAGATTCCCACATTAGAACCTAATACACATACAGTGAAGAAAAGCTACATATATCAGCATTCAAAGTCTTTCATGAGAAAAACTAGCAACTAACTAGTTTTCACTTGTTAGCTTGGTTATCAGCCAAATTACTCTCAAGGGATAATATATATCTAAATTGTTTCTGTATTTTGTTTAGTAACACTCATCCTAGCAACCAGTCTTGCAGAGAGGTATGTTGATGGAAACGGGAAAGAATTGAGCATGACTTTGACAAACTCAGAAAATTCATTTTTAGTTTGTATTAAAAAAAAAAAAGGCAAATGATGCTGTATTTCCAAAATGCAACTTCAATCCTTTAGTAGTAGGCCAGTTTCCCCCATCTATCCTGTGCAGTTACAGTTAAATTTAAATGATCTTTTGATGAATGAGATCTTGCCATTTGCAATGACGTGGATGGAACTGGAGGGTGTTATGCTGAGTGAAATAAGTCAATCAGAGAAAGACATGTATCATATGACCTCACTGATATGAGGAATTCTTAATCTCAGGAAACAAACTGAGGGTTGCTGGAGCGGTGGGGGGGTGGGAGGGATGGGGTGGCTGGGTGATAGACATTGGGGAGGGTATGTGCTATGGTGAGCGCTGTGAATTGTGCAAGACTGTTGAATCACAGAGCTGTACTTCTGAAACCAATAATGCAATATATGTTAAGAAAAAAAAAAAAGATAGCAGGAGGGGAAGAATGAAGGGGGGGAAATCGGAGGGGGAGACGAACCATGAGAGATGATGGACTCTGAAAAACTGAGGGTTCCAGAGGGGAGGGAGGTGGGGGGATGGGTTAGCCTGGTGATGGGTATTAAAGAGGGCACGTTCTGCATGGAGCACTGGGTATTATGCACAAACAATGAATCATGAAACACTACATTAAAAACTAATGATGTAATATATGGTGATTAACATAATAAAAATTTTTAAAAAATTATCTTTTGATGAAATAATACCAGATCCATAAATTTCCCAAGCACGGATCCTTTTAATAGGAAATCAGATTCAAAATACTCAAATTTATAAGGTATTCAGTGATAATATTTCCTAGATGTTCAATGTCAAGATCATTACCTGCTTCACTGATAACTATAGCTGAATCATGGAATCCAACAGCAATCTGTGGACTCTGTTCTTATAAACTTGCTTTTGCCCTTTGATCTTATCTGCCATTTAAAAACATGATGCATTCCTTTGTTGCATGCAGCTTTCAACACCTAGGACATCAAACAACTAAGGAAGTCTGACTAACTGGTATCTTTAAAGAATTGAGAGCAACCTGGTTCCTGGTCTTCAAGAGCCACTAACAGCTTGTCTCACAGTTCATTTTCCACAGAATTTTTCCATAGATAATCATCATACCTCAGTTTTTAATGATGAGCATCCATATTATCATACAAAAGGGAGGATAAACTTGAACACCTTTGCCTTTATCTAATTTACAATTCTTACACATCATCACTAAGCACACTGTTCAGTTCAGATGACATTTTTCCTATTACAACTTTCTCAGTGGAGGAAGGAGTGCATGATTTACATTGTGTTACAAGCTCCCTAATCCATGCGCCTGCTCTGGAATATTCTTATTCTGTCAGAACACACACTCTGACACAAAAGAAATCCCAAACCACACTCATTGACCACGTACTTCTTCAGTTTTATATGGTTCAGAGTTAGTTGTGTTCATCAGCAATAAAGCTGAGAATTCATCCCATCTCAACACCATGTTCATAGTATACATTTACTAGAATTGCCATAGCAGCAAATCTGCACATTCTTCAAGCTATGATGAAAAATTCTTTACCATTTGTTCTATGGGTTGGTTTTCTGTAACATTGGCTAGTTTTCAGAGTACATCTTTGGAAAGTGATACCTGAGCCATCTTCTTTGCCCTAGATTCACCCAACATTGCCACAGAAGTTTTTTTTTGTTTTTTGTTTTTGTTTTTTTGTTGTGTTTTTTTTTTTGCCACACAAGCATTTTTGATGCCAGTCTTAACAACTGTCTTCGGGGGGTGGGGAGGCAGAGGGAGAGGAGGAGAGAGAATCTTAAGCAGGCTCCACGCCCAGCACGGAGCCCATTCTCATGACCTGAGCCGAAATCAAGAGTTGGACGCTTAACCAACTGAGCCACCCAGGCACCCCTACTATCGTTTTATTCTTAGCAAATCACAGTGTTATTTAATAAGAAGCCCACAAAGTACTAATGTTGACATACACAATAGTGAACACTTATGTCTGTCAACTCTTTACTGGATACTTTCAAAGAATTCTTCTTGTTTTTCAATATATTTTTTTGGTTTATCTGCTAATGCTCTAAGTATCAATGCTCTTCTCTCTTCCTCAGTCAGTACATTCTCACAAAAATAACACATTGTGCTTAATCCATTTATTTGGCTAATTATGGCTATAAAACTAAATGTACAAAGGTCCAAACTGCCAATGAAAACTAATAGAAAATCTTTTGCTCTCAAAATGCCTTCCACCATCACCGCTTTGTTTCCTACTACTGTGCATTCAGATCAGGAGTTTTTTCTTTGCAAAACAAGTCCAGTGACATGTGCTTTCCCATCACTGAAGTTAGAATTAATATACCATTTACTGAAAAATATTTAGCAAATATTGAGCTTCCAGAAACTCTTTTTATTCACATAGAGGATAATTATGTATTTAGAATATTCAATGGAATTTTTTAAAGCTGCTAGAAAGGAGTATAGCAAAACTGCAGGACATAAGGCCAATATAAAAATATCAATCTTATTTCTATATATGAGTAATAAGAATTGGAAATTTAAATTCATAATAGCATCCAAAAATGACATACTTAGGGATGCACTTCAAGTATGTGTTTAGGCCTGTACCCTGAGAACTATAAAACACTGCAGAGAGAAACTGAGCTGGCCTAAATAAATGGAGATACATATCTAAGTAAAAGCATTATTAAGACTCGAGATTAAGTTGTCAATCCTCCTCAAACTGATCTACAGATTCACTGCAATGTCAATCAAAATCCCATGTTTTAATGGAAATCAACAATCTGATTTCTAAAATGCATATGGAAATACACAGGGCATAGAAGAATCAAAATCATTTTGAAGACTTACACTACTTAATTTCCACATGTACTATAAAATGACAGGGAAGACAGTATGATATTGTCCTAAGCATTGACACAGACAGTAGTGGAACAGAATACAGACTCTACACTTAGATCCACACATAGGTTGTCGATTGATTTTCAACAAAAGTGCCAGTATAATTCAAGAGAAAAAGCGTTTTCAACCACTGGATGTCCATACCTTACATTACCCATAAAAATTAACTCACAACTGGATCACAGACCAAGACACAGACCTAAAACCATAAAGCTTCCATCAGAAAACAAAGGAAAAGTATCTTTGTAATAGCGGCATAGGCAAAAATTTCTTAAGTAGGATACAAAGAAATTTAAGCCTAGAAAAGAAAGCTAATACACTGGACCCCATCAAAATTTAAAACCTCTGCTCTTTGACAGTTTAAGAAAATGAAAAGAAAACAAGTCACAGAAATAGTCCCAAAATCTCCATTTGGCAAAAGACGGGTACCCAGGATACATGAAGAGCTCATAATTTGATAAAAACCCAGTAATAAAAAAAAAAAGGTGGGAGGCAAAGATTTTTGTATAGATATTTCACAAAAGAGATACCTGGATGGCCAAAAAGCACATAAAATGATGTTCAACACCATTAGAGGAAAAAAAACCTAAATGAGATACCATAAGAAGCCTCTTAGAATAACCAATACTAGCAAGATTGGAATATCAAGTGTTGTCAATGATGTGGAGCAACTGGAACTTTCATACACTGCCGTTATTAATGCAAAATGGTATAATCGTTTTGGAAAAAAACTCAGTTTCTTACAAAGTTAAACATACTTTGACCATAATGACCCATCAATTCCATTTGCAGCTCTTTACACAAGAAAGGTAACAAAGATATAAAACTTGTATCTTACATGTATGTTCACAACAGTTTTACTCATGCTGGCTAAAAACTGGGAACAACCCAAAATCCATCAACATTTGACATTTGATATAAATTGTGGTCCGTCTATACCATGGATTAGTCATCAGCAATGAAGAGTAATAAACGGATAACACACAACATCGGTGGGTCTCCAAATTATGCTAACTAAAAGCCAGACCCCCCCCAAAAGTAGTGAGTAAGTCCATTTTTGTGACACTCTAGAAAAGATAAATCTAACCCATAGTGACAGAAAGCATGTCGGTGATCAGTGGGGGCTCAAGGGTGAGAGGTGAGAAGGGGTGTAAATTGAGAAGAGGCACAAGAAAATTTTAGGCACATAGACTGTAGCCGTGGTTGTTATGTGGATGTATACATTTGTCAAAGCTTATCAAACTGTCACTCAAATGGGTGCATGTTTCTGAATGTAAGGTCTGCCTCAGTAAAATTGAGTAAGAACAAAGTAACACCATGAAACATAGTTGTAAAACACATGACTGACACACAGTCTGTGCCATATGTAACTCCACATGTCAGTCCAACACCACCCTGTCGGTTCTACACTCTGGCCAACAGGATTGGTCTACTGACCCCTTGTATGGATACTCTAGCAACGTTAGATTATTCTACAGGCATATCCTGCAAATACTGCAGGTTCAGTTCTAAACCAACGCCTAAAGTGACTATCACAAAGGGAGACACATGAATTTGTTGGCTTCCCAGTGCATATAAGAGTTCTGTTTACATTATACCATCGTCTATTAAGTGTGCAATAGCACTGTGTCTAAAAAAAAAAAGTAGATACTAATTAAAAGACCCTTTATTGCTTAGAAATTTTGCTAACCATCATCTGAGCTTTCAGCAAGTTGTAACTACCAATCACAGACCACTGTAACTAATAACGAGACGGTTTGAAATAAGGCAAGAATTACCAAAATGTGACCCAGAGACATGAAGCGTTCCAACAAATGTTGGAAAAATGGTGCCAATAGATTCACTCTATGCTGGGTTGCCACAAACCTTCAATTTATAAAAGCATTACCTGCGAAGCACAATTAAAAGAAGTGCAGCAAAAAGATATGCCTGGGATTGTTTCTAAATGCTTACTCTCAGGTTCTGTACTTAGCTCACTGTGAAGTGACAGCCAACAGTTCACAAATCAGCAGTAATCTATAGACAACACTTTGAGTTGCCATGTCTCAATTGCATGCCCAGAATACTTTAGATTCATTAAAACCCCAACGTGCTTTAAAATTGAACATTGTTAACCTCTTCACTTACACTAAAAGTAGTACTGAAGTTCATTCCCTTATAGGGATTTTGGTGACATTCCTAGTAATGTACTAATGAGTGAGCTTGAGGTGGCAAGAAATGCAAGCCCCATAAGGAAAATGGTTACTATCCTGTGCAATTCTTGGAGGCTTAAATGAGCAAATATTTAGAGGACTGTGGTAGATACAATTTTAGGATGGACCCCAAGATTCCCTTCCCTGCTATACAAACTCTATAATCCCTTCCCCTTGAATAGTGAATGAGACTAATGAATAGGACAGAAAATCACTCTCACAATTAGGTCACACTATAAGGCAAAGAGGAAGAGATTTTTGCACATTTAATTAAAGTCGCAAATCAGTTTGAGTCCATCAAAGGGGAGAGTATCCTGGGTGGGCCTGGCCTAATCAGGTGATCCCCTTAATAGCAGGTCTGAAGGTAAGAGACAAGTAACAGCAGAAAAACTCTCTTATTGACTTTGAAATAGGGACTGCCATGTTGACAAGACAAGACAGGACACAACATGTGCCCTGCCACACGATAGGCAAGGGCAGGTAGCGTGTAGAAGCTGAGGGCCTCAGTCTTACAACCTGGGGGGAATGGAATCCTGTTAACAAACAACCAGTGAGCTTGGAAGAGCAATTTGAGCCTCAGATGAGAACAAGGCCTAGCTGACACCTTTATTTCAACCTAGGGAGATCCCGAGCAGAGGACCCAGATAAGTGATGCTGGGACTCCTGCCCTGTGCAAACTGTGGGAAAATAAATGTGTATTTTTAAGCCACTAAATTTGTGGTAGTTTACTATGCAACAATAGGAAACCAATAAGAGGGCACCTGGGTGGCTTAGTCAAGCATCTACCTTCGGCTCAGGTCATGATCCCAGGGTCCTAGGTTCGAGTCCCACATCGGGCTTCCTGCTTAGCAGGGAGTCTGCTTCTCCCTCTACCCCTCCCCCCTGCTCATGATCTCTCTCTCAAATAAAATAGTTTTTAAAAAAAGGAAACCAATAAGAGGAGAATCCAAGGTCGCCTGGGTGGCTCAGTCGTTAAGCATCTGCCTTCGGCTCAGGTCATGATCCCGGGGTCCTGGGATCGAGTCCCACATCGGGCTCCCTGCTCAGCAGGAAGCCTGCTTCTCCCTCTCCCACTCCCCCTGCTTGTGTTCCTGCTCTCGCTGTCTCTCTCTGTCCAATAAATAAATAAAATCTTTAAAAAAAAAAGAGAATCCAAAAGTATAATTTACATTTACATACAAACAACTTTTGGCAAGTTTCCACCCCAAGGATGTGGGAGTATATAGAGGTATCATCACGAAAGGAATGCAGATGTGACGAGGTTGTCACAAGGAAACAAGCTGTCTCAATTCACAGAAGAGCCTGTGGAGGGAGGCCACATGGCAAACTGGTGAGGGCAGTCTCTGGCACAAGTCAGATCTGGTTTCCAATTCAACTCCACCCTTCTGACCCTAGGACCTGTGGAGAATCATTTTTCCACACCTCATCTTGCTTATCAGAGAGACAGAAGGTTAAACACCTACTAAATCAGTTAAGTCTCTAGGGCCACAACCAAGAAAGTTACCTGCTAAAATAAACGAGAGAAATGCATTAACAATACAAGCACAGCCCTCAGAATCCAAAGAAAGGCTAATAGCTGGGCCTCAGGGAGTGCCGGAAACACTCGGGTAACTGACCCCCAGCGTCTCTTCAGGACCCTCTGCTGTTGGACTGAATGTGCTCCCCTCCCCACAAGATCAGGATTCCAATGAGACAGATGTCCCAGTGGGACCCAAGTCAAGAAGCTCTGTTTTAAGTTGATGCACAAGTAAGCCTCCACAGGACCCTCCCCACACATCAGGCCATGCTGAAGGGTGGTCCCTCAATGGGGAAGCAAGGGTAGGAGGGGAGTCAGGCAGGTGGAAACATCACAGAGCCCCCCTGCCAACACCAGCACCTCCTCACGGAACAGAAAGTATGAAAACAAGGCTTTAAAACAGGGCAAGTGCTCAAAATGGCAGCAATTATTAGTCTATTTATCACCTACTTGACACCTTAGTTGTCATAAAATTACTTGGAAACATAATCCAACTACACATTAAAGTTCTACGCTGCTCAATCATACTTACCGGCTTTGATATTTTGCGGATTCTTTTTGGTCCTAGTTTGTGTGTTCTTCCACAACTCCTACGATCTATCCCACGTGAAGTACGGAGCTCTGTGCAACTTCACAAACGTGCATCCACCTTGCAGGACAGAATTCTGCCTCCAATTTCATTAACCTGATGGTTAACCTGTCTATTCAGTATGTAAATTACTCTACTTTGATTTTTTTCAAGTCTATCTTTTTTCATAACATCTTTTCATTCTTTAAATTCCTTCTTGTAGGTCTCCCGTATTCTAAATATATTTAATATTCTCCATCCAGCAACCCGTTATTCAAGTTTATAGCATTCTAACCCCACTGCTGACCATGTGTACAAAGTCTCCAATGTGGTGGATGGCTCTCTCAAGGGGTCTGTAATTTTGGATTGTGAGCCCATCTTCAGGAACACTCATTATGTGAGAATCCTGTGCAGCCTGAGCCTAGCATAGCCATCCCTCAAGAAGGACATTGCCAGCTTAGGGCCCCCTCTTATGTTAATTTATCAGCTTGGGGATTCTTACGCAAGTTAATGTAATTCAACCCCCAAACCCAAGTGAGGGCCAGCCTGAGGTTACCAACCCTACCACACCCAGACCCAAGCCAGGGGGCATCAACTTCCCAGTGAGCTCCCCAATCTGATGAGCACACTTTCTGGGGTCCATTCTTTCACCAAGGATGTAGTCCTGAGAGACCCGGCTTTAAATAGGGGTACCCACCCCTCTTGGGCTTAAAGGCTCATCTTTTCTGCCCACACCCCTAAAATGACCTGAGGTTCCAAAACTGGCCAACTTTCCTGGAGCTGCTCTATAGCATCAGCTCAGTCCTCATGAAAAGCTTTTTGGACACTAGGGATTTTCTGTGAGTGCTTGTTCTCTCCGCACGCATTTAAAATGATGCTCAACGTTTTACCGCCAGCAGTAATGGCATTCTCTAAGTGGAGGGGCTTTCAAAATCTCCCATTTCCCATACTGCCAGGAACAGAAGCCCCAGGGTATCCATTCAACAAGTAGGAGATATTTTAAATCAAGCATCTTTTCTTACACAAGCTGTGCATGCAGAGTAATTTAAGCCTCATCTAGTCTAGCCTCTCATCCGTAAAAGATCCGGTCCCGTGACTTACTGGAACAAGTCAAATGAACACATTTAACAAGATGCTAAAAAAAAAATACAGACAAGTAGAAAGAAAGAACACCGATCCTCTTACCATTAGACATAAAGTTTGTTCACATTATTAGAGTTCATTGTTATAAATAATGCTTTAAAATGGACATGCTGAAGTTTTGTATTTCATAAGAGTTCCTTAGGATTGATTGCTGAAAGTTAAATTACTGGGACAAAGAAATTTGCACAGGTTTTTTCTAAATAGTAAAAATATCTGAATATATACCACTTAACTATTTTTCTGAAAGAAAAGCAAGAGCAGAGTTTGGAAATGTCGACTTCATCATGTCCTATTAAGCTTCAGTTGTAGAAATGGTTTTGGTCAAAAGCCCATGTGTGAGCCTAAGATATTTGAACCGTTAGAGGGAATATAAAAGATAAGGCTTTCATCTAGGCTGAAAAGGCAGAGATTCATCAAACCAAGAAAAGCCACCCTCCCCCAGAAAAATACAGTCCAAACATAAGAGCACTAAACAAAAGTCAAGACAGAGCCATTATTATATGTGAAGCATTTGCTTTACAAAAACAGCAAGAAGGTGCCATTTACTGCCCTCTGTGGTTGACCGTGACCCATAAGTGTGAGCACGGTCCTGGCCCCGCCTGCCTTCCTCCCTTCCACGTGTGACCCCAACACGCCCAGAGAAATGCAGGGCCAGGCACCCAGCACACACTCCTGAGATCACAACTTCCCAAGCTGTAATCAGAGGACTAATTCCAGAAACTTGCTGGTCCCTTCCTCCTCAAGGTCAGATGAAGACAGCAGAGGAATTCCTACCCCCTTTTCTATGGTGGGGCGGGGGTGCTTTCAACATAAATCTCAAACTGGTGATTTTATTTTCAACCTCCCCAGGCGCTGAAGGTAAGGAAACCAAAAGACACATCTCATCAATTTCTAAATAGCAAACACCAAAATTGGCAGTCCTATTTAAAATTAAAAAAAAAAAAAAGAAAGAAAAGAAAGTCTTTAAACTAGCATCCAGCTGGCGCTCTGTAGACTCTTTGTATAGTGGATTTTAAATTACAGATTAGAGTAAAACAACATGAGCAAAAATAAGGAGTAATCAGGGTCTCTTTCTGAAGACAATCTCCAGGCCGGCCATGGCCCTGATGGGCTTGGGCCACCCTTGCCGGCCGTAATAACCACTCTGAAAAACACAACTCCCCGAGAGGCAGAGCATTCTTGGGAAATCAAAGCTATGATTACTGGAAAGCGGAAATGCTCAAAAAGCATTACCAATGAAAGAAAGGACTTTTTGTTTAATTGTCAAGATTTATTGAATGGAGTCAACCTTCACAGACTCAGTGCAAATGCATTCTTGGGGACACATTCCACATGCTGCCTGTGTCCCCTACTCTCTCTCCCCTCGTTCTCCTATTCAAGGAACACGCTCATCATTGTATCCCCACAAGTACTTTCCACAGGACTCGTTCTCTGCAAAAACAGTCATGGTTTCTCTTGCTTCTCTGGAAATTTCCTTGAGCCTTCCCACTTAAAGGACAGTCCTATCACAGTTTCCTTTTATAGTATTATACAACCCAAATTATAATGATAAACCCGTCTCTAAACCATATGGTAGTGACTCCAAAATTAAAATGTAGATTGTCCAGTACTGCAAAATCTCCGACTTAGAGAGGCTACCAAATTCTGCTCTCCACCCACTGAAGACACACCCTAACCCAGCCATCAAGCCTGCTCAGAACGGAGTTCAATCTGTCCACCAGTAACCTTGACCCCACAGAGGTAATGCTTATTGTGGACATTGCTGCTATAAACATTGGGGTGCAGGCCACCCAGAACAGGCCCGCTGCTTCCTCAGGATAAACGTGACCATCGGGAAGAGGCTTTGTACAACCCTGCCAGGTTTTCCAACCAGGCCTCCCCCAGCCCTCTGGCTGTCGAGTATTCTCCTGCACGCTCTTCAGTACACCCTCCAAAAAGTCAGGGCCCCCCAAGGTAGGGCTCGGAGGGTACTGCAGCTGTAGCCACTTTATATGCCTTTAACAGAAAGTAAAGATTTATAGGCCGTCTCATCCTATAAAGCTTTATATTCTGCAAATGTGGTCAACTAAAACATACAGGTCTTTTATAGAATTGCTCTTTTTCTCAAGCCTATATTCCTGTCATAATGTTTAACCCAAGGGGCAAGACATATAGTTCAATTCTGTTCCACCTTTTTGGCTGGCTTCCGCTGAGATCTGAACTGGTCCTGCAACAGTTAGGTATTCTTGTCAGCTTCCTAGCACTTGAAACTGCTTAAAGTATGTCCCCTAGATAGAGGACACTTATTTATTTATTTATTTATTTTTTATTAAATGAAGACATGAAAACCTTGTGGCATTCTTGGGGTCCATTCTGAGGACTTAAAAAAAGATTGTGTTTGAAGAAATGATTTTTTTTCCCAATACTAACATCTAGTCCGCACGGCCATTACAAGAATCCCTATCAAATTTATTCCCCAAAATAACACCTACCAACCCACCGTTATCTCCCATCTGAGCTTGGTTCAGCATCATTCACTCTTAGCTACCCACAGTGGTTGCCACTAATTCTGCGTCAGTCAGAAAGGTTCACAGCATGCTTGTCAGCTTGCCCCCCAATTTCACTCTTTATTCCATAAATGTTTATCTCCTATGTGCTGAGTGGTATAGATTTCACTCAAGGCTGCTGCCAGACTTCCAGGAGCCCAACATTTTGACCTTGTTTATTTGCCAGTTTTAAAAACTGGCTACTCGCCCTCCCTAGTCCTCTGGCAAGTGGCAAGCGGTCACGATGGAATAGCCAGTAACTTCTATCAACACCAATGAGTTGTCAGAGTCCCTTATCTTTGTTCTCTCTCAACTGAGGATCCTTCAACTGTAAGAAGAGATGAAACTATCTCCTCTATTCTGAGGTCTCTCGGCTTCACAGCCTGAACCTCAAGGTCTCTGGAGAGAGACCCGGAGGCTTAGAGTCTGCATGAGGCAACAACCGTCCATGTCCACCAGCGAGCTCAAAGAACCTGGCCGGGCTCTTTGCCCCACTGTGGAAACAAATTGGTCTGTTAGTAGGTCAGCTCTCTAGGCAGCTACTTCTCACCTTTTCTCACTGCAAAGCAACAAGTATTCCTTCTCAGGGCCGGCACTGCCATGCTACCTTCAGGACATTCCAGAAAACAGGAAAGGCCACTCTCCTAAGAAACACCCTTCTTGCAGCACCTCCACTGATGCTGAGCTGCTTCCTCCCTCCCTCAATTCTGCCGCACCCTCCTTCTTGCCCTCCAGGTCGTGGGCATCTCCTGTCAAGCTTGAACTCCCTTTCACCTTGACCCCAGTTATTTTCCCAATCCGAAGAATTCCTTGACCTAGGTTAGTAAGCTTAAAATAGACATTTTTAAGTGTTTTTTTTTTTTTTTAATTAGTTTCAGGGGTAGAATTCTAGGGATTTTTCAGTTGCATATAACACCCAGTGCTCATTACATCAAGTGCCCTCCTTAATGCCCATCACCCAGTTACCCCTTGCCCCCACACACCTTCCCTCCAGCAACCCTCAGTTTGTTCCCTAGAGTTAAGAGTCTTCTTATGGTTTGCCTCCCTGTGTTCATCTGAACTTCTCCTTCCCTTCCCCATGTTCATCTTTTTTTTAAATTCCACGAGTGAAATCATATTGTATTTGTCTTTCTGACTTATTTCACTTACCATAATAACCTCTAGTTCCATCCACGTGGTTGCAAATGGCAAGATCTCCTTCTTTTTGATGGCTGAGTAATATTCCATTGTGTGTGTGTACATATATATATATATACACACTGCATCTTCTTTATCCATTCATTTGTTGATAGACATCTGGGCTATTTTCATAGTTTGGCTATTGTGGACATTGCCGCTATAAACATTGGGGTGCAGGTGCCCCTTCTGATCACTATATTTGCATCCTTTGGATAAATACCTAGTAGTGAAACTGCTGGGTCATAGGGCAGTTCTATTTTCAACTGTTTGAGGAACCTCCATACTGTTTTCCAGAGGGGCTGCACCAGCTTGCATTCCCACCAACAGTGTAGGAGGGTTCCCCCTTCTCCGCATCCCCGCCAACATCTGTCAGTTTCCTGACTTGTTAATTTTAGCCATTCTGACTGGTGTGAGGTGGTATCTCATTGAGCTTTTGATACTGAGCGATGGTGAGCACTTTTTCATGTGTCTGTTGGCCGTTTGGATGTCTTCTTTGGAAAAATGTCTGTTCATGTCTTCCGCCCATTTTTTGACTGGATTATTTGTTCTTTGGGTGTTGAGTTTGATAAGTTCTTTATAGATTTTGGATACTAGCCCTTTATCTTACATGCCATTTGCAAATATCTTCTCCCATTCTGCCGGTTGTGTTTTGGTTTTTTCTGTTGTCTTTTGGTTTCGTCGACTATTTCCTTTGCTGTGCAAAAGCTTTTTATCTTGATGAAATCCCAATAGTTCATGATTGCCCTGGTTTCCCTTGTCTTTGCAGACTGTCTAACAAGAAGTCACTGCAGCCCAGGTCAAAGAGGTTGCTGCCTGTGTTCTCCTCTAAGATTTGGATGGATTCCTGTCTCACATTTATAGCTTTTTCATTCACTTTTTTAAACTTTATTATGTTGTTAGTCACCACACATCATTAGTTTTTGATGTAGAGTTCCATGATTCATTGTTTGCATATAACTCCCAGTGCTCCATGCAATAGGTGCCCTCCTTAATACCCGTCACCAGGCTAACCCATCCCCCCACCCCCCTCCCCTCTAAAACCCTCAGTTTGTTTCTCAGAGTCCATAGTCTCTCATGGTTCATCTCCCCCTCCGATTCCCCCCCCCTTCATTTTTCCCTTCCTACTATCTTCTTTTTTCAACACATAACGTATTATTTGTTTCAGAGGTACAGGTCTTTGATTCATCAGTCTTGCACACTTCACAGTGCTCACCATAGCACATATCCTCCCCAACGTCTATCACCCAGCCACCCCAACCCTCCCACCCCCCACCACTCCAGCAACCCTCAGTTTATTTCCTGAGATTAAGAGTCTTTTATGGTTTGTCTCCCTCTCTGGTTTCATCTTGTTTCATTTTGAATTTATTTTTGTGTATGGTGTAAGGATATGGTCCAGTTTCATTCTTCTACATGTGGCTGTCCAATTTTCCCAATACCATTTGTTGAAGAGACTGTTTTTTTCCCACTGGATATTCTTTCCTACCCTGTCAAAGATTAGTTGACCATAGAGTTGAGAGTCCATTTCTGGGCTCTCTATTCTGTCCATTGATCTATGTGTCTGTTTTTGTGCCAATACCATACTGTCTTGATGACTACAGCTTTGTAATGCAGCTTGAAGTCTGGAATTGTGATGCCTCCAGCTTTGGTTTTCTTTTTCAACATGACTTTGGCTATTTGGGGTCTTTTCTGGTTCCATACAAATTTTAGGATTCCTTGTTCCAGCTCTGTGAAAAATGCTGATGGTATTTTGGTAGAGATTGCATTGAATGTGTAGATTGCTTTGGGTAGTATAGACATTTTAACAATATTTATTCTTCCAATCCATGAACATGGAGTATTTTTCCATTTCTTTGTGTCTTCCTCAATTTCTTTCATAATTGGTCTATAGTTTTCAGAATACAGAAACTACCTCTTTGGTTAGGTCTATTCCTAGGTATCTTGTGGGTTTTGGTGCAATTGTGAATGGGATTGCTTCCTTGAGTTCTCTTTCTTTGGCTTCATTTTTAGTATATAGAAATGCAACCGACTTCGGTGCATTTACTCTATATCCCGTGACTCTGCTGAATTTCTCTATCACTTCTAGCAATTTTTTGGTGCAGGCTTTCATGTTGTCTACAAAGAGTGAGAGTTTGGCTTCTTTCCAGACATGGATGACTTTTATTCTTTTTGTTGTCTGATTACTGAGTCTAGGACTTCCAATACTAAACTGAACAACAGTGATGAGAGTGGACATACCTGACCTTAGGGGAAAAGCTCTCAACTTTTCCCTGTTGAGGATGATATTCACTGTCAGTCTTTAATATATGGCTTTTATGATATTGAGGAATGTTCCCTCTATCCCTACATGATGGAGAGTTTTTAACAAGAAAGTCTCCTGTATTTTCAAATGCTTTTTCTCCATCTATTGAGAGAATGATATAGTTCTGGTCCTTTCTTTTACTCATGTGGTCTATCACATTGAATGATTTGCAGATGCCGAACCACCCCTGCAGTCCAGGAATAAATCCCACTTAGCTGTGGTGAAAATCCTTTTAATGTACTGTTCGACCCTATTAGCTAGTATCTCAGTGAAGATTTTTGCATCCATGTTCATCAAGGATATTGGTCTATAATTTTTTTTAGTGGGGTCTTCATCTGGTTTTGGGATCAAGGTAATGCTGGCCTCATAGAATGAGTTTGGAAGTTTTTCTTCCACTTCTATTTTTGGGACCAGTTTCAGAAGAATGCATATTAATTCTTCTTTAAATGGTTGGTAGAATTCCCCTCGGAAGTCATCTGGCCCTGGACTCATGTTTGTTGAGAGATTTTTGATTACTGATTCAATTTCTTTGCTGGTTATGGGTCTGTTCAGATTTTCTATTTCTTCATGTTTCACTTTTGGTAATTTATAGCTTTCTAGGAATTTATCCATTTCTTCCAGATTGCCTAATTTGTTGGCATATGATTGTTCATAAAATTCTCTTATAATTGTATTTCTTCAGTGTTGGTTATGATCTCTCTTCTTTCATTCATGATTTTATTTGTCTCCTTTCTCTTTTCTTTTTGCTAAGTCTGGCTAGGGGTTAATCAATCTTATTTTTTTTTATTTAAATTCAATTAGTATACAGTACATCATTAGTTTCAGATGCAGAGTTCAATAATTCATCAGTTGCATATAACACCCAGTGCTCATCACATCACTTGCTCTCCTTAATGCCCATCACCCAAACTCTTTCAAAGAACTATCTCCTAGTTTCATTGATCGGTACTGTTTTTGATTTCTGTATCATTGTTTCTGTTCTAACCATTATAAAAATAGACATTTTAGAGAGATTTTATTTGAGAGAGGTGGGGGGGCACATGCGAGCAAACAGAAGGAGAAGCAGACTCCCCGCTGAGCAGGGAGCCCAACAAAGGGCTCAATCCCAGAACCCTGAAGTCATGACCTGAGCCAAAGGCAGACACTTAACCAACTGAGCCATCTGGGCACCCTTAGACATTTTTAAAAGCCATTCTTTTTCCCTATAGCAAAGGAATGAACTTCATCCCTAACAGATCTGAAAATTGCTTTAACGTACAAAGGCAATAGGGAGGCCCCTCTGCAGCAGACTGGTCATCTATGAGAATGGAGGCCTATGTGGCTGCCACTGGGGCCAGGCCTGAAAACTGGGTGTTCTCTACACCTGTTTGGCTGGGGCTCCGAATATCATTAGTTATAAGTCTACTTAGTTCTTTCAGCTCCCTTTCCCTTACTATGCTAGATGTCACTCCCATCCCCTTGCATAGATACAGCAGATATAGCAGCCCAAAGCAGCCCTGTGCCTTCCAGCATTGCCATTCATGGCACAGTAAGCACCTAAATGACACTCCAATTACTGCTTGCCATGCTAGTTTGTTTTTCCCAGATGCCCCTGCCACAAGGAAGTCTGACCATCTTCAATTTCTAATGAGACCTCAAAACCCCTCAGGAGGTGCCACTTCCTAGGCCAAAGCTTCATATACCAGCATGGTATATCCCCACCTGAAGTCCGAACAACATGGGCCCCTTAATTTAACATTCTCCTCTCAAGATTCTGGAAAAAAGTTTCAGCAGGAATCAGTTATCAACTTTATTAAAAATTTTCAAAATTTACACCTGACAATGGTCAATGCCAAAGCTCCAATCTACTAGAGATACTTAGATTGGCTAAAGTAACCTCAGTCTTATATTTAAACGCTGCCCATGTTCAACTGTAAGAGCTATATTCTTTAATCCTCACCCAAACCCTCCCCATAGTAACACAACATACATGCCTGTCCTTGTGAAGCTTACATTCTAGCAGGGAACAGGTACACAATAGGTAAATAATCTAGTTTGTCTTAAGCCTCTTGAACAGTGACCATGAGCACTGAATCCAAGGGCCAGTGGCTATCAGCCAAGTTTCATTAGAGAAGCTTGACGTGTTTCAGCAGGAGATCCCCATTATTCTAAGTACACATTTTTATTAAGCTTTGTAGCAATGTCATCACTTCTGTTCAAATCTCCTTCTGTATTTTTTCTAGAAACACACCTCAACTCAACACATGCCTTATTTACAATGGAAAAAGAAAAGCTAACAAGACAGACCTGAGTTTAAAACCTAACTGTGCTACACTGTGTGTCTTCCTCATTTCTCAGGTAATTCCTATCGCACTGGTTGGTGTGTGAGAACCAAACAAACCCAAAGTGACTTTGGACACATTGAGTTTTATGGAAGATGAAGATAACAGAACCAACCTCAGAAATATTGTCAAGATTAAACAAAACAGAACAACTAAAAGCACTTATCCCAAAGCAGGATCCCCTGTTATCATTTATTAATGTATAAAAAGCAACTAGTCTTAGAATGAAGTAGAAATAGAATAAATGTTATTTCCTTCCTGCATATACATGCCTTTTGGGGGAATTTCTTCTTTTGGTTCCTTTTGATGTAGGCCACCTTCCAAAGCACCTAGTCATTGGATAGAGGGCCCATGACATAAAGCAGGTAGGCCTCTGCTTTGCTCCCAACCCCACCATCCTCATGCTCTGCTCACATGGGTACCAAGCCCACTGCTATTTCTTATTTACATCTCCATAATCCTCTGAGGAAAAGCAGGAGACACATCTTAATCGGAATCACCAGAACCTATGCAATCCCCCCAGTGCATGGAGACATGGGCTCTGAATCCAAAATCCCCAAATCCCAGCTCTACCACTCACCAGCTACATCATCCTCACTAACTTACTTGGCCTCTCTGGGCCTCAGTGTCCTCATCTGAAGCAGGACAAAGTAACAGCAACTGTCACGTCGGGTTGTTGTGAGCATAAACGGCAATCAGCACATGGAGCACTTCCCAGAGTTGCAGCAAAGTTACGTGTGTACATGTGTCATGCACACATGTGTGTCCACAATTCCAGCCAACAGTTTTACACACACACCCAGTCTGTTCTTTACTGAGAACTACAGACATATTTTCAGTACACATGCTAGGTGCTGAGGCAATGATTCATTGACTTAAGATTTTTGTTAAAAAAAAAAAAAAAATTTTGGGTCCTTCCTAATAACTAATCCCAAGTATCTTAAAATTCCTTTTTCATTTACTGAGTTCTTTTGGAGTCAAACAACACCATTAAGATCCCCATTTTTTCCGCACTCTTTTTACTATGTGAATTATAACCTCTTTCACAGAGCTGGCCACTTTTATTATTATTCTGATTGTTCTTACTTTAACTGGCTTTTAATATGTTAGGACATTTCTTCTCCAATTCAAATTCTAAAAAGCTCTGTGACCTATATTTCACACTTCCATTTTTGCCCTCCCTTAGTGGGCTATGTCAGCCAAAGAGCCAGACCTGTTTGCCAAACTTATCCACTATGCTATATCCCTTAACTGTAATAATTTTAATAGGGCCATTAATTTGCAACAGAATGTGGCTAGAATGCTATTTCCAGTAAAAGATCTGTTAACTCATTCATTCACCACGTATTTGTTGAGCCCGTGCTCTGTGCCAGACGCTGTTCCAGGGCCTGGGAATGCAACTGTGAGCCAATAATCAAAATGACTTTGTTGAAATGACATTGTTGGGGGAGGAGGCAGAGACAAGACAATGAGCAATAAACCTAAAGCAATCATACTCTGTTCCTGTTAGACCACCACACATGCATCCCAAAAAAGTCATCGTGTTAGGCAAAAATCACACAATAAACACCAAAAGCCATATGAGGGGGCAAAGGCAGAAACCTAGTAAAAACTATCACAATTTTAAACATGCTGAGTGGTTAAGAAATATACAAATACTACAATAAACATGGCACTTTACTGCAAACAAATAGAACTTGGAAGTGTGCTTGAGGAAGTGGATGTCAGGACTGCAGCTTGTGAGCAACTGTAGAGCAGGAGGATTATCTGAAATCAGGCAAATGGGGACAGCATGTGCCTCATGAAACAAGATGTGAATGGAGGCGACTGGGAGATGTTTAAGGGGTGTGCATGCGTGCGCCGTGTATTCCTCTGTGGCTTGGCTCAGCTGGGTGCAGTTTTCTGCATTCATCTAGTGCTTTTGCAATGGAAATCACACGTAAGCAAATCTGAAACCCGTGCTATGCTCAAATGGTTCAGTACTATACTATATCAAGCATGTTGAAACAAACATGCGCTTTAAAAACAAGTGGTATACAGAATTGGGTGTATAAGGTGATAATTGCTATGAGAAACTATAGCGGGATAATAAGGACAACTGAGAATTAGGATACTGTTGAATTTTTTAATGTATTATTCTCTACTATTGCTTTCATTCTCTACCTACTGTCGATAAAAACCCCTGGGTGCACTGCATTTATGCACAAGCCTGCCATCCTTCTGGTGCTTCTTCCAACCTTTCCAAGTGCATGCTGTGGTCCCAGGGGCCTCCCAACACTGTGCCCACCACTCACAGCCCTTCCATGGGGCCTCAGGTACTTTTTACTATTCCGTCCAATAGGATTTGATGCATTAAAATGACAGCACAGTATTTCCAAGTCAGCCCCGTGTGTGATGAGCGAGCCCAAACACATCTGAGTGTCCACCATCAGGTTGGTTTGTATTCAGGAATTCGCAGATTCACCCTGGCAAAAAAAAAAAAATGGTACATTATCTTGTCTTCACACTTCCCCTGTGGTCAAGACGCTGTGGAGATCTTTCAGCTGTTGCACATACTTTGAGAACTTCACTCCAACTCAGTACAGCCCATTTCCAACTTCCTTTTCCACATCTGTTCATTCCTTATTCTAACCCAAGCTAACCTCTAACAAGACTCCAAAATTGTAATCACAGCTTTCAATCAAATCCTGCCAATTCTCTATCATAAACGTGTACTACCCTAATCACCAGAAAGCTTTCAGTTCTTACCTTTGGAAAGTTCACAGCCAAACGAGGATTTGGATACAAAGCTTCAGGAGAAGGAGAACCAGGCAGAGGGGCTCGGGGGCATGTGCACGGTAAACCTCCAGGAGGCATGCCCTGAGCAAGGAATGGCGGGGAAGGCGGGGAAGTGGGACACCCAGGAAGGCTCCCTGAGCTGTGCTTCCCATCCTACCAACCCCTGGCTTGGTGGTTTCCTGTCTTCATGTTGCAATGATGCAAACATTAAATCTTCTGTGCTGTCAAAATACTGAGATTTTCAAGCTGATTGCTCATCTCCCTGTTACACCCTTCTTACACATCTGATGAAGACAGCTTCTGTCAGTGTTTAATTAAATCACATTTGATTAAGACCTTACTCAGGGACCCTACTTTGTGTTTTCCAATCTCAATTGGATCTTTTTTGTTTCTCAAAGGGCTTTTTCAGCCATAGCTGCTGCTTGGGAATTAGAGAATGATGCCCCTCCCGGGCACTAGGAGGTTGAGCTGGATCACAGCCCCATTCAAGCTTTCCGGGGGTGGGTGTCCTTGGTCAGTGCCCAACAAGCACTACTATCCAGGGTGGGCTTCTCTGATGTGACATCAGGCCTCTGTGGGTCTCCTGTGCAGTTGGGAAGTAATACAATCCCATTCCTGATGGTGTTCTCATACCTACACATAGAATAGGGTTTTTCCATTACTACTTGACACACTAAGTAGTATTCCAACCCATTCAAATCGATCAATCTCAAATTGCTGGTGGGAGGGGAAATTAGAACAAGTCCTGTGAAAAGCAATTTGGCAGTATCTATCCAAGTTCTAAGTGCACAGACCATCTGACTCTGGAATTTATCCTGCCAATACACTTGCACATGTGCAAAACGGCACACAAAGTTATTCATTGTAGCACTGTTTACTACAGCCAAGAAACAACCAACTATTCTTCAACAGGGGGTGGACTGAATAGAAGTTTCTACATACATGTAATGCAGCTGTTAAAATAGAAAGCACTTTATTTACTAAAATGGAAAAAGCCTCAAGAAATATTAAGTGAGGGCGCCTGGGTGGCTCAGTCAGTTAAGTGGCTGCCTTCAACTCAGGTCATAATCCCAGGTTCCTGGGATCGGGTGCCACATCGGGCTCCCTGCTCAGTGGGGAGTCTGCTTCTCCCTCTCCCTCTACCCCTCCCCCCACTCATGCGCACACTCACTCTTTCACTCAAATAATTAAGTAAAATCTTTTTTAAAAAATTAAGTGAAAAATAGTGCATATGATAGGTTGTATTTTTTCATTCTAAGGAGGTAAATTATATTTTTTCTCCATGCATGAAAACACAGGGAATTAATAACACTGATTACATGTAACGGCAAACTGGTGAGTTGGGGGAATGGAAGTAGAGAACATTGCCAGAGAGAAGAAGGTAGGATATTTTACTACACATCATTCTATGCTGTTTTAAAATTATAGCCAAGTGAATGTGCCACTCTTTCAAAAAAAAAAAAAAAAAAAGTTTAAACTACTTTTAAAAATTAGATTAAAAGTTATACATCTTGTTGAAATGCCATCCCCACTCTGAAAGTGATGGTGGTATACCAAGCTAGGAGGGAGGCTTTGGGCATCCTGGGATCCAGTGGACACCTGCTCTCCTCTCCTGTCTCTATTCTGGCTCTACCCATTCCGATGTCGACTCCTTTATAATTCTTCAAGTCCATACCCTCTCTCCCCATTATAAACTGCCTACTTACACAGGTGCTGCCACCCAGGAACCAACACAGCCCTGCTGTCCCCTAGAACTGGCATGTGAACCACCACCACCACCAACATCCACGGCCGCCGTGGCTGGATGACAAAGTTTCATGTCACTATTGTGTCCTTGTCAACTACTAAATCTGGGAAATTCCTCCAGAAGATCTGCCAGCAACCTCCACTGGACTTGGAGCCACATTTATTGGTTTTCAACAGTACATACTACATTGATTGCTCTGAAATATTTTCTAAAGAAAAAAATTAAGCCAGTCACCACTTTACTTATTGTATTCTTCTAGAATTTAACCCATATAAAAAATTAACTATATACAATCTCAAGTTTTGCTTTAGGTTGCAGTGCTTATGATCTTTGAAACCTCAGCTCCACAAATTCTAGGTTGAACTCAAGTTTTCAGAGCCAACTAACTTTGTAAGAATGAAAAGTCTTACAAAAGAGGCTATCCAACCTCCCCATTGGTTACTACTTCAATCAGTATTTGAAAATTCAAAAACTTTAAGATTTTATTTATTTGACAGAGAGAGAGACAGCAAGAGAGGGAATACAAGCAGGGGGAGTGGGAGAGGGGGAAGCAGGCTTCCCGCTGAGCAGGGAGCCAGACACGAGGCTCGATCCCAAGACCCTGGGATCATGACCTGAGCCAAAGGCAGACGCTTAATGGCTGAGTCACCTGGCGCCCCTCAAAAACGATTTTTATCCAAGCCTAAGAGACTTCAATTGTGTGTCTTTCCTCACACATGAATGTCCCATGGCAAATCAATCTCATCTATATTTTTGTTTTAAAAAATGCTTTAGTTTTTCCAACACACCCGGGGAATACTTTATTAGCTAATGGTCAGAATAAGTTCTAATAATGAGCTATGAAAACCTAAGTGAAAGTGAAGAACAGTTGAACACCAGTTCTAACAAGACTTGTGACCGCAGTACCAACTTTCCAGAGGGTCATGACCGGGCTTCTGCCAAGCACTGGCTGAGTCACGGCCATATTTAACCTCACCATTTGTCTTTTGGGTAAAGAATGGGTGGGAGTGGAAGAATCTGTGATAAACATCAAAACCCCAGCATGACTGTGGAGTCATCAGCTGAAATGAAAGACGAGCAAGACATGTCCCCGCTTACTATTTACACTGCCCAGACGGTGTGACTGCCTACTTGTTATCCTCAACTGCCACCAGTCAGACCCCTAAAGGTCATAAAGCTGCTGGAAAGGGAAAAGAATTTATCAAGCATCTAAGCTAATCACAGATAAACTACAGGATGCTAGCCAAATACAAGGGCTCCTGCCTGACCCGTTTCCAGAAACTGGTTCCGACTTCAAACACTACTTTAAAAAAAAAAAAAAAAAAACCCCAAAGTGTGAGGATGAGAAATATTTAACACTGAATTTCTAACTGTTGTTATCTAAGGGCTTGTTATAAAGCCAGCTGTCCTGCCCTCACAAGGACCAGCCCCATGTAAAACTATGAGCTTATTTAATAGAAGTGCTCCCAGCCCCACCCTCGGATCCCGTGGGGCCACCATCCCGAGGTGGCATGCAAGACACGGGTGCTCCAATGCGTGTGAGCAGATTGGCACTTACGGTGGTCAGCCACGCTGGAGGGGACACCACCACACCAGGGGACAAGCAGGAACCATGATTCTAGATGGGCCCACGACAGACAATCCATTCCCTAAGTGTCTGCAGTAGGTTCAAGACTTGCAGGCTGTGCATCTCAGCCCACGTGATACCTGACTGCACGTGCTGGTCATAGGCTACCCCTCGGCTTCCAAGTGTGCTCACCGTCAATTCATTCAACACTGACATGTGCCTGGCACAGTTACGGACGGATCAGTATATCAACTTCATAAAGTAGTGAGCCCAGGAAGAAACACAAGAGCTCATCAAGTGTCACTTAACAGGATAGTCCACTGGGAGCCATCTGATGCCTCCAAAGTCATAGAGGCCAACATCTTCAAGAAAAGGGGCAAACCCTTTCTCCATCCTATTTTTAGGGCTTCCCAGGAGCCTGTGCTCCAGGTTAAGGCTCTTCAGCAGGCTCATTTCGTGACTTAAGCATCTGCTCTTCTTGATATGGAAAGAACGGCAAAAACAGAGTGCACCCTCTTCCCCTCAGCCACGTAGGCCTAGGCTGGCCCAAGGAAGCCCTCCCATCTGTCAGAGCTCCGTCAGACACACAAGCCCCCTATTTATAGACGTCCCATCCACCCATTACTCAGGCACTTAAAAGAGCCTGGGTTACTCCTAATCCAGGGTCAGCACAGATGCATGTTGGCTGTCAGCATTTAGGCTTACAGTAAACCTAAAAATTACAAGTAACGAGCTGCTACAGGGTAACTCCTGAGTATCAGCATTCTTTCCCTCCATGGTTTATGTCAATTCATGAAAACATGTGTGAAGCATCTGCCTTTTTATTTAAACAGAAAGCAAGAGCTCAGATTGCCGTGCTGTGGCATTTTATGCACAAACCCAACAGCTAAATTGGGAGCTCCGTCGGTGGGAGGGGCACGCTGGAGTTAGTCACCACAGCTGCCCCGGCCACCAGCTGCCCAGGAGGCCTCCCCATGAACCGAAGGGGAGACAGTCAACAATGGAGCAAGGCCAAATGCTTAGAGAAAGAGTAATAGTTCTTTCGGACTTCGCTGTTGGGGCATCGGATTCCAAAGTACTCCTGACTGAAGAGAAGACGGCAAATTATAATTATTTTAAAATTCCTTTTACTGCATCCAGTGTTCTTTCACAACATTTTCCTTGAATTTGATACCGGTAAGAATTTAATATGTTTATGGCCAGACCAATTGTAAAATGATTAAGCCTTAATTTTACTCAAAGTTCTTCTGAGAGCCCTCTATTTTTTCATCCCTCCCTCTCCCACTAACATGGAGCATTCCCTCCCAGCCCACTGTTTTCGTCCTATTTATAAAAGTGAAATGCCCATCTGGCAAGAGAATGTAGGTTCTGACAAAAGGGTCTGACTGATGCATACCTTTCATGCACACCTTTTTTTTTTTTTAAGATTTTATTTATTTATTTGGCAGAGAGCTAGAGAGAAACGTGCACAAGTAGGCAGAGAGGCAGGCAGAGAAAGAAGGAGAAGCAGACTCCCTGCTGAGCAGGGAGCGCGATGCGGGGCTCGATCCCAGGATCCCAGGGATCATGACCTGAGCCGAAGTCAGACGCTTAACCAACTGAGCCACCCAGGCGCCTCCTGTGCACACCTTTTCATCAGAAACCTCAACTCCCGTTACCTCAGCTTCACTATGGTACCCCCAAGTCTCAGCCAAGTTCAGGAGTACAAAGCATTCAAACCAACGTGGAGAATCTTCAAACTGGTTTCACAAAAGCAACATGTGTGCTTTCTTAAACAAATAGAAATAAACTGCAATAGAGAATAAAGCATTTTATTCCATCTTTCGACCCCTAAAGTCTTCACTTGGAATGAGACACATTCTAGACGCTAATCTCTGTGAAATTCCTTTTCAGAATACATTAAAATATGAAGTTGTGGTGAGCATCTATCCTCGGAGCTAACGCCACCACTCTGAACCTAATCAGAAATGGGGATTTAAAAAAAAGGTGGGGCTGTTTGTCTCAATGGAATGAGGTGCAGTGCCGCCAAATTCCAAACCACCACCTACCTACAGGAGCAAATGGTCACACATCGCAGAGATGCAAAATGAGGATTTTTGCTGGGAAAAGTAAAGAATAGGATTGTCTCTTATAATATGCTTAATTGTATGCATTAATAGGTCTAGTACTTTTCCTGTTTGTTAAAAGTAACATTTTTCAGCCTAAGTTTCTTGAATTCATAGTAACATTAAAATAAATAAATAAGACCTCTACACCAAAAAAATTTCCAGGACAGTAAATAGTACTTGATTAGATGCAGTTCAAGGAAATAAGTTGGTAAAAGAAATTAAGTCCAACATTATAATCTTCTCTAAGGCAGTTCGTTTGCTGAGTGGCTTAATTGTTTTCCAAATATCTGGGGAGGGAATGTCCCTGAAATTTCCCTATTTGTCTTCTTCCTCTCTTAATCCTCTGCCGGCTCAGACATCTCTATGGCAGCAATGAGACAAAGCACATGGTTAAAGCAATTTCTAAAGGATGCTTTTATTTCTCATGAAATAAAAGCAGATGCATACGGACATATATTCTGGGTCCTCCAGTATCTCTCACCAGGGCGGAAGAAATTTAAATGGAATTAAGGAAGCAGGTCTCCTTGGCTTTGAACTTTTGGGCAGACAATGGAATGCTGGACAGCCAAGGAGTTATTAGGTGGGAACGGCACTGCAGGCAGAGAGAAGGGCACGGGAGGGCACAGGACACTGGCCGGCAGGAGAAAGGGCATGTGCACTAGTCTAAGGGTGCAGATGTGGCTGGACGGCAAGGGTGGGGGTAGGCCTTGAAAGCAGCAGAATGTCCTGGTCAGATCTGCATTTCAGTTAGATCACCTGCAAAATGAACGACAGGTTGGCAGGCAATCCTGCCAGAGGAGAGACACCCAAGGGAGAGTGCTACCAAAATCCCAGAGGTGTCAGGACCCCAAATTAAAGTGGTAGCAATAGGAATGGAGAGAGGGGGCTCATGGGAATATCTGTGGAAATCAAAATTCTAAATTTTCAGTAAGTAGAAATGCTATTAACCCTATAGCTGTGGAAGGAAGGTATACTACCGTTCACACCATCACCTGTGTCTGAAGCACAGCCCAGAGCTCCCCCACGTGAAGGAGGCGGCCCAGGATGGGGGTTCAGGACTCCTCACACTTCCTAAGGGATATCCAACCCACCTTCTCCTATTCATGTGTCATGACAGATGGTTAAAAATGACACCCGAGTCCAGGATACTCAGACACTTAGGGTGTTTGAGATTTGTTTGAAAAGCAGATTTCCAGCTGATTCACAAGTTAAGCAATATGGAAGGCCAAGAGATCATCTGATGACCGTTTAATCAGATCATCAACCTTCATCAAGGCCACCAGATTCCTTTCTGTGGCTCCCTCCCAGAGGTTTCTTTAATGTTTCCCTTGATTAAAAAAGTAGAAAGTGTGACGTGTCGTAAATGTGGCACCAGGTCGTTCTGTGAACTGTGCTCTGAGGTCAGGCCTGCTAATGGGAACAGTGAGCCCTTACTGCTTGGAAGCCTGGGGCAACAGGGGCTGCTTTCCCTGTGGATGGTGAGTTGCTTTTAGAGTCAAGATTGTCCCACGTCACATCTCCATTTATCAATCCTAGCCACAACCATAATGTTAGGCAGCCCGGGTTTATAGATTGCATTCATGAGCAGTTCTAAGGCACACCACTTAAATTTATTGAAATACTTATGTTCTTATTCTCCGGCATTCACCATATCCTAGATATAATTTAATTAAGTTTTATTGTGGTAAGATACATATAACAGAGTTTGCTTTTTTAGCCATTTTAAGCATACAATTCAGTAGCATTAGTTACGTTCACAATTTTGTACAACCATCATCAGTATTGCCAAATTTTCGTCTTCCCAACCCTGTAACCCAAAACAATAACCCCTCTTTTCCCTTCTCTCATCCCTGTAACCTTGAATCTACTTTGTCACTATGAATTTGCCTATATAATTTTTTAAAAGATTTTTAAAAAAATTATTTGACAGAAAGAGTGTGTGTGTGCGCGTGCACACATACACACGCACAAGCAGGGGGAGTGGGAGAACGAGAGGCAGGTTTCTGTGCTGAGCAGGGAGACCGATGCGGAACTTGATTCCAGGACCCTGGGATCATGACCTGAGCCGAAGGCAGACGCTTAACCGACTGAGTCACCCAGGTGCCCCTGCCTATAGAATTTTAAAACCTAATTTAAAATACTATTTTAAATCGGTCTTAGAAGCAAAGTTTACCTAAGAGTTGAAGACTTGGAAAGCTTCCTTCAGTTGTACGTTTTTCAGCGGAGCACGTTTATTAAAGTGGTAGCAATAGGAATGGAGAGAGGGGGCTCATGGGAATATCTGTGGAAATCAAAATTCTAAATTTTCAGTAAGTAGAAATGCTATTAACCCTATAGCTGTGGAAGGAAGGTATACTACCGTTCACACCATCACCTGTGTCTGAAGCACAGCCCAGAGCTCCCCCACGTGAAGGAGGCGGCCCAGGATGGGGGTTCAGGACTCCTCACACTTCCTAAGGGATATCCAACCCACCTTCTCCTATTCATGTGTCATGACAGATGGTTAAAAATGACACCCGAGTCCAGGATACTCAGACACTTAGGGTGTTTGAGATTTGTTTGAAAAGCAGATTTCCAGCTGATTCACAAGTTAAGCAATATGGAAGGCCAAGAGATCATCTGATGACCGTTTAATCAGATCATCAACCTTCATCAAGGCCACCAGATTCCTTTCACTTTCGGGGATGCTATGGCATGGGAAGGAGCAGCACCACCCTTATGTGGTCTTGGAAAAAGAATCATTTGTTGGTGGAACAACAATGTCTCTCTAAAATTTGAAATTGAGAATAAACAACTGTAAACCAAACCCCAGGGTTTGGTATTTCTTTTAGGATTTGAGAAACATGCTGATAATTTTAATCTTATTGGAAATGACTAACAACATTACTGGGGCTTATGCTAAATATAGATTTACTGCAACCTGGTAAACTTTAAAACATCAACCAATTAAATATTTATTGCTTTAATAAAACAGTTCAAATGAAATGAAGCTGAAAAAATAGTTTGTCCTCAGGGACAAACTGAAGCATACTGTTTAAATTTTAATGATGTATGAATAGACCCTTGCATACTAAGTCAGTTTTACAAAGTCAAATTTTCTCTTTTCTTCCCCTTTCTCTTACTGACAACCCAATCAACTCTCATCCTACACCTCTCTTTGCTGTCGTGATTGTCTATCAGAGGAGCCTCACTGTTCCTAATTTAATTTTGTGGATATTTTGTGACTAAGAAATGAAATCAAAGCTGATAGAAATATATGCAGGGTAAGATTAAACAAGTGTCGTGTGAGAACCTCTCCAATGAGCAAATTAGCACCAACACACAGAATTCTGGAAGAAGACTTTCTCTGGTTGCCTTGGGCTCAAAGCCTGCCCCCACCTCAGCCTGCGCTGTTCACACCGAGAAAGGAGCACTCCGCAGAGGCCCAACACCTCCCTGAAACACTGAGCATCTTCCAGCCAAGGAGTCCAGAAGTGGAGATGTCCAACACCCCTGCCCTGCAGTCTCCCCAGGGTCCCAGGTCTACTGGCCCCTCCTGCTGGCCAGGTCCCTTGGCTACTCAGGTGTCTGTCTTGCACAGAGGAGTGGCCTGGGAGAAGGAGCCTTGCCCTGCCCACCACAGAGCACAGGGCAGGTGCAGCAGGGGCTAGAAGGTCGCCAGCCTCACAGTGAGGCCCTCCTGGGCCCCATGCTACCACCACCAGCCAAGTGCTCTCCTGAAAGCCTCATCTCACCTCCAGGAGCTTCCATTTCCCCATGCTCCATCCACTGCCATCTCTCTTACGGGTTGTGAGAGATATAAGGAATGTTCATGAAACCCGCTTACCCAGGCCCAGCCCATAGAATGTGCTTGATAAACATAGGAGGGCGGCTACTACTGTCCCCATGGTTGTCATCACCACTGGCAGCCAGCTGGGGCCACTGGCTCACCCTCCAGGGCCCAGCATCGATGACGGACTGAGGATGAGCTGACATGGGTAGACAAGTGACACACTGGCTTCGGGTAAGGGAGGGGCTCCCCTTGCATTGTCCTGGTGTCGCTCTGACCCTCCTTGGTACCTTGCGCTCGGGAACTCACTCTGCCAAATTTAATAACGGAGAGAAATGCAGGGTCCGCCTCCCCTACAAAACGTCCTTTCTGCACTCTGGAAGACAGAGTCCTAGAGATGAACATGTGGACGTCAGAAGGATTGGTTTTCTAACTCCTCTATTAATAGGACTTTTAGGTCCGTGAATTTCACAATGAAAACCAGTTTCATCGTCTCAAAGCAGGAATGACTCACTCACTGAGGCTGCATGTGGACCTGCTCACAGAAATATCCATGCAGCTCTTCCTGGGCTTGCTACATGATACCCCCTCAAGATCTGTCACCTTCAGTCCGTCTTCTGTCTGTCTCTCCTAGCAGTGGTCCAAGGGTGGAAAATGAGGCAGATCTGCTGATATAAACGTGCTCCGCTGAAAAACGTACAACTGAAGGAAGCTTTCCAAGTCTTCAACTCTTAGGTAAACTTTGCTTCTAAGACCGATTTAAAATAGTATTTTAAATTAGGTTTTAAAATTCTATAGGCAGGGGCACCTGGGTGACTCAGTCGGTTAAGCGTCTGCCTTCGGCTCAGGTCATGATCCCAGGGTCCTGGAATCAAGTTCCGCATCGGTCTCCCTGCTCAGCACAGAAACCTGCCTCTCGTTCTCCCACTCCCCCTGCTTGTGCGTGTGTATGTGTGCACGCGCACACACACACTCTTTCTGTCAAATAATTTTTTTAAAAATCTTTTAAAAAATTATATAGGCAAATTCATAGTGACAAAGTAGATTCAAGGTTACAGGGATGAGAGAAGGGAAAAGAGGGGTTATTGTTTTGGGTTACAGGGTTGGGAAGACGAAAATTTGGCAATACTGATGATGGTTGTACAAAATTGTGAACGTAACTAATGCTACTGAATTGTATGCTTAAAATGGCTAAAAAAGCAAACTCTGTTATATGTATCTTACCACAATAAAACTTAATTAAATTATATCTAGGATATGGTGAATGCCGGAGAATAAGAACATAAGTATTTCAATAAATTTAAGTGGTGTGCCTTAGAACTGCTCATGAATGCAATCTATAAACCCGGGCTGCCTAACATTATGGTTGTGGCTAGGATTGATAAATGGAGATGTGACGTGGGACAATCTTGACTCTAAAAGCAACTCACCATCCACAGGGAAAGCAGCCCCTGTTGCCCCAGGCTTCCAAGCAGTAAGGGCTCACTGTTCCCATTAGCAGGCCTGACCTCAGAGCACAGTTCACAGAACGACCTGGTGCCACATTTACGACACGTCACACTTTCTACTTTTTTAATCAAGGGAAACATTAAAGAAACCTCTGGGAGGGAGCCACAGGCTCATAGGGGTCTCTGTGCATGCACCCTGCAGATGAATCTGAACACAGGCCGTACCGGGCCACTCACCTGGGAAATAAGCATCTTTACCTCTGGGCCAGTAGGACATCATGGGCCACCCATATTAAGGTCTCTTTCCCTAAACACCACCAGACAATAACTTTGGACTTATGATGGAAAACGTGAAGAGCTCACCTTTTTGACAAGTTTCTGATAAGTATTACTAAAAACTAGGGTGTTTCAATTATACAGCTGTGTTTCTGAGAGAGGTTTGGTCCTCTGGTTCTGACCCCGCCCACCACTGACTGTTCCACAGAGTCATTCATGGAATCAAGGTTCACCATGTGGCCTTGGTGGGCAGAAGCCTCGGCCAGCCAGGCTCTGGGGACTACTTCACCGGTGAGCTTTCTGGGACACACGTGCCAAAGCCATGTGCCACCAGGCAGTGAGAAAATTCTATCATTCACCCTTTTTCACATATTGGATTTTATGCTCTTTTCACTATTAGATTTCCACACCTAATCAGTATTTTTTATCCTTAATATTATTCAATAGTGAATTTTTATGGTTCAAAGTAAAACATCTGAAGTGACTGTGGCAAGAGCTATTTTGACTTTTATAAAATTGCTTTAAGAGCCAAAGCTTCTCTCTACCTTAAGTCTTGCTTTAGGGGGAATCAATCCACCTGTGCAACTCTTTCCCAGAATCCCATTTAATTTCACATGAGGAAAATATGATAACCTTCCAAGACATGTAGATAGCTTTCCCAGCTGTTCAAGAATACGATTTTTTTCCTCACTTGTCAATCAACCTGACCTTAAATTATGTGCATTTAAGCAATGTTTCATTATTTTTTAAGAATGGCATCACCTTTTCCTTTTAGAGTTTGCCATATTTATATTAATTTTAGTTTAATTTTAAATAGATCTAAGGTAGTTCTTATTTTCTTGGTAAGTAACTTTATCTCACACATTGTTCTTTAAATGTGTGGATGAACACACGCGTGGAAGGTTCTTGCCTTTGTACAGACACCCTTATTGGAGTTGGTGTAAAAGTGCTGAAGAAAGGGCACTGTTTGAGCAGCTCTTCTGTCCCACCCTCCCCCTAAGGCCACAGCCCCAGCACTGTTAACATCCCCCCTTGGCGCCTCTGGGGGGGGGCAGGGGGTCCTGGTTATAATTAGGCAAGTACAGAGCACACTTTATACAAATGGCTCAATTCCTACTCTACAACTCCAGTGACCCATTTGTCACCCCGCAGATGGCCCATCAGGGCAGTATCTATTTTAGGAGTGTCTGAGTGGGAGGGAGAGGGAGGCCAAGGGAGCAGCGGCTACTCAAAGGGAGCAAGGCAGCAGGCAGGTCAACAATGGCAGAATGGTGGCCTTCGTTTAGGTTCTAAAGCAGAAGAGTGTCAAATAACTCTGGAATAAGTTAGGTATTCTCATTTTGGGAAGAGGAACCAGAATCCTGGTTCTGCTCTCTTTTTGGAACTTAACAATTGCGGCATTGTCCTGTGCCACTGAGGCCAGGTTTTGGATACATCCATGGGAGTACCCACTCTGTGTTGTACTCCAAACATTTTCAATGTGGGCACTCTGTTATACCAACAAAAAGCAATAACAAAGAAGCAAATAAACATAGAACACAGTGAATAAGAAAAACCACCACTGAAAAATAGGAACAAGGGGGGCTAGAGGCCAGACCTTTGTGTGCTTTAAGAACAAAAATTCAATGATTAAATACCCTTTTATAAATGTTAAAATATAAACAGTTATGAAATCAATTGCTTCTTCCTTCAAGATCACATAATTGCCCTTTGAGGAATTACATTATTTTTAGTAACTTTCTTTACAACAGATCCCAAGGAAATTAACAAAAGCACTTAAATTATAAAAGTGAAATTTAAAATACATTAATTCATCAAAAATGTATGAGGATTGTCTTTTCAACAAATGATGTTAGAACTGGATATTAACATGCAAAAGAATAGGCTGGACCCTTACCTCACACCATATACAAACTCAATGGATCAAAGAATAAATGTCAGAGTTAAAATGATAAAAACTCAGAGAAAAACATTGGAGAAAACCTTTATGATATTTATGATTATGATATTTGATTAGCCAACTATTTCTTTATGCAATGCCCAACATCCGTGAACCTTACAGCCACAAACAAGAGTTACCCCTCCATGTGGACAAGCAGCACATCTGTTCCACATTTTGACATGTTCACAGTGATAAAAATGTCCTCACAGCTGGGTCCTTGGGAAGTGTATGAAGATGTGTTATTCATTTGCCCCGAGATCTACAAATATGGATCCTGAGTTTTAGTCCTCTGGTTTTTTATCTTATTCTCACCTGCATTTTATGTGTTCAAGAAATCCTTAAGATGTCACACACCCATCAAAAAATGTAGCCACAGAAATTAGAACTTGAAGATGTAAATTGTATCCTGCAAGCATTCCATGCCCATCAGTTTGGCTCCTGGTGTGACAGCACCCCTTGCTGCCACCACCACAGAAGGCAGAAGGGGCAAGAAAGAGGAACATCTCCAAAATTTTAAAAATATATTTTGATCTTTGCACTAAATCCTTCTGCAAATTAAAACTTTTTTCCCTTTAAATATAATTAGACAAAATGGTGACCTCTGTGCCTCGGGATGGTTTCCATTGAACTATTTGGTACTGTGGGTACTGTCGGGCCCATTTCCCAGATGCACAGATGGAGGCTGGAGAAGTCCGAGGAAAGAGCTACTAGGCAGCAGTGCCAGGAATTAAACCCAGAACTTCCAACCCCATGTCCATTTCCCATTCTGCTTGATGGGGCTGATGTCTTGTAAGACAGAAATGAACAGTAATGACTTCACAAAAGCCCCAAAATGAAGAGCATTAGACACATCATCTAGTTGTCCATTGGTTTCACATCGAAGTGTGAACAGGTCATTGGCTTTATAACCCTTCTAATGATTGGTAACTCAAAGGACTGAACACCATTCTAGACCAAAGCTGGAAGCACGCATGGCCATTCCAGAAGTAAAGCAAACACGACCACCCTCAGATCTGGGAGTGGGAAGAACAGCATCGTGAACACATGGCACTCGGACTCACCCCATGGTCATGCCTGCAGCGCCCTGCTAGCCACTGTGGTGGGGGCAGAAGAATCCCAGGAGCAGACTGGGGCCTTAGTATCATCCAGGAACTTGTCCAAAACCCAGGATGTCAGGTCCCACGCCAGACCTACCAAAGCCGTGTCTCCAGGGGATGCACGAGCGCACCAAAGGTGAAAACACTACCCTTTGGGCATCCGCACCCCGGTAGGGGATCAGGTCACATTATGTCCAGCTCTCACCTTGTTCATGTATGGGCCACTGTGCCTCGTCCTTCACACTGTTAGTTCAGGCAATCCCATCAACCCTGTAAGGTAGGCACTCTAATCCCCGATTGACAGGTGAGGCAGTGGAGACCTGGAGAGTGGAGGTGAGGTCACAAGCAGCAAGAGGCTAGGGCCATACACCCAGCCAGCCCCCAGGCCCTGCTGCTTCCCTCCCAGGAGGGAGGTCACTGATACCTGAAGCAGACTTCACCTCGCATCTGCCTGATCTGGGGCTGGCTCTCCAGAGGCCCTGTCAAGTCAGAACGTCCCTGCAGGAGGCAGTGTAGTCCTGGAGGTGAGGGAGGTCGGGGCTGTGAGCCAGCACTGCCCAAGCTTTCAGGGGGCAGCTGGGGGCTGGAAGAGGGGCCTGAAGTTACTTAACCCGGCTAAGCTCAGTTTCTGCCTCTGTATGAAAGGAATAATAAAACCTCTCTGCTAATGAGGCAGAAATGTGATCCCATAAGTAGGGAGTGCTCAGCACAGGTGGGGCACAGAGCAAGCGAGGGCTTCTAGTTACCCTGAGGGCACCAGAGCCTGAGTTGGCACCCTTGAGAATCACCTGGGGGAGCTTTTCAAGGACACCAATGCCCAGGCCCAACCCCAGAACGTGGGACCCGACACTGGCCTGCAGTGGGGTCCAGGTGCCAGTTCTTTTTAGAAGTTGCTCAGCTATCCTAATACAGTCACTAATATTCCTACCTTAAATTGAGGTGTCTTTGATAGGTGCCGGGAAAACTCTGGAATAACTTATAATGTGAGTTATTCTAATGAAATCTCTAAGTATTGCACTAGCATCTTGTTATAACTTTATTTTTGTTTTTTTGTTTTTTTTAAGATTTGAGAGAGAGAGAGCACGCAAGCAGGAGCAGGGGAGTAGAGGGAGAGGGAGAGAAATGGACACCCCGCTGAGCCCCATCTCACGACCCTGAGATCTATGACCTGAGCTGAAATCAAGAGTCAGATGCTTAACCGACTGAGCCACGCAGGCACACTATTTTTTGTGTTTTTAAATAAAATCTCCAGTTTTTGTTATGACTAAGTGTGAAAAGTCTTTATCAGGGCATATCTTTTGTTGTAAAGATAAACAGTGAGGTCCCTAAAATGCTAAGTTGCACTTTAAGTGTACACAGGATTGGTAAAAAAAACACCCAGACACACAAGAGGGTTTCGCATGTTTCAATCTTGGTAGATGGCAAGGAAGGAAGACTTGCCACTCATCCTGCAGGTCTCAGAGACATATTTTATTGAAAGTACAAAGTGAATTATGGGTTTTTTGTGAACTAACCAGGCTTCTTCTTTCTACACTGACACCCTTAGGTACACGTCACCTTAAGCGATGCCCTACTCTATTCTGTCAGCCTCGTTCTCAAGGGTGGGCTACGAGAAGCCTGCAGAGGACAGAAGAAGAAGAACAGAGGCCAGCCCCATGTTGTCCAGAAGGACGACAACCCAGAGACCTGTTCCAGCACCCTCCACTTGCCCAGGCCCTCCTCCTGCTCCAGTCTTTCACTGAGCAGTCCCGAACCCTGCACCACCTCAGTCCCTCCCCAACAAAACCGTCCTCACAAATTTTCTCTTCATGGTCACGACATAGCAAAGTCTAACCAAGGAGAGTTTTCCTACCACTGAGCCAGCTTGAGTTTCTAACTTGTGTCACTGTTGGCCACAGCTTCGGGCCGAGCAGACACACCTCTCGGCATGTGTGAAACAAAAGATGCTATGAGTAAATGTTGGGTTTTCTGCAGCTGATGGAAACTCACTGTGGTTCTAGTTCAGATACTCTGAAAACTGGAACATATTTGTTGAGGCCTTAAAAATACACATGGATGAAATCCCACTTGGCACCAAGCCTTTTCCCTTTTGGACACAAAGGATGGACATGGCTCAAAGAGGTCCCACAATGTCACATCAAAGGAGAAGCAGTGGCAGGCAGGGAAAGAGGACTGATCTACTCTCATGGCAAAGTGGACTCCAGTCCCGGCCTCACCTGTTGTTAGTTGTGTGACCTTAGACAAGTCACCTCTCTAGGGGCATGTGCATTTATTTAGCTAGACATTAAACAAGGGGAGCACTTGGGTTCTTCACAGTCTTCAAAGCTTAGGGATCCTTACTCAAGCCTCTTGGCTCTCATGAAAGAAAGGAAAGAAAGGGAAGGGGGGAAGGGGGGAAGGGGGGAAGGGGGAAGGGAAAGGGGAAAGGGGAAAGGGGAAAGGGGAAAGGGGAAAGGGGAAAGGGGAAAAGGGAAAAGGGAAAAGGGAAAAGGGAAAAGGGAAAGGGGAAAAGGGAAAAGGGAAAGGGGAAAAGGGAAAAGGGAAAAGGGAAAGGGGAAAAGGGAAAGGGGAAAGGGGAAAGGGGAAAAGGGAAAGGGAAAAGGGAAAAGGGAAAAGGGAAAGGGGAAAGGGGAAAAGGGAAAGGGGAAAAGGGAAAGGGGAAAAGGGAAAGGGGAAAAGGGAAAGGGGAAAAGGGAAAGGGGAAAGGGGAAAGGGGAAAAGGGAAAGGGGAAAGGGGAAAGGGGAAAAGGGAAAGGGGAAAAGGGAAAGGGGAAAAAAAGGGGAAAGGGGAAAGGGGAAAGGAAGAAGAAATAAAGAAAGAAAGAAAGGAAAGAAAAGAAAAGAAAGAGACATGCTGGACTTCTTCAACCCTGGAGTTTTATCAGGTTTTCTGTTTTTAAAAACCAAAAGGCAAAGCCCTCCTGGCTCAGTACTTCTATGCTGCCTACCCCAAAGGCTACTGCTCCCTGTCATCATCCCCTTGTGTTCAGGGCTATCCATGGTTCATCACAACTTGAAAAGCACTGTGTTTAAAAGATTTCTACTTTAAAAAAACCGATGGATTTTTTAAGTGAATTTTTAAAATATATGTAAAAGAACTGGAAACAGGTCCACAAACACTTCTACATCAGAGTTCATGGCAATATTTTTCCTAATAACCAAAACAGTGCTCAAGAAAAGAATAGCAACTCTCCGAACAGAAAAGCGACCCTTTCTGGAAGGTAGGACGTGCAGAGAAGTGAATCCGAGGCGATATTCGGGAGGATAGACGGCGGGGGAGGGGGCCTCCATCGGCCGCTTCTGGCAAGTGACAAAGCCCCGGAGCACAAAATCGCAACTTTTAGAAGTCAGCTCCGCTGAGGGACATCGCTCCAGTGGCTAAGCAGGGGGATGGAACCCTCGCAGGACAGTGTGGTCTCAGGAACCTCGGGAGACCGGAGGTGCCTGAGTGCAGCAGAGCTCCCAGGTATCGGAGCGGGGAAGCGGGCTGCAGAGACGGAGCCAAGGCATGGGTTCTCAGTTCAGGGTTGCCATAAACCGTGATCCGCGGCACAGTCGGGCCACTGATCCTCCAGCAGGGACACAACAGGCGGCAGATCTGGGGAGACTCTCCCTCCTCCCCCGGGAGGAGCGGCGCGGGAGCGCAGCGCAGGGATCGGCTGGGTTTGGAGACTCCACACCAAGTCGGGTGTCAGAGATAGAAACGCTCGGTCACAGGCCGGGTGAGCACGGAGTGCGGACGGAGACCGGGGAGACAGGAGTGACTGCTTTTCTCTGGGGGCGCACTGAGGAGTGGGGCCCCGAGTTCGCAGCTCCTGGGGGTGGAGGTTGGGAGGCCGCCATTTTCACCCTGGTCCTCCAAAGATGTACCGAGAGCTTGCAGGGAACAAAAACTCCTGAGAGCAAACCCGAGCAGATTGCTTAGCCCGGACCGACAAGGGTGGGGCAATTCCGCCTCCGGCAAAGACATTTGGGAACCACGGCAACAGGCCCCTCCCCCAGAAGATCAGCAAGAACAGCCAGCCAAGACCAAGTTTACCAATCAATGAGAATGCAGAATTCCAGCACTAGGGGAATACTGCACATAGAATTCATGGCTTTTTTACCATGATTCCTTAGTCTTTCAAAGTTAATTTTTTTTAATTTTTTTTTGAATTTTTCTTTTTCCCTTTTTCAACCAACATCTTATCAATCCCTTTAAAAATCGTTTTTATTTTTCATTTTTAGAGTCATATTCTATCCCTTCATTGAAGTTACCCTAATTATTGGTATACATATAAGTTGCTCTCTTTAAAATTTTGGGATACAGTTTCTTCTAATAGACCAAAACATACCCTAAATCTCTAGTGTATGACTTTGTTCTAGTCTCCTGCCCAATCACATTCTCTCCCCCTTTTTTCTTTTCAACCAACTTATCAATTCCTTTTATAAAATTTTTTATAATTTTCATCTTTACAGTCCTATTCCATACCTTCATCATATTTACCCTTATTTTTGTACATATATAAGTTTTTCTTTCTTTAAAAATTTGGGAGGCACTTTCTTCTAACAGACCAAAATACACCCAAAATCTAGTGTGTGGCACTGATCTATTCACCAGCCTGATCATATCTGGTCATATTCTTTTTTGTTTTTTCTTTCTTTCCCTTTCTTTTCCCCTGGTTTCAGGCCTCTTCTGATTTGTTTAGTGTATATTTTTCTGGGGTCGTTGTTACCCTGTTGGCATTTTGTTCTCTAATTCATCTATTCTCCTCTGGACAAAATGACAAGATGGAAAAAAATCACCTCAAAAAAAAAAAAAAAAAAAAAGAACAAGAAGCAGTACCGACTGCCAGGGACATAATCGATACAGACATTAGTAAGTTGTCGGAACTAGAGTTCAGAATGATGATTTTAAAGATATTAGCTGGGCTTGAAAAAAGCATGGAAGATATTAGAGAAACACTTTCTGGAGAAATAAAAACTAAAATCTAACCAAGTCGAAATCAAAAAGGCTATTAATGAAGTGCAATAAAAAATGGAGGCTCTAACTGCTAGGATAAATGAGGCAGAAAAGAGAATTAGTGATATAGAAGACCAAATGATGGAGAATAAGAAGCTGAGAAAAAGAGAGATAAACAACTACAGGATCACGAGGGCAGAATTCGAGAGATAAGCGATACGATAAGACGAAACAACATTAGAATAAATGGGATCCCAGAAGAAGAAGAAAGAGAGGGGCAGAAGGTATATTGGAGCAAATTATAGCAGAGAACTTCCCTAATTTGGAGACGGAAACAGTCATCAAAATCCAGGAGGCACAGAGAACCCACCTCAAAATCAAAAATAGGTCAACACCCCGACATCTAATAGTAAAACTTACAAGTCTCAGAGACAAAGAAAATCCTGAAAGCAGCTCGGGACAAGAGGTCTGTAACCTACAATGGTAGAAACATTAGATTGGCAACAGACCTATCCACAGAGACCTGGCAGGCCAGAAAGGACTGGCATGATATATTCAGAGCACTAAACGAGAAAAATATGCAGCCAAGAATACTATATCCAGCCAGGCTGTCATTGAAAATAGAAGGAGAGATAAAAAGCTCCCAGGACAAACAAAAACTAAAAGATTTTGCAAACTTGAAACCAGCCCTACAAGAAATATTGAAAGGGGTCCTCTAAGCAAAGAAAGAGCCTAAAAGTAACAGACCAGAAAGGAACAGAGACAATATACAGTAACAGTCACCTTACAGGCAATACAATGGCACTAAAATTAGTATCTTTCAATAGTTACCCTGAATGTAAATGGGCTAAATGCCCCAATCAAAAGACACAGGCTATCAGACTGGATAAAAAAACAAGACCCATTGATATGCTGTCCGTAAGAGATTCATTTTAGACGCAAAGACACCTCCAGATTGAAAGCAGGGGGTGGAAAACAATTTACCATGCTAATGAACATCAAAAGAAAGCTGGGGTGGCAATCCTTATATCAGACAAATAAGGTTTAAAACCAAAGACTCTAATAAGAGATGAGGAAGGATACTATATCCTATTTAAAGGGTCTATCCAAAAAGAAGATCTAACAATTGTAAACATCTATGCCCCTAACATGGGAGCAACCAATTATATAAGCCAATTAATAAAAAAAAAAAAAAAATCAAAGAAACACATCAACAACAATACAATAATAGTAGGGGACTTTAACAACTCCCCTCACTGAACTGGACAGATCATCTAAGCAAAAGATCAACAAGGAAATAAAGACTTTAAATGACACATGGGACCAAATGGACTTCACAGCTGTATTCACAACATTCCATCCCAAAGCAACAGAATACACATTCTTCTCTAGTGCCCATGGAACATTGTCCAGAAGAGATCACATCCTAGGTCACAAATCAGGTCTCAACCAGTACAAAAGATTGGGGTCATTCCCTGCATATTTTCAGACCACAGTGCTTTGAAACTAGAACTCAATCACAAGAGGAAAGTTGGAAAGAACTCAAATACATGGAGGCCAAAGAGCATCCTACTAAAGAATGAATAGGTCAACCAGGAAATTAAAGAAGAATTTAAAAAATTCATGGAAACAAATGAAAATGAAAACAACTGTTCAAAATCTGTGGGATGCAGCAAAGGCAGTCCTAAGAGGAAAGTATATAGCAATACAAGCCCTTCTCAAGAAACAAGAAAGGTCTCAAATACACAACCTAACCCTACACCTAAAGGAGCTGGAGAAAGAACAGCAAATAAAGCCTAAACCCAGCAGGAGAAGAGAAATCATAAAGATCACAGCAGAAATCAATGAACTAGAAACCAAAAGAACAGTAGAACAGATCAATGAAACTAGGAGCTGGTTCTTTGAAAGAATTAATAAGATTGACAAACCCCTGGCCAGACTTATCAAAAAGAAATGACCCAAATAAATAAAATCATGAATGAAAGAGGAGAGATCACAACCAACACCAAAGAAATACAAACAATTATAAGAACATATTATGAGCAACTCTATGCCAGCAAATTAGATAACCTGGAAGAAATGGGTGCATTCCTAGAGATGTATCAACTACCAAAACTGAACCAGGAAGAAATGGAAAGCCTGAACAGACCTATAACCACTAAGGATATTGAAGCAGTAATCAAAAATCTCCCAACAAAAGCCCAGGGCCTGATGGCTTCCCAGGGGAATTCTACCAAACATTTAAAGAAGAATACCTATTCTTCTGAAACTGTTCCAAAAAATAGAAATGGAAGGAAAACTTCCAAACTCATTTTATGAGGCCACCATTACCTTGATCCCAAAATCAGACAAAGACCCCATCAAAAAGGAGAATTACAGACCAACATCCCTGATGAACACAGATGCAAAAATTCTCACCAAAATACTAGCCAATAGGATCCAACAGTACATTAAAAGGATTATTCAACATGACCAAGTGGGATTTATTCCTGGGCTGCAAGGTTGGTTCAACATTTGCAAATCAATGGGATATGATACATTAATAAAAGAACAAGAACCATATGATCCTCTCAATAGATGCAGAAAAAGCATTTGACAAAGTACAGCATCCTTTCTTGATTAAAACTCTTCAGAGTGTAGGGATAGAGGATACATACCTCAGTATCATAAAAGCCATCTATGAAAAACCCACAGCGAATATCATTCTCAATGGGGAAAAACTGAGAGCTTTCCTCCTAAGGTCAGGAACATGGCAGAGATGTCCACTATCACCACTGCTATTGAACATAGTACTAGAAGTCCTAGCCACAGCCATCAGACAACAAAAAGAAATACAAGTCATCCAAATCAGCAAAGAAGTCAAACTCTCACTCTTTGCAGATGATATGATACTTTATGTGGAAAACCCAAAAGACTCCACCCTAAAACTGCTAGAACTCATACAGAAATTCAGTAAAGTGGCAGGATGTAAAATCAATGCACAGAAATCAGTGGCATTTCTATATACCACCACCAAGACAGAAGAGAAATTAAGGAGTGGATCCCATTTACAATTGCACCCAAAACCATAAGATACCTAGGAATAACCATAGAGGCAAAGAATCTGTACTCAGAAAACTATAAAATACTCATGAAAGAAATTGAGGAAGACACAAAGAAATGGAAAAACGTTCCAGGCTCATGGATTGGAAAAACAAATATTTTGACGATGTCAATGCTACCTAGAGCAATCTACACATTCAATGCAATCCCTATCAAAGTACCATCCACTTTTTTCAAAGAAGTGGAACAAATAATCCTAAAATTTCTGTGGAATCAGAGAAGACCCCAAATAGCCAGAGGAATGTTGAAAAAGAAAAGCAAAGCTGGTGGTATCACAATTCCAGACTTCAAGCTCTATTACAAAGCTGTCATCATCAAGACAGTATGGTACTGGCACAAAAACAGACACATAGATCAATGGAACAGAACAGAGAGCCCAGAAAAGGACCCTCAACTCTATGGTCAACTAATCTTTGACAAAGCAGGAAAGAATGTCCAGTGGAAAAAAGACAGTCTCTTCAACAAACGATGTTGGGACCTGGGAGAAAAAGTCGACTCTGGGTGGGGCCTGAGGAGCTGCATTCTAACCTGCTCTGGAGACTGCACTTTGAGTAGCAGGCCCTGGAGTTTCCCTCAAGACCTAGGAAATAGTGGGCAGTTAGCAGCCAACCAGATTTTTTTTTTTAATGCCCTGCCCATCTACGGGAAGTGGGCAGAAATGCTCTTTCCATCTCTTTGTAGGATTCCACTTTCCTAAGCAACCCAGAAGAGTCAAAGTCATTGAGACAGAAAGTAGAATGGTGATTGCCAGGGGCTTGGCGGGGAGGGGTGGGGAGTCATTGTTTAATGGGTGGAGTTCCAGGTTTGCAAGATGAGAATAGTTCTGGACATGGATGGTGGTGATGCTTATATAACAATGTGAATCTACTTAACACCACTGAACCATACACTCAAAAATGAGTGAAGACCATTACCTGTATTTTGCGTTTAAAAAAAGGGGGGGGGGCAGTTAAAGGGATAAATGGTCCCTAACTTGCTTGCAAGTGTGTGTGGCTTAAATCTCGCTTGCAAACAAACATGGCTTGGGTTAGGGGGTACCCATTTTCAAATACTGAGATTCTGACCAAGCAAAGGGAATGAGCAGGAAAGATAGGGCACAAGAGACAACAAGAGAGAAATTATGAAGAAACTGAGAGCCAAGGCACACTGTTTTATTAAAGATCAGTTGTCTACTTAAGAAAAAATACAAATTTTCTATTCAAGATTCTAGGTGTTTCTGACCCAAAGACTTAATTTGTATTGCCACTGAGAGACCTGAAACCCACCCCCCGACGACCCCCACAAATATGGTACCAAGATATTAGTTACACATCACAGCTTCAGTTGGGAGAAAAATCAGAATGGGTGTTACAGAATTCAGAGCTTAGTATCTCACCCACTTAAGCAGGATTTTTATATTTAAACTTTCAATAAACAGTAAATAATTTTTAAGCACACAATGACAAGACCTTTGCATTTTAAAAAAAGCCAAAATATTTCCCTCATGCTTCTGAAGGTTTTCTAAAACAGCGATTTACTTTAGCCTGTGTGCTTCCACTATACTTTCTTTTTGCAAAAGACACATGGCCCCACAGCCCCAGTACCATGAGGTAATGGTTTCAGTGCACAAGCTGAACAAATGACTCCATGAGGCACACAGGAGGCTTCTTTCAGCCCCTCTGGCAACACCAGCACCACCTGAAAGCCTGTAATATTCCAAAACTAATACCCTTTTATCACAATACCCTATGATTTCCCCACTTACAGAGAGTGAAAGAAAGGACTCAGCAATAGAATGGCAGAAATTCAAATTAAAACCTCAGTGAGATATCGGCTCACACTTAGAATTACTATCAAAAAAAAAAAAGAAGAAAAAAAAGAAAAAACAAGAAAATTAAAAGTACTGATGGAGATGTGGAGAAGCAGGAAGTTCACGCACTGCTGGTGGGAACGTCCAAGGGTGCCATCATGGTGGACAAGACAGCTCTTCCTCATGGAATGAGAACTAGAATGACTCGAGGATCCACAACAACACTTCTGAATCTATGTCCACAAAATAATTGAAAGGTTTCAAAGAGGTATTTACACACCAATATTCACAAGGAGCATTATTCGCAATGGCCCACACACACAGGACAGCAAAGGGAACGTGCCTTCTCATCACCCAACCACCAAAGACCATCTGTGGCTCCACACACTTTACACAAAAGTGAGCCCAATGCCAATTTTTCCAACCTAACATCAGACTCAGATTCTGCCAAGTTCTTTGACTCTACTCAGGCAGGGAACTGCAGAAACTCCCATGAGGCCATCCCAGCCTCTGTAGGAAAGTGGAAAAGTCACCCAGCACTTTTCCCATAATACATATGTTTTAATGGCTTCTATGGACACTTACCTATCTAAATAAACCAAGAAGCCACAGAACCCTTTAAATCCAGTCATCACAGCATAGATGTACTCAAGGGTTGGCATAATACCACACTGACAAGACAGTGATTTAGGAATTACTGCTAGAAAGGCAGATAGCAAAGCCACTCGTCCCTCCCACCAAGAGACTTAAGATCTGCACTGAGATGCCATCAGCAGCTCAAGATTTGTACAGAAAGGTCAACACACAGCACTGAATTGTTTTCATTTGCCGAACAGCATAAATTTAATAAGAAAAATATGTTAGAGATTACAGTCAAACTCAAAATGTCCTTTTAACTTCCTACATATTTATTCACTTTCTGTATGTTTGTTCGTGCACACAGCAGGAAAGGTCCATTTGCCTGAGTTGCCTACCCCGGTATTCACTCTCCCATTCTTTCTCACGAGAAGAATCCCAGTTTTCCTGAGGGTGGCCCTGAAGCCAACTAAAAATTTATTTCCAGGACTCCTTAGCAGCTATCTGTAGCTACAGAACTCAATTCTGGCTAATCCCATGTACGCAGAAACTTCCGGAAAGGCCCTTCCTCAGCTCTCCCTCCTCCCTGCTACCTAAAATACAGGAGGGATGACTGCAGTTCAAGGGATCATCCTGAACTGTGAGGAGTAGTGCCAGGAATGACAGAGCCAATGAGGAAGAGCAAACTATGTCCCTGATGACCTTGGAACCGCCACATTAGCCGTGGAATGCATCCCCCCAGACTTCCTTTACATATTAGGAAAGGAACCTTCTATCTTCAAACCATTCACTGTTGTTTTGAGGGCTTTACTGTATAAAGGTAAGTTGAATTTTAAGTAACAATTTTAAAGACATCCTATCTTTAAAAAAAACAACCAGACAAAACAAGAACCCCAATAACATCTTTTCCGATAAAATGACGCATGTCAAATACAAGAGCGTAAGGAAAAAAACCCAAAACACTAAAATGTAAATGGGAGAGGACAACTACCAGTAGCCTTAAGACATGCATGGTATTGTCATCTGCTTAGCAGAAAACAGAGGAAACAATGAGACATCTGACAGACATGAGAACAGGAGAACCCAAAATAGCTAGTAGGTATTCGCCAGAAAGTATGGTAGGCCAATTTGAGAACAGTAGCTGAAAGTGAGATGGGTATTGACCAATCCATTACCAGGTGAGGCAGTCAGCCCATGGTTGGGACTGAATGATCTGGAGCAGTCTAGCCCCTGTGAACTCTTACTAAAACTGGCTGCCAGGGCACCCTTCCAGGATAAGAGAAATTGCTGGGAGTGGCATCAAAACTGAGCAAGATAGGAACAATACAGAGGAAAGAGATGATCCAGTTAAAAATAGACAAGAACAGAGCTGAGAGGTCTAAGAATGCAACCAGCCAAGTCCCTGAACACTATACTGAAATAAATTAGTAAGCTCTGTAATGTTGGAAAACTACACTGAACCAAGCCACCTTCTCAAAGTTTAGGAAAACTAATTTCACAAAAATGAACATGAAGTGTAAAGGCCAAATCACATGCAGAGTTACTACAGGGAAAAATTGCCTAAGGAGCTGAATGACCAACTTAAAGACAACGAAAGCATGCCAGACAGGCACCCCTAAAAAACGCCATAACCTACTTTGTTAAAAAGTGAGATAAAAGGTAGGGAATTAATATAATACAAAAACAATATAAATCAGAATTAGGAAAACAGAAATGAAATGACAGAACTTGGGTATTTGAAATTAAAAAATCACTTCAGAAATATGAAACTGGATAAGAGTAAAAAAAAACAAGAGTAAATGAACAGATGTTTTAGAAAATGTAAATTTAAATGAGGACTTTTTAATTCAAAAAGAAAATGATTCAAAACAAAGTGAATTACCACAAGTTGGCAAAGAAGATCTAACATACAGAAAACCAGAGTCCCTGAAGCCAACAAGCAAAACAAGAGAACCACTATGAAAAACTAGAATACAAGAAGGCTTTCCTAAAATTAAGAAATACACAGATTTGAAAATACATTTGAAAGAGCACACTATGCACTTGAGAATACTGACCTGGAACTTACACCAAGACACAGTCTGATTACTGAATGTTACAGAAGAAAAACTTGGGAGGGCATGGGGGCATCTAACCAAAAACAAGTGACTTATGAAGTAAGAAGAGTAGATTATCACCAGTTTTATTATTTTTTTTATTAGAGAGTGTGCAGGAGAGAGATTGAGCAATAGCAAAGGGCAAGGGAGAAAGACTCCCCACTGACGTGGGGCTCGATCCCAGGACCCTGGGATCATAACCCGAGTCAAAGGCAGATGCTTAACCAACTGAGCCACCCAGTAGCCCCTGAAAATAGTTTTGACCTCAAGGACTCCCTAACTATGGAATGAGCTTTGGATACACAAAGAAGGGAGACAATCAGACTCCCCACCAAGCAGGGAGCCCAATGCAGAGCTCCATCCCAGGACCCCAAGGTCACAACCTGAATCTAAGTCAGACACTTAACCGACTGAGCCACCCAAGTGTCCCCACCAGACTTGTTTTAAAGCAATATTTTATATAGAGGAAAATGAAGTAACAAAATGTCAGCCAAGTATATTACACAGAGTAAAAAAAAAAAAAAAAAAAAACAAGTATCAAGTGTATCAGCAAACTGCTAACAATGTGCAAAACCTCAAAGCCCTTCCTAAAGAATCTACTAGAATAAGGGTCCTCAAATTATAATCTCTGACTCTTTACACTCTTCAAATTATTAGGAGCCCAAAGAGCTCTGTGTATGTGGGTGATATCCACATTACTTACCTTTTAGAAATTAAAAGTTTTTAAATGTTTTACCAGTCAAAAAATAACAGACCCATTTTATGCTATCATAAATAACATTTTAGGAAAAATAATTGTTTTCCCAAGCAAAAATAGTGAAAAGAGTAGCATCACTGTTATTTTTGTAAATTTCTTTCTCTCTTAATACAGGACAGCCTGACTCACCTATCTGCTTATGCAATTTGTTGTGAGATCTTAAGTCACAGAGCAGCTTCTGGAAAACTCCACCGTATGCTCATGACAGAATGAGGTGGGGGGAAGGAAGAAAATAACATTTTAGAATTACTATGAAAACGGGTGTTTTTTTTTTTTTTAAGATTTTATTTGAGAGAGAGAGCACAAGTAGGGAGAGGGGCAAAGGGCAAGGGAGAAAGACTCCCCACTGGCATGGGACTCAATCCCAGGACTCTGGGATCATGACCCGAGTCAAAGGCAGATGCTTAACCAACTGAGCCACCCAGTAACCCCTGAAAAAATAGTTTTGACCTCAAGGACTCCCTAACTATGGAATGAGCTTTGGACACACAAAAGGACTAGAAAGGTGTCCACATAAGTGTTGGTGGTGAATGTTAAACATGAAGGTGCTTGTGCACCTAGGAGTAAACTAGGGCTAAAATGAAGAAGATGGTTTGAAAGGGCTCTACATTTTTATATAGTGTAGATTCAAAACTATATGAGTGAGCAAAGTAAAAGCAGGGAAAAAAATAAACTTAAATTTAACTCTTGCAGGTAATTATATTGCTGGTGGTAGTAGTATTGCTATTTTGGTGCCTCTGAGTGTGAAGTAAGGTGAATGGGTAACTCTAGGCTATTCTAATTCTATCCACCCCTCTGTCTGGGTGCAGTGTCACAAGCAACCCTGAATTCACAGCCCACTTCTCCCCTTCCACATGCCTCCAGAACCATCTTTCTCAGCAAGATATCTCGTCCTTATTCTCAACTCAGCCTGCCCTAAACTGAATGCACGACCATCTCGCCAAATCAGCCGCCCCTCCCAGGCCCTCCAGGCTCCATTGGGCACTAGTTGAGCTTCACATAGGGGTTTGGCAAAAACAGAAATGACACCACTTAAGAGCAATGAGGCAAGATTTTTAAATGTGCCTCCATTTTTCCAAAAAGGCTCAATAAAAGAAATACCCATTTTAACAAGGTTTGGGTGGTTTTTTTAAAAAACCTGTAGCTAGGGTGCCTGGGTGGCTCAGTTGGTTAAACGACTGCCTTCGGCTCAGGTCATGATCCTGGAGTCCCGGGATCGAGTCCCGCATCGGGCTCCCTGCTCAGCAGGGAGTCTGCTTCTCCCTCTGACCCTCTTCCCTCTCGTGCTCTCTCTCATTCTCTCTCTCTCAAATAAATAAATAAAATCTTTAAAAAAATAAATAAAAATAAAAAAACTGTAGCTAAAAACGTTCTGTGCCTTTGTGTAACAATCTAAATCAGAGCCAAAACACTGGTTTCTTCCTCTAGACCATCTCAAAGGGATACCCCAAAGAGCAGCATCTAGGTTCAAAGGCAGTGGTCGCCCTTTGCAACTGAACTATCAGCAAGTTTAGTGCTCATGTTGAATGACCAGCTGCAGTAACTAGTTCATCCCAAATGCCTAGGATCATCTATTTCTTTCTTCTTTCTGATTTGTTATGATCCATATTTAATACACTATCTTGTGTTGTTTTGGTTTTTTTTTTTTAAAGATTTTATTTATTTGACAGAGAGAGGGGGCACAAGCACAAGCAGGGGGAATGGCAGTGGCAGAGGGAGAAGCAGACTCCCCGCCGAGCAGGGAGCCCAATGCAGGACTCCATCTCAGGACCCCGGGATCATGACCTGAGCCCAAGGCAGACGCTTAACCGACTGAGCCACTCAGGAGCCCCTACACTATTCTGTGTTGTCTTAATACTATACATCACTTCCAATCATTTTGGGGAGCAGGAAAAGTGTAACCATCCTCAGTTAATCATGGAATCAGGCCAACCACTGCATCCTGCAACCACACTTCTCAATTATAACCCAGGAGTCCCTCCTGACCACCAAGACTCCCTGAAATATTCTGGCAGTGAGCAGCAATACCAGCCTCCTCTCCTCCACCCTGACCTTTTGGCTTCTCCCATTCCAGTTCATTCTATATACCATTTCTAGAATAGTCTTTCCTTACAGCCTGTTTCCATGTTACTCCCCTGCCCAAAATCTTATTTCAATGATTCCCTGCTTTCCTATTTAGAAAATAAAATAAAAATCACATCTTGTATTTGAAGGCTGTCTACACAAAGACCTTAATAATCTTTATTTGGGCAACCCAATATTTAAATTGATATTATCTTTTTTGAACCTACTAATGAAACTATGAAACAGACAGCATTGTCCCCCAGTAGATAGGTCAGAAAACCAAGGCATTTCTCACCTCCCCACCCCCTCCCCCCCAACACCCCCATGTTGTTTCCTGCTTCGATCTTCTGTTTAAGTAGAGTGGATTCCCTCTGCTGCTCTGTGGATTCACTCTACTCCTGTCTGTGCCCACTCAGGTGTCTCTCCTCCAGGCACCTCTTCAGTCTCCCTCCATGTTACCTATAAATCCTTCCAGGCTTTCATCAAACCACTCACCACCTCCCAAGACCTCCCCTAAGACCAGTTCAACTGTAGACCCCAGGCCTGCAAATCCACATGGATTAGCTCTCTGCCCTCACATGGGATATCAGTGGAACTCCAATTTTTCTGAAGGTTGGGGCCATACCATCAGTGCAGTTAGGAGTTAGGAATAGACCCAATTAGCACAATTTAAGGAGAAGCAGCTAATTCTGCCCTCCAAGGGATAGTCAACAAGTCTGGAGGCATTTTTTTTTTTTTTTTTTTTTTTTTTGCTGTCACAACCAGGGATATTGCTACTGGCATCTAGTAGGCAGAGACCAGGGATACTGGTAAACATCCCAGACTGCACAGGATGACCCACCACAATGAAGTATCCTGCCCAAAATGTCAACACTGCTGAGGTGAGGAAATCTGGCTGTAGAGGGAATAAGAGAAAGTGCCCAGGAGACCCAGGCCCTCTTAAAGTGAAGGAAGCATCACGACATTAGATCTAGATCCATCATAAATGCTTTCAACATTACATTTCATGACTGAATTCTAAAATTAAGCAGCACAGCCTCCTGCCCTGCAGCCATCCCAGAAGCATGTGGTGGGCATGACAGACACTCCAGAATGACCACATCACAAACTACTGGAGCTGGCTGCCGCATGGCTGCCTGCTAATTTTAATCTCTCTTTCTCAAAGGTCAGGAATATTTTCAGACCTCTTGGCACACACATATTGTGCACAGACTTGATATATGTTGCTTCCAGTTGGCAAAGCGTTCCATTTGCCAGCACCCCGAGCTGAGTTACAGGCTTAACTTTGTCCCTGTCACTTTCCAAGGGGCTTTCTAGTCCATTATCCTTATTGGCAAATGATATGTAAGTACCAGAAGGCTAAGTGTCCACAATTATATTCATAATGAAAGCTTAATCTCCAAAAGAAAACAGTAATTCATTAAAACCGCCCTTCCCATGTGCCATTACAGTAGCCAAAAGTAAAAGACTGTGCTCCACGGTGAGGTACCAATTAGCTGCCTGAGCATGAAATGCAGACAAGACCAGAAGAGCAAGCAAAAGCTGCATCCTGCCTGGCTCCCGCCAAGCTCTGTCCTTGCTGCACGCAGCCTCGCCGCCTCCCTAGGCCATCTCCTAGGCCATCTCCTAGGCCTAGGTGTGGAGGAGGAGACAGAGGTTGGGGGTCAGGGCCTGGGACGGTGGGAAGCAGTCCTTCCTTGGTCCCCTGCTCGAGGCAGGCTTTTTTTTTAGCAGATACTTCAGCCTTGGTCTCTATATCTTATCAGCACTGCAGGGAAACTTGAGGTTTCAGGGGAAAAGAGGAAAACTCTCTGGCCTGATATTTCAGCTTGACTCACCATAATCCCAAACTCTTCTGCCCTTCTTCTTCAGACAGGTATGTTAAGGCCCACCGTGCGCTGTGCACTGTGCTGGGGAAGCTTATCATAGCTGCTCCACCAAGTTTACAGGGGGCTGACTGTGCGCCCACCCCCCCCACCGGAGTAGTAGGGGGGGACCTCACCACCTGACATGGATTATTCATTTAACTGCCAACAACCTTATGATCATGTCATTTTTACAGGTGAGAAAAGGCAGGCAAGAGAAGTCACTTGCTCAAAGTCACACAGCCTTTTAGTGGTCAAGCCAGGGTGTGAACCAGGTGGACCAGCTCCAACATCTGCCCTCCTGAACAGGGACCACAGCGCCACAGAAGAGCCAGCACTCCTCACGTGCAGGGGGCTGTGACAAGCACTCCATGTGTCCCATCTTATCTGTGGGGGACACAGAAGGCCACCCATCTGGCCCTTTGGTGTGGCGGGGTATGTGAGCCAAGCCTGAAAGTCTCAATAGGCATCAACAAGTGGAGGGCACCAAGTCATGGGGCTCCATGCCCTGTCTGACGGGTCCACAGCAGCCCTGCAGAGTTGATGTTGGAGGGGCAGGACATAAAGCATCTCATCCAGACCCCCAACCACCCCATGAGATGCACAGAATGATGACCACCGCTTTACAAGAAAGTCACCTGAGGAGATGAAGTCACTTACTCAAGGTCACATGCTACTCCATGGTAGAACCAAGGCTCCACTCCCCAGGCATGTCTCAAGACTTCCTAAGATCCAGGACATGCCCCTGTGGTTGGAGACCTTGAACTTGCCAGACGTCCAATTCCCTGAATTTGCCATTTCCACAGTACACCCCATAGAACCCACTACTGTTGTAAAGAAGCTTTCCTGGGTAAGAGTGCCCCAACCTGGCTAATGGATCCCCATCTGGACTCCCAAGAAGCCAGGAGCACCCCTTCAGATGCAGGGACCCTGATACTTGTATGGGAAGAGGGCCAACCCCTGGCAAAATGACCTCTCTACCTATTCCAGAAGTCCTCTCCCTCAAAAGCAGGTGCTCATATGCCAAGTGCCTCTAAGGACCTCCAAACTCAGTCCACGGAAAGGCTCTGAGCCTCAGCATACCACGGGCCTCCACCCGAAGTGTCCCCTCCCAGGACCACTAGCATCAGCACATGAAACTAGACCTTTTGCTCACGGGAAGATGCTCCAGCATCAGAAACAGCCCTGACTAATGACTGCAACTCAAGTTCTTGGGCTCTCGGCCCTCCAATTCTTCATATCCCAGTGCACGGGCAATCATCACTCCTTGGTCAGTACTCAGGGGTCACCTTCCATAGGCAGGAGGCAAGAAAGCTAAAGCCATGTCATTTCCTGTCCAAAGAGGTGACCTCCTGATCTTTCCAAGTCAGTTTCATTCATGAATGACAGAGTATCGACCTATGCGGTCCTGTCATTATTTCCCCCCAAATGTTGCAATCAGTGCTTCCATAAATTCTGTTCCATGGTTACTCCAGGTCCCAGAGTTTGAGAGTTTAGCTTCCCACTTTCCCCTTAGAATGCTGAGTGGAGAATCACGCCAGGCTTAACAGAACCACCACCATCAGTCAGTGTGGCCTGTCACATCGGTCACTCACAAAGGGACTTTCTAAAGCAGGTTTGCCACACACTCATCTCCAAACCATGTCTGGTTCACACCTTGATACACCAAGCCAGAGGTTAGAGTGTGACGTCCTAAATCGCTTTTGTAGAGAACGTGCTCCCAGAAAAATCAAAACAGGCCGAACTCAGGACAATGGCCATCACGCATGTCCGAACAAGACCCCAGCATGGAACAGGCTCCATCACTTCTAGAACAGCAAGCACAAGGAGAGCAGCTGGATGCACACCCCCAACAGAGTCACGTTTTATTTTAGACTCACTCCCTCTCTTTCACCTCAAATACTCTAGCCTTAAAAAGCAGCAAGCTCAGAGTACCTCCAGTTTTAATTTAGACTGGCACAGCCACGCTGCTCCAAGCTGGAAACACTGCAGAGGCAAGAAAGGCAGAAGCAGCTGTCTGCTGCTCGGCTCCGGACACAGCACCCCTTGCTGCTGAGCACACAGCTTATCTCTAAGCTGCTTGGCCAACGCACTCTATGCCTCCGGGAGAAGGGGTCGAGCTAAAGTATCCACAAGCCCAACTGCTGAGCCCCATATACAGACACCTTCTCTGTGGGGCTCCAGGGGTCCACAGATCACACTGTGGTCTTTCCCTCCAGAGTTCAGAGGCACACCGGCCACCCTGACGCCTTACCCCCAGTGCCACCCCAGAGAGAATTGGCCTCACACCCACAGCCAGACAGGCTTCCTAGTAGTTCAGGGAACAACCCCCGGCCCACTACGGGGATAGGCTGCTCACCCATGGCCAAGCGGAAGATCTTGAAGATCCTCACAATAGGACACTCCAAGGAAAGGGAGAGGCTGAGCCTCACTGACTCACTGCCTTCCCCCAGGTCCGTCCATCTTTCTCCAGCAGGAGTGAGGGCAGCCACAGTGTCCTCCTGAGGAGCCAAGGGGAATTCCCTACTCCCGCTGCAAATGGGAAACACAAGATTCAAAGATTCCCCTACGATGTACCCATATTAGAGGAAAACAAAAATCCGTGCCACATCCTCCTGGGGCCAACGTGTCCAGGTAACTAGGATTAAAAAATAATAATAATAAAAAATAACCGCTCCAGAAAGGACAAAAACCAGGAACCATGTAAGTTCATTAGGAAACAAGAAGATGAATTCTTCAATTCTTGGGTCTGGGACTGTTCCTTCCTCAAGGAGTAAGGAAGGAAAAATGCAATGCACCTTGCAGCAATAGGCAGAAATGAAGGGGCTGCCTGTTCCCTTCTGACATCCTGGGCCTTTTCAGGGAGCTGAGCTCCAGCCCCCAAAACACCTTTTGTATACTTTCTGTTTCTATCTAAGAAACAATGGACCTGGGAGGCACATGGGGGCCCTGGGGGGCTTGTTTTTTCTCTGCTCAGCTTGCTTCACACTTACATCTAGTTTAACAATCAGATTCTGTACACAGGATCAGGAGAAATGAATATAATTAGAATTTTATGAGCAAACTTCCTTGGAGAACAAAGATTCAAGAGAAAATTCTATGTAACCATACTATCAAAGAGACAAAAAATATATTTTCACTGTGTATAGAAAATTCCCCTACTTTGAAATGAATTTCATCCCCAAGTTCAGGTGAGGAAATGAAGGCTTGGGGTAGTTCTAGGATTGGCTCCTAGAAACCAACTCCTTCCTTCGAGCCCTCTTTACCCTTCCACCCTGAGAGGGAGGAAGGTCCTCCGTCCCCACCCTTAAGATCACACAGCATCCCTGAGAAACAGGACACAGATCACCCAGTTGGAGAAGCAAGAGGTGAATGGTCAGTGTCCCAATGCTAAAGGCACTGGGGACACAAGGGGTCGGGGGGGGGGGCAGAGTCCTTCCGATGGGGGTGAGGAATAGGAGATGGATGTGGGACCAAGTTCAGGTATCCATTGGACACAGCACAGATCTCAATGGCAGATCTTGAGCTCCGGGAGAGCTGGAAGCTGCAAGCCTAACAGCTTCTAGTTAGAATCATGAGCACGGATCAAAGAGCCTCAGGCCTATTTCCTTTCTAGCACTTAACATGGTGGTGCACCCATAGGCATTTAATACGTGAAGATTTACTTTCCAAGTCAGGTGGAAAGCTAACCATGTCCAACATTACAGCCATATAAAGGATAGTGATGTTTTCAAACCCCCCCACCAGACACTGTTGACTCTCGGCGGCAGCAACAAACTCACGTTCGTGAGAATTGTGCAGGGCATCCAGATGGCAAGTTCTTGACCTAAGACAGCTGTGTGGCTCGTCAGTGCCTTCAGTTCATAAGGGAAGTGGGAGGGTCTCCGTTCTTGGGGAAATTGGTGCCATGTCCCAGGTCTAGCAGCCCGACGTGCCGATTCCAGAATTTGAATCCTGCCTGTCACTGCTCCTCCCTCACCCACCTTCTCCCCTCAACTAGGACACTCCTGCAGAGGAACCAGCACCCTCCATTACAGGCTGGGTGCCCACACCTCAGCAGGACTGCTCCAGAGCATCTGCTTTTTATTTTTATTTTTATTTATTCTGCCTCCTCAGCCATTTGTTTAAAATGAAAACATGCCAAAGGAGGGTTATATAAAATATATGTATAAATGCTGATACGTTTTAAATATTTCATCTTGGATCCTAGGTACAAGCTCATGTGGAGTCCTCCCTCATTTGGAGTCCTCCCAAGTCCTCCCCACAAGGCCCAAGTCTGCGGTGGCCTGCCCGCCCGTCAGTGGGGTGGACTCAGCACTCTATTCCCCAAGCTCCCAAGCCAAGTGCCACAGCCTGGCACTCCCTGAGTCTCCTGATAAAGGCCAGGCCTGGAGTCAGATCCCAGAAAGGACCCAACTCCAAACCTTGGATGACAGCCAAGGCAAGGCAGGGCTGCGACTAGAACCCCAAGACAGAGCTGCGCTCTGAGGATCACCATCCCGATACCCGCCGTGAACACAGAGGCCACCAGTTCTGCCCCGGAGAAGCCTGGCCTGAGCTGTTCCAGGCAGTCTGTGAGGCCATCCCAACAGACAGGCCTCACTTCTAGAATCTACTGTCTTCCATCAAAAAAAAAAAAAAAAAAAAGGAAAGAAAGAGGAAAAAGAAAAATCCACAGCATGAATCTCATCCGTGACTCACATGGGCCTTGGCAATTCCCAGTGAGGACAGCTTTGTGGAGCTCCTTTTCAAGTCCCTAATGGGCTGGTAAATGGTTTTACGGCTTTCTGATGAAGTGTGAAGAGCTCTGTGGTACTCTGCTTTGCTTCCTGGTGGCTTCTGAGGCCCTGGAGCCTAAGCCTAATGAAGGGAAGCAGCAGAAGCCCCTGGCCAGCTCATCCCCACCCTCAACAACCCCAGTCCCCAAGGTGCAGGACAGGAGGCAGAAGAGACACCAACACATGACCTGGTGGGACAGCTTTTTAAGGTACCCTGGGCCAAAAAAGTCATTTAAAAAAATTCCTCCAGATACAAAGCCAGCTGACAATAACTGTGATAGGTTATTTATGTGTCAAAGTTTACCATCACTAGAGAAGTTGTAGACAAAACATACAGATTATGTATTTTTTTGGTGCAATTTGAACAGCTTATCTGACCATTCTGTAAATCTCAACTTGTACAGAATATTTTGACTACTTTTATAGTACTTAGGACATAATTTTTCCACTTTAAAGTTACACAATGTAACTAGCACTTGGTGTTACATTATGGTGTTTTCACTCCTTTTCATGCACCCAGTTGTCTTGTGTAATGCCTGAGCACATTCTCAGAAGTTTTACCCCCCGTTTCAGGGGTCCCTTCAGGAGAACACCATCACGGAACACACGGAAGGGGAGCATGGAGCTGCCCTCACTCTCACAAAACCCACTTAATTTCAGTCAAGTTGAGAGTTTTTCAGTAAACATGATAATTATTTGATGCTTGCCCACACTGGAACATTCTAAAACGTATCAAAACCAGGGTAACTGAAGAGAAGACCACCACAAAAAAAGACCCCAATGCCACTTAGTTATGCAGGAATCATGGACTCAGGATAGCCAACTCCACTCTACCGTATCAAGTAAAATGTTAATGGAAACCTACTGATCTGCAGTTTCAAATCTGTCCACCAAGCAGAAAAGGGGAGCAACTAAATCATACTTGCAACACACAAGTTGAGCATTATATGGGTTTTATAATTAAGAGTTTGACAATGTCTTACCCTAATATTTAATACAATTCTGATACCCAGTGGTGGATGAGGAAGTGGGAGGTAAGACCTGCATTTCATCCAAGTCGGTTCTGTCTCTAAACACATCAGACATGCTACAAGTGCTTTCCTTTGAGAACCAGGGGATGATCACATTTCAGCTTTGCTCTGACCATCTGTCAAGCAACTGTGATGAGGAGGATGAGGCTGTCTGCCACCATTTGCCCAAGGTAGTGCGTGCCGGGCACAGTGCACACTTGTACACATACTATCCCCATGAATGCTCACAGCACCGCCCGGAGGGAGGCACCAGGCCCCCTTGTCCTCACCAGGATGAATAAGCAGACAGACCTCACAAGGTTGAGGGCAGGGGGAGGTAGCAAGGGAGGCCCCAGGCCCCACTCACATGGCTCTTCCTGGCACACATGCAGGCCACCCAGGCCACGAGCCATGTCAGGCACTGCATTCCGGATCCACGCAGCACTCCCACAGAACCCAGAGCCCTCCTGGAAATGCTTTAAAATGACATTCCACCCACGTCCACAGATTTGTTACTATTTACTTTCACATTCTACTTACTGCCTTTTATTCTTCTTCCTAAGAAAATACCAAACAAATTCATTTCTCAAGTAAATGAATTAAACTCGCATCAGTACCATGACCCTTTTAGCAGCTTTTTTGGGGTCCTGGATCAAATTTCAACATCTGTGTGTATAGGCTTTCCCACACCACCAAGTCTTAGACACCAACTGGGTGCCCTACAATTCAGCTCAATTCTGATGCTAACTGTAGATAACATCACATGCCACAGGTTAAGGGCTCAGTCTTCCAAGACTGCCCACCATCTTCAGACACCAATCACAAACCCACGTGCCCCAGTTGGTCACCTGTGCCTCCAATCTACCAGCTTTTGATCAGAGGTTCCAATGAATCCCTCCTTGAGTTTAATTTGATAGAACAGCCCACAGAACTCAAACATTTTACTTGATCACTAGATTATAAAAGAATGTAACTTACATGGAAATGATGCATAAGGCAAAATATAAGAAAGGGGTATGGCCCTTCCATGTTTTCTCCCCGAATCTCCCTGTGTTCACCAACCAGGAACCCTATCCTCTTGGGTTTTTATGGAGGCTTCATTACAGGCATGACTGACTGAATCACTCACCAATGGCTAAGAGGTCAGGGATAGGACTGAAATTTCCAACTCTCCGATCACATGGGTGGTTCTTCCCATAACTCACCCCCATCCTTAAGTTAGGGACCAAGTTGCCTCATTAACATAACAAAAGGCACCTTTGTTGCTCTTATCACTTAAGGAATTTCAAGTGTTTTAGGAGCTCTGTGCCAAAAACAGGATGAAGGTCAAGTATTTATCACAAATCATTAGTACAGTGGCTTTCCTCAATCAACAAATACTTTGGGGTCTGCTTCTGCGGGCTGGACACAAAACAGTCCACCTTCAAATGCTCAAGAGCTAACTGCTACCTGGAACAAAAACCCTACCTCCTAGATCTTCCCAGATAAGGACCAGACCTCCAAACCAAGAGCAAGAAGACTCCCAGCCTCCCAGCCCAGAACCCTTGTGTTCCTTCCAGACAGCTCCTAAAGCCAGAGCTGACAGCACATAGTTCTGATCAGTTAAGAGCCTTCATTTCCAGGTCTTCCTCACTTGAAGCCCAAAAGAGAAGCTATGTCCAGCCAGGCAGGACGGAAGACCTGAAGGGGTGTGAAAGCTCCAGATCCTCCCACAGCAGTCAGCAGCCCGGCTCGGAAAAAGGGATTTCAACTGCATAACTAAACAGTCAGCTCTTGAAGGGTGAAATCCATTTTTCTCAGCTGATTTAAACTCTCCCCTGAGGCCATCTGTGAACCACACAAGAACTCTGAAAACCGTCCTTTGAAGCCTGGGGAAACTTCGCTTAGGGAAAATGTTTTGAAAGACCTATTTAGAGGTTTGGGTGGCACTTCAGACTTCCTAGACCTGAAAGGTCTCACTGGGCTCTGCAATCACGGATCTAGAAAAGGGCTGAAGACCATATAAATGGCCTAAAGAGCAAAGCAACAGGCCAGTACAAACGGCACTAGTTGGAGAATTGAGAAATTCAAGCTTTACTCTCTCAGCCCCTCCCATGGCTAGTGAGGGTCCGTGAAACCAAGGGTGGGAAAGGACCCAGCTGCAAAGGTGCCACTCCCTGAACGTGGAGTGGCACATTCATGTTTTTTTAAATGCCCAAGGTAGGGGTCACCTGGGCAGCTCAGTCGGTTGATCATCCAACCCTTGGTTTTGACTCAAGTCATGATCTCAGTTGGAGGATCAAGCCCCACATCAGGCTCTGTACTCAGCATGGAGTCTGCTTCAGATATTCACTATCTCTCAAGTCTTTTTTAAAAATTTAATAAAATGGCCAAGGTAGGCAGTCTATAATTTAGAATTCTTCTCAAACTATCTTCATGGCATTTTACAACTTGAAATACTTGCAGATACATTATCTAATTTTCAGGGTGGTAGTAAGCTGACCATTGAATCTAAAGTGGAATCTTTTTAAAAGGCTAAGAAATTATTGAAGTATCAACTGCCTGCCAAATGCTATACCTTGTCCCACAAAGATTTCCCTAAATCCCTGAAAATAGATCCCCTTCCTGCCCACACCATCATAGTCCAATTACTAGGATAGAAATAAATCACATCACCTCTCAAGTACAATTAACAGAATGTTTTCTTCTTTTTCTTTTAATTTTATTTGAGAGAGAGACAGAATGCACATGAGTAGGGGGAGGGACAGAGGGGGGAGAGGGAGGGGGAGAAGCAGACTCCTTGCTGAGCAGGGAGCCAGACTCAGGGCTTGATCCCAGGACCCTGGGATCATAACCTGAGCCGAAGGCAGATGCTTAACTGACTGAGCCACCCAGGAGCTCCTGTTTTCTCCTTTCCAATTAAACTAACAAGATCCCAATTACGCTAACCTTTTTCATTTTCTCCTTTTGCTATTCTGTCACTACTACTCTCGCATATGAACTTGAGACTACAGCACTTATAACCAATTCCCAAACACCTTTTTTACTGTTTTTGAATTAAATTTTAAACTGGCTGCATGTGTTGCTCAACTTCTAATGCTTTCCATGTGTTTCGATTCCCAAGTTAAAACATTTCCCATTTGGTATTTCTAACGCAATGGGAATCAGTAAAATGCGCCAAGAATCCCCACCCAAGAATCCATTTTTTCTAAGTCCCTCAGCAAGACCGGAAAAACACATGGGTGCACATCTAATCCTTGAAGAACCACCTTGTAGCAAGGCATGTGCAAGCCATCGATCCTACTTTTCCGCTCCCATGCCCTCTGGATACCAAGATTTCTAGTAACCAATCACTTTGTTTCCTAACTCTTACTGTTCCATGACAGAAAATGAAGCAGACTCTTCATGGGGGGAGCCTCAGGTGCAGAAAGCCCATCTCTAGAGCTTGCATTACATTCCCCAGGCAGCTCAGACCTACAAGTAAAAAGCATTTATAACGACACTCTAGAACTAACTCAAAGAACCCATTCAAAGGCATGGTGGTTTCCTTACCAGGGGTTGTTTTCTGGATAAAACTGAAGGTTCTGCTGGACAGCAACTTTGGAGTCTAGCTGCCAGCACGTGGTTTAAACTTGTAACATCTGCTACAGGGTGTCCCCACCGCTAGGACTACATTCTCCAGAGTCCATTTCTGCCAGAATGTCATGTTCCTTGTTACGGATATAAGCAATTATTAGGACAGGGCAAAGTAAACATCAATAATGGTTCTAAGGCAATGCTCAAATATTATCCAACAATCCAACCTCTTCAGAGATAAAAGGTAAAGTTCTAAAGAGGCAAAGAATGAATAATTTAAATAACGTCAAAGGGGGAAGGTAAGCGCACAAATGTGAAGTGAAACCACCTTAGGAGACCCCCATATGACTGTTTTTCTTTCCTGTGGGTCAATCCACATTTGCTCATTTTTCCTTCATCTTAATTCCCACAGCTGACCTGAGTTTCCAGCTGTATCTGGAAGGTTCTCATGCTAATTCTCTCATAGGTGTATCTCCTTTATCCACTCCCTGTATTTATGTTTACCTGTATGTCTGTAGACAGTAGAGTCATTTTTAAATTCATTCTCTAATTGTTCTTTTAATTCCTGGCAACAAATCATTCCTGACGTACCTCTATACTATCCTCTAAGATTACAGCATGTGTGGACAGGTGTGACAGAACTCAATAGCCATCAGCATTTAAACGCTAGACTCGGGGCAGTTTAACCACCTAGTGGAATGTTCCACATGCTTCCCCATAGGCTTTCTCCCTTGGCGGGGAGGGGGGGGTTGGTGAGGGCACATCTGTCAGTCACTGTTTGGCCATAAGTTCCCTTAGAGGTTGCCACCAACACAGAGTGGAAAGGCTGATCCCAGCCCAGACCCAGTGGCCTTCTAGACATGTGGACATTCTGGGAGCTGAGGTAGATTAGTAGGAAACAAGTGATGAGAGGTGTTTATCTGATTAGCCCAGAGAGCCTGTTTTTACCTAGAGAACAGAACAGTGGGTAAAAACGGGTCACAGACTTGATGGGGTACAAAAGGGAGGCTGAACAATACACAGGGGTACTACAAGTCTCCTGCTACAAAGGGAGACGCAGAATTTCAAACCTGAGCCCAGTTTGTGCCGAGGCCACAGCCAGCCACCCAGGTCTCTACAGAAAGGCACGGACAGGATATGGGCTCCAGGATTTCTGGAAAATCCATGGATCCCTACATCAAAGGACAGAAAATAGGAAATGTGACCTGCTGTGCCTAACCCCACTAGGGAAGGACATAGCCAGGACACTGTGAGCTTGGCCATCATGACATCCACAAACAGGGCAGGAGGAAACCCCTGCCCTTGTCCCTGTCCCAAGGCTACGGAGGTAGGATAAGAGCAGAATCTGGGGGAATGCAGAGCAGAGTCAGCAAGAAGCCCAGGCCCAAGACTTGGCGTCAGACACAGGAGGGCAGGGGGTACAGGAGAGAAAAGAGGGACTATGGGGGTGGTTCTGGACACAACAGCCTAGGTTATGGTTTCCACAGTCACCCAGTAGATGCATGGGGGCCCGCCCCCTTAGACAATATAGCGCCAGCAGCACCTGTGTGGACCCACTCCAGGGGGGCACCCAGGGGGGGGCAGGACACCCAAGCTACCACACAGGCTTCCAGTGTCTCAGCGCGTACACGCGCGCGAGCACACACACCCATCCTGCACCCCGTGCGAAGAGGCTCCTCCTCTTGATTAGCTAATTTAGAAATACCACCCAGGTGCTATGAAGCCCAAGAGGGTCAAAAAGGCATTTCCCCATTTGTAGAAGGAAACCTTTAGTTTTCGTGGGAATTCTAGAGTCAGGAGGCAGGGAGGACCACATTGGAACCTAAATATCAGTCCAAAACAGCCCACGCGCGGGGCAAGTGAAACATCAAAAAAAGTTGGAGGGAGGCCTCCCTGCAGGGCCAGAAGGGCTCAGCCACATAAAACCCCAGCTCAAACTTAACACTGAGAGGGAAAGATGCTCAGAAGCAGGGGAAGTGGTACTGGGCCGAGTCAGAAGGCTTGGCAAGGTGTAAGAGGATACAAGCCTAGGCCTAAGAAGGCAGAGCCTGAGGAAAGGACTGGAGAACAAAAATGTATGTGGGGGTTGGGGGTAGGGTGAAGTCAGTGGTCATGAATCCCCTGAGTCACTCCTGCACTAGAAGGTTCTTCCTGAAATGCTAGCCGCCCCCCCGCCCCAACCTCCATTTGTCATTCGCCTCTTCAGTGGAATAGTATAGCACAAAGCAGAACTGCATGACTTAGCTCAGAAGTCTTGGCAAATGATAGCTGATGCCTTGTTCTGTTGTTTGTGTTGCTGAAAATAGACTACTTTTTGCATCAATGGGTGAAGCAGTCTTCTCCTTGTGTGATTTTTCTTGCTTCTACAAGTGTCCTCTCTGCAATTTGACCTTTAACGAGCAAGGAGATTAACTTAATGGAGAGATTAGCCACCTCAGCTACCTTGCCAATTTCTGCCTACCTCATCTGTATCTTCATGAGCAGATCTCATCATCTCCTAGGTTTGGGGAAAATGCCTCTAAAGACTCTAAAAACCCTTTGTACCAGGTTGTCCTTCAAAACTGCCATCGGAAAGGATACTTTGCAACCTTCAGCCAATTTATCCTTTTAACTCAATGCTGGATACTTGAAAGTGTCCACCTTATGGGCCGCAGACTCTCACTGGACAGAGTTTATTCTCTTAATAAGACAGGATCTGGTCCAGAAAACTGAAGCACCGAGGTTTTAAGTCCAACAAAATGCCTTCAAAGCAAGCCAGTAGCAAACACTCAGATATTACCTTAAGGATCCTAACAACTTCAAATCTGTTGTTTTTAAATCCTCAATTCCGTCTCTCGGCCCTACAATTCTTCCACTCCTTTTCTCTTCAAGATGAGATTGAGTCATCAGAGCCCTCTGAACATTTTTCTGGTGTCTGGAAATAGGATCACTTGCAGAGACCAAAAAATTTATTTTCTCTAGCTAACCTCATAAAAATGCAGACTTTACATGCCTGTCATAGATTTTTTTCCATCTCTAAGTTCATGCCTACAAAGTGACCACTGGTTTTTCTGAGGGACTGAAGCTAGATTTGGAAGGCGAGTCATACATTGTTTGCTACATTGTTACATCAAGTGGTCATACTCAGAACTGTGCAAAGAAATAACAATTACAGTGGAGAGGAGCATCTCCATACCAAGATCTCATTCCAACTTTCTGCTTTGGCCCTGCTGCCCTATCAGAAAAGGCCTGTGTTGGCTGCCAGCCATGACCTTCAAAGCAGTGCCCAACGGCCTTCACTTTGTGAGGTCTGTTCGGTTGTGGACCATAAAGGCTCCACTCACTCTTGTCCCAATCAGGGCCAGAGTCCCAAAGTTAACACGGGAGAATTCCAATGGCATGTCACTTCCAATTCATCAACATGCAGTCCTGGATTCTAAACATTCCTATACTTAATAAAAGCAGGAATGAACGAGAAAAGATTGTAGGGTGAAAAAAAACATTTGAGAAATTTAGTTGATAACATTTTAAGCCCATAGGCCCAAACTGATCCTGGATCCTTCCAGTCCAATCTCGTGGTGGGGAAAGGGGTCTTTGAGGAAATGGCATACGGTGCCAGGGGTAAGGGAACAGTGATTGTCCAATGCCTGTCATAGTTCAACCATTGCTTATATGGCAAGGAGCGGAAGTCATCTGGAAAAGAAACAAGGACTCAACCAGCTGATGTGGAAAAGGTTTTCTCCCCTCTTGTCATGTTTTCCTTTGTCATTTCGACTGAAGATTGTTCCAGGTTTGGGTTTTTCATCCCAAAGAAATCTCTAATATTGCCATTTGGAAAGGGAAAGAATATGTCACAATGGGGGTTGGTACTTCATACACACGATGCATACATTCCATTTTCGATACATAACCAAAGGGTAATGTTTAGTGCTGTTATAATAAATCTATTCAAGATCTTGCCAATAATGGGAAATGGGACAAGAGCGAGCATTTAATACACAGGAAAAACTTTGCCTTCTTGGGTACTGATGTTAATTTATACAGTCAAACCCTCCTATCCGACATAATTAGGGCTGAGGTAATGAATGGGGAGAATTAAAGCACAAAATCCTTTTGAATAAACATCTTAAGACTTTATTTTAATGTGCAGCTATAGGATCTGATCATCTTGGTTTTGCCTGTGATGAGACACTGGGCATACAGCATAATAAGGACACACACCTTCACACTCACTTTCAAGCTAGGACCTTTCTTTGAATAAGGGTCTACTAACTAGAATTCTCTGTGGACCTTCTTTCATGAACCCCTCCATTGATGTGGTCCCGGGATTTCCAGTCTCAATTTCTGTGAAGTCAAGCAAGAACAGACACTTGTGAAGACTACAGCCCTTCTAGATTTTTTGCAATATTCCAACTTTTATAGTTGTTGCAACCCACCTATGTTGACAAATGCTTTAGTAGTAACCACTTTTGAATCTTGTCCAAAATAGTCAATGAATTTTCAAAGCAGTGACTTTTTATACTCTTACTTAATCAGTTTATAGGATATTCACCTACCACTTCATTCAATTACTTCATTCCAATAGCAAGTGCAACTGGCATTAAGGAGGTTTGGGAACAAACACTCCGATCTCGTCAGCACCCAGTTCAACCCCTCCAGCAGGAAGGAATGCGTGTCCTGGGAGAGCGCAGGACGGGCTGCTGGGGCTCAGTGTGCTATAGTTGTGTGTTTTACATGGTACATATATTACAGGAGACTCCAGAATACCTAAGTTAATGCAGCAAGTCTGTAACATAGAAGCCGGTTTAAAAAAGTCCTGTACTTGAAATATTTAAGTACAAAAAGTGAATTTACATAAAAGGAATTAGTTCATTAGGATTCTGATCTACCCTATTTTAGTGTTAACATGCTTTCCACCACCTTACTATCTTGGTAAATACCAATTCATCTTCATGTCCCAAATCTCTACAGGTTATCAGCTATACTTCAACCAATAGTTAACTTCAACAGTATTCAGCACATAACATACTGGAATTTGTTCTAGATCTGGCTGTGGGAGAAGGTGGGGTTACCCAAAGTCATAGGTCACAGGCCTTTTCTTCAGGTGGACATGATTTATATATATATGAAGTAACAGGGAAAAGTGTAAAGCAGGTAATTAAAAGCAAATGATTAAATATATAGTGCATATTTTTATAGTACATGGTTCATGGTCACTCGGTGCCACAGGCAGTTGAGAAGTGAACAGTCAGTGCTGAAGGTTCTACCGATCTATGTTTCCAACAAGGTTAGGAGCCCTCCCAACCCTGAGGCTGAGGAGTCGGCTATATGATTTCTCGTTGGCCACACAGTCAGAGATGGTCCCTGGAGACTCTTCCGGCCTCACACATTTAATACTAGATGACCTAAAATTACACGGATTCCCCCCACGTCCAGCCACCTCCTCACCCCATCCCTGGGTCTCCAAAACAGAGAAGCAGGGAGAAAGGGAAGGGACCAGAAACAATCTTTCCCACTCCACTCAGTCCCCACACTCCAGGTGTAGACTGGGCCTCAACACGATGATTTGTGCTCTCTTAATGAGAGGCCCGAATTAAGACCACAACTTATAATAAAAGCAAAAGTACGCGGATATGGAAAACTTCTGTGTATAAAGTGAATTTTAATTTTCTTCTTTTTATGACACTAGATACTTGCCTCAACTTAGCCCAACACCAGGAGGAAACCAGGCCATGGTTTTAGATACACCTCACATAAAAATGGTCTACTCCACATCAATAACTGCTTTCATTGCCATTCAACCCCACACGTGTAGGTGGGGAAACCAAGAGGTACAGGAAATAGCTGCAGGAATGGCCCCAGTGGGGTCCCTGTGTGACACTCTCAAACCATTCTGAACCACAAATATATCCCCTCGACACCATATTGCTTTGTCTCTTTGTATGCCCCATGCTACACTGACCCGACAGGTCCGTTTTTTATCACCTGACCACAGCCTGGAGCCGCAACCCCCACGTCCCCACAGGGAGCTTCAAGAGCCACCAGAAGGCACGTGACGATCACTTCAACTGGTTGGAGGTTCACACAGACACTGCCCCACAAAGAACCTCATCAACAATCTGTATTTACCTCCAGCTCTATTCACTCGCCGAACAGCAAAGGAAATCAGAACAAAACAGGGCTTCAAAAGCTATTGCCGGAAATCGCCTCACTAAACTAACAATCTGGGGTAGGGGCTTACCCAAGGAGATAGCATAACCCTAAGTATCCTAAGTATTTTGTTGCTTAGAGGACGTTTCTTATCACACGTTTAATCACTTGAGGGAAGATGGGAAGTATCCTCTTCCACACATGTCACTCACCGATGCAGGCGTGGACTCTCACAGACAGCTGTGTCCTCAGGATGATGCTGTGCTTCTTGCCCCGCCTAATGGAGACAGAAAACAAAATGGACACAGGGATCAGAGTGGTCGCCAAGAGGACACCTACATGCTGTCAATCAACTTGAAGCTTCTGGCACACCCACCTCAGAGAGACTCTAGATAAGCAGGGACTGAAACAGAACGAGAATCTACCCTGAAATAACGTGATGTCACAGGGCTTTACAAAAAATTAAACGATGAAGTTTGACTCTGTGGGATCACACACACATTTTATTACCAAACCTGGTCAACTCCTTCCATCCATAGAGTTAGTGTGTACTCATGCTTGACCATGTTGGGAAAAACTTTAAAATCTGTGCCCATCAAGTGAAATCCCTGGAATGTAACACACATCTGCTTGACCATTTTTACATTTTTTGTCTATAGAAGAAGGGCACACAGTGGGGTCATCAAAAAGTCGGTTTGCTGTGCACTAAGTCAAGATGGTTACAACTTTTACCCTTCGCTCACAGGAAGGAGTCCACCAGAGAGCTTACGGGCCATTTATTCTCAAGAATGCCAATTTATACCATGAAAACAGGATGGGGGGGGCGCGCCTGGGTGGCTCAAGACAGTTAAGCGTCTGCCTTTGGCTCAGGTCATGATTTCAGGGTCCCAGGATCAAACCCCACATGGGGCTCCCCACTCAGCGGGGAGCCTGCTTCTCCCTCTCCCCACCCGTGCTCACACTCTCTTGCACCCTCAAACTCTTTAGAGAAAACAGGATGGACCCTCCTCCCCAATTCTGCTCCTAGTGGGGCTTGTCCCACCCTATGCAGAGAAGGACTAAAGCACCCAGCAGTTGAGAGGACAGCTGGGAGAAAACAGGTGTCCTGGCTACCTAGGGGTAACAAAGGCTTTGGGATTTGGACAAAGGGAAGAGCCAGAGAATAAAGGTAAAATGGAGCCAGCCGACCAGCATAGCCGCAGATAACCTACGGGGTCTCTCAGTGGCTGAGCCCCCTCCCATCACTTTTCTGGCCACTCCTCTCCCCAGTCTGGCAGTGCTCTCCGGCTTCCGGGTTTTGGGGTGGTGCTGGAGGGAAAGGAACAAAATCTCACCAGGACACATGGCTGACATCATGATTACGAATTCACAGTAATCACTGCAACAGTTTTATTTATTCTTGAGACCCGGTAAGAGGGGAAAAATATGGCTTTTAAAAATGGCCTCTTCCTGATGTAATATATGGTGATTAACATAATAAAAAAGTTAAAAAAAAAATTAAAAAAAAATGGCCTCTTCCAAAGGAGAAAGGAAAACCACTTGCAGAGGCCTACAAAATCATGCAGTGACCTCCAGCCCAGCAGCTGCTTATAAGCAGAAAATCTGCATTCACGATCCCTCCAGATCCCCACGAGCCCCTCCTTTATTCTTTTGTTCATCTGATTGTTTTACAATTGTTATGTGCAAGGCACTGGTCTCGAACTTCTCTCAAGTATACAACACTTGACCCATCTTCCCAAGCCTGGGATGCCTATAAACACAAACTGCAAAACTTTCTTTACACACAAAAATCTTTCTCTGGACAATCCAGATGTTGACCTTCCTTCAAGTCTTCTGATCATGCTAGAAAATTCTAAGTGCATGGACCTGAACTACTGAACAGACTGTGGGGTGTCCGGGGATGCGGAGGCAGGTAGTAGCCACAGGTGTATAGCAGAGATCAAGCTTGGAGCACTAACCTGAGAACCAACGAGTTAAGGCCAGACCCTAATGATGAGTAACAGCAAACCCTGAGTCCACAGACCCCAGGATTTTCTGTAACTCGTGCTATCAGCAGTTAGGAGTCAAATAAAGCATGTGGACAAAGAAGTACATGCTTTAGATGCCCGGATATTGGGGGGGGGGGGGGGCGTTGGGCGGAAAGTATGGAATGACCAGGGAAAAGGTTTCAGAACAGCTCAAGTTCTGGAAAAGTTCAAGAGCGCCGATTGATAGCCCTGCTTTTATCTTCAAGCAACTACAAAAATCGAATTTTGAGGAAGTGCTTGTTTTCCCACAGAATTCTCCAGTCCCACAGCGGGGGTGTGGTGTGATGCGGTTTAGGATCCCGGGCACCTGCACCGAAGCGAACCCCATCCTGCAGTGGCTGTCTTCTGTGCTTGCGCACTGAGGAAGGAGGCAATTGGTTGGTAATGCTAACCCCTAAGGGAGTTAAAAGACCACAGAAGAAAGGCCTATTTTGTAGTTTTATCACTTACAATTCCTCTGCTTCAACATTCGCCCTCCTTCCCCATCTGCCCCTGTACATGAAATCCTACAATGGAAGAAACCTGTGTGGCATCGGGGGCCATGGGCTATGGAAACCAACTGAGAGAAATCAGCCTCAGATCCCAGGAGTTCCAAGCAAAGGAGAGGACTGGCCTCAGCTGAGGGGAGTGGTGGTAAGTGGCAGCCAAGTCCACAGAAGGGGTCCTCCATCTCCCATCCCTGGTTCCTCCCACCTTCAACGTGGGTACCATTGCTGTGCCCATTTTGCAGATAAACACAATGCTAGTAGAAAGGAGATAAATTGCATCAAGTCACACAGCTGGTAGAAATAGACCCAGGCTGAAAGCAGAGTGACTCCATGGTCACCTGCATTATCCTGCCCATTGCTGGACACCTGCCTAACCTTCTCCAGGGCTTACAAAGGAGAGAGAGTCCGGGCATTCTTAGGGAACTGGGGTAACCTCAATACTAAAACCTAACAAAAATGACATACATTGGGGCACCTGGGTGGCTCAGATGGTTAAGCCTCTGCCTTCAGCTCAGGTTCTGATCCCAGGGTCCTGGGATCGAGCCCCACATCGGGCTCCCTGCTCAGCAGGAAGCCTGCTTCTCCCTCTCCCACTCCCCCTGCTTGTGTTCCCTGTCTCCGTCAAATAAAATTTAAAAAAAAAAGATACATTAGAAATTAAGATGCAATTTAAGACAATATTGGCTAACCAAATAAGATTTATTCTAATAATTAAAAAAGAATTGAAGTTCCAGGTTTTATTTAAATATATATCAAGGAGCACCTGGGTAGCTAAGGCGGTTAAGTGTCCAACTCTTGATTTCAGCTCAGGTTGTGATCATGAGATCAAGCCTTGCACAGGGCTCTGCGCTCAGCGAGGAGACTGCTTCTCCTTCCCCCCTGCTCATGCTCTCTCAAATAAAGTCTTTAAAAAAATAAAAGCTTTAAAAAAATTTTTTTAACAAATAAAGTGACTACTCTGGATGCAGAGATGGAATCCTCATTTTGAGGATGCTATAGCAGCTTTACCAGTCCCAAGGTGGACTGCCTACATTTGAACTCCAACAAGAAACTTATTTTGGTTGAAGGTATACCCTACCCACTACATGCCTTCTTGCCTTGATGTGATGCTGGAAGGTGAGCAGCCGTATTTGAACTGTGAGGAAGCATGAAAGATGGAAGCCACATCCTAAGGATGGCAAAGTAGAAAGAGGAAATAAGCCCAGGCCCCTAAGAGCATCTTGTCATCAACATACCATCCTTCAAATGGCCCTAATTATTTAATTAGATTTCATTTTTAAGAGAAGTTTTAGGGGCACCTGGGTGGCTCGGGTCATGATCTCAGGGTCGTGGATTCGAGCCCCGAACTCAGACTCCGCACTCAGCGGGGGAATCTGCTTGAAGATTCTCTGCCTCTGCCTCTCCCCCAGCTCGTGTGCCGGCATGCTCACTCTCTGTCTCCAAATCTTTTTAAATAAAGAGAAGTTTTCCTCCAAGGAATCACGCCAGCCTCTCTGGTCTTTGATGCTCGTCACCTGGGTCCCAGACCAACATTCCTCACCTGGCCACCTCACACCTTGAGTATGGTTCAAGGTAACCTGATTTGTATAATTGCTCTCTCCCCTTCCCCAAACTGGTCCCACTCCAGAACCTCGCTACTTTTCTAAAGTTGCTGTCTGTATACTAGCCAATTAATGTCAGGTGCTCATTTTACCCTTGTCTTGCTGTAGTCAACTAGTTCCACAGCTCCCCCCTTCCACCGCAAGCTCCAATCCCCTCCGCCCCTGCTTTCTCCGCCACCAGGCTCAGGTGCTAGAGATCAGGGTGGGCCACATCAGACAGCTGCCTCCCTGTTCAAAGTTCTGTACACTCACACACACCCCTCCTGGTTACTGGACTTCCAAGAGGACTCGCCCTTCGCAGGTCAGGTCTCTTCTGACTCCCACCCCCACCTTAAAGCCCAGTGCCCACCCAAGCTCACCCACTCCCACTGGATGTCATCTTTGTCCAGTGATGCGATCCGCATTTGAAGGTAGAGCTTTTCCCTTCCCACTGTCCACTCAGCATGGGAGTAGATTCTCTCCTCGGATTTCCTACAGAACCATCTCCTTCCCAGGCAGCCCAAGAGGGCTTTATAAAGCACCACTGCCTAGGCCCACCCCCAAGTTCTGATTTCATTGGTCTGAAGCTGAGCAGGAAGGGAAGTTGTTCAAGTTCCTCAGGTGGGTGTAGGACCCACTCCAACACTGAAACCTAGGCTGTAAGTTCCCAACCAAACAGCAGACCACCTGAGGAGCTTTTCAAGAGGTGAGAATCTGGGCCTCAGCCCACCCTCCTAAAGCAGGCGCCTAGAAGCCAGTATTTCTAGGCAGCTTTCTTCCAGGTTATTCGGAGGCAGCCCAGCACTGGCCCAGGGCTGGTGTGCAAGGTTTTAGGTGAGGAGGGGTTCCACAGCCTTCCATCAGATTCTCAAAGTTTTTTGCATCCCAAGAGGTCAAGTTTGAAGGAGTACGTTTTTCCTTCTTACTATTGGACAGAAAACCTCATCCAGTCACCTCTTTGTTCGCTTCTAGACTAAGCAGCATTGAGAAGTCACCTACATTTTGAACCCAAATCTAATTAACTTACTAAACCTGAAAATCCAAGCCATACACAAACAAAAACCCTGGACAGCTTGAAAGACTCTGGTTCAGCTGTGGATGAGAAGCAGTGAGCAGCTTTTCCTTACTCTCCTCCTAGGGGATGACCTTCAGCTCAGAGTACAGGCGTGTTGTCTGGGGCTCTTCTGGCAAGTCAGCGAAGGAGACAAAGGGTCTCCCGTCTTCTCAGTGGCCACCAGGCTCAAACTGCAGCCTACCAAGCCTGGACGCTGGCCTGGGTGAGGGAGAAAACCGGCCCTTTTCAAACAAAAGGGGCCATCCTGGCAAGTTCAGGGCTCCGCTCTTTGCTGTTGAGCTCCCTCACCCACAAACTGTGCAGAAACCTCAGGGGTCCATGCCCCCCCACACACACACACAGGGTTCCTCGGGGTTTATGAGCTACAGGCTGAGAAGCTAGGCATCTTAGAGCCAAACCAGGGCTCTCCACAAGCCCTCTGTACCCCTACGCACATCGACTGCAAAGCTGGAAGGCTGGGGGCACAAAGGCCCCTGCAGACCAGCTTCCTCACCTGCACTGGAGGGGACTTAGAGCTGGCCCATCGCACCGTCCACTCAGTGCAGGAGTTCACGCTCCCTTACACAACTTCCGGCAGCATTTTCAGGAATGGTCTTCCCAGGCTGCCCTGGAGGGCTTTAAAAAGCAGCACCGCCTGAGCCCACCCCCAAGTTCTGATTTCATTGGTCTGAAGCTGAGCGGGAAGGGAAGTTGTTAAAGTTCCTCAGGTGGGTGCAGTACTCTCCAACACTGAGAACCTAGGCTGTAGGTTTCTGACCAAACAGCAGACCACCTGAGGAGCTTTTGAAGCGGCCAGGATCCCAGGCCCCACGCCAAACCTCCTGAAGCAGGTGCCTAGAAGCCAGCATTTCTAGGCAGCTTTATCTGGGGGTATTTGGCTCTAAGTACCTTCAAATGTTCAGCCCTTTCCAGCCCTGCCCGGCCTGAGCTGCAAGCCTCCCACTGGCAAGCTCTCCCCAACCCCCAGGGTTGCACCCGACTTCCCCACGCACACACAGCCCTGTGAGGAACAGCAGGGGGTGAGGAGGAGTTAGCAGCACCCCAGCCGATGAGGGGACTGCAAGAGAAGCAGCAATTGTCTTCAGAGCTGCCCCCGGGGCGCAGGTCTGAACAGAGCCAAACGCAGGGAAAGGTGAGTACCCTAAGTGACCGAGACAAAGGTAGGAGCACTTAGGGATGCACACCCCAAGTGCAACAACCACACTGATCCTCACCGCACCTTGCAGCTCTCAAGTGCTCCTCAAGCTCCTTGGAGCTCTACGGTGCTCCCCCCTCTACGGCCCCCTCGCCCTTGCAAGGCCGCTATCCCCTCCAGGGCTAACCTCAAGCCCCACCTTCTCGGTGACAGGTCCCTGGCACTGGTTTTCTTTCGGAGGCAGTGGAGGTAGAAATGAGCAAAAAAGAGGCCTGGGCTCTCTGGCCCAGCTCTTCCCTGTGGGCAAGGATCCAGCCTTGGTTTCCTTAACTAAAAGAAATGAGATTTCAGAGTGCTTGGTCTGCATGGACCCCTCCAGGTCTAAAATCCAGTGATTCCCATTTCAGTGTATCTACTTCTCAAATGCTGACTGTAATTACAGTAAGGGCTATTCCTTTTGAGTTTGTATTATATGCTGGGAACTAGCTCACTGTTTTAGATACTATACGTCATTTTTCCTCCACAACAACCCAATGAGGATGCATTATGATTATCCCATTACTAGGAGACTGGGGTTCAGAGAGGGGCAGTAGCATCCCCATGGGCACACAGCCATGAGACTCACTGCAAAGCCCATGTCCCTAACCACCAGGCCATGCTGCTCCCCACTGTGCTCTCCTCCAGTCCCAGAGATCTTGTTGGGATCCCTGCTGACACGGGGAGGTAAATGAAATTGAGTAGTATTGTCCTCATTTTATAAATAAATTTTATAATCTCCTATCAGAGATAAAGTGACTTGCACAAGGTCACACAATGAAGGGTCAGGAATAATCATCCAGAGGGTTCAAGGCTTCTGGTTCTGTGCACCATGCTGTGGTGGCTAATTTCTCTGGCCTTGGAAGGCAATAAATAGACCTGGCTCTGTTTTGGTAGCATAATAATTGCTTTGTCCTTCTACTTTTGAAGGTCTTTCTCCTCTTCTCTGATTAACTATAGCTTAAGTGATAATTCTAAACAAGGACTGAGTTAATTTTTAGTCTTGGCATAAAAGAGCAGGGCAATGGACAAGAACAAAGAAACTCCTCCAGCAAGGAAATTCTCTCAGAACACCCTGTACAAAAAAACACCACCATTTGCACATCGCCTGCCACACGTTGTCATCATATGGGCACAACTTTAGCAGATTTTTGCTATAATTCACCCAAAGAAATCAAGAAAAAAATGGTTTCATGTGTCCTTTTCATGACTCCAAAGGGCAATTCTTAACTAAAAAGAAATTATATTTTAACTCCCATTCGTGGGAGACAAGAGTTCTTAGGCACACAGACTTTGCCAAATGCCACCCTCCTAGGGGAGGACATGGGAGGGACACTTAATGCAAATGACACTGCAGATGTGTTCAGATGCCTCCTACCTGTGAAGGAAGGCTCAGCCTACAGGCTGCTTCCAACCAGCTCCCAGTAAGTTGCCATATGCCGCCAGCGCTCAGTGGTGGTAGGTGACCCAGGGATAATGGAGGACCCAGCAAGGCCAAGGCATCATCATCCTGACCTGTCTTCTGCAACCTAAGCCAGGGACACAGGGGCCTTCCCACCAGTGGTCAATAGGGTAGCTTCTTCATACTCTTCCAGACAAAAAGGAGTGTCATCCTGAGTACATTCCAAAGGACAAGGTGAGGAGGTCACCACAAACCGGGACTTTTGCAAACACATAAAGCTCCCTCTGGGCTGAGTTTGGGGCCTGCCTGTCAAAAGCACAGCTACCCAGCATGGTCTGGGACCTTCTCCTGTTGACACTTTCCCACATATGAGTCCTGCCTTCTCATCTTGCCATAATCCATCTTAGGTGTAGGGTGCAGAAATGGGGTCAAGGTTGTACCTATCAGATGGACCCATGGCAGGTGATGATTCGCAAGGGAACAGAGTGAGAAAGTAAGCTCCAGGATCTCCTCTGGGGAGCTTGCAGCAGGGTTCCTGGCTCTTGAGGCATGGCCGCAGGGACTACCAGCACCTGGATGCTGATGCTGACGGTGCCAGATGATGGCAGCAAATGCGTCCTCCCTGGAGCCACCATGCAGCGTGCTTGAGTGCTATTGGAACCAAATCCAGTGTTTTAGCCTGGGGCCGAAGATGTCCTTGCATGAACCAACCTTACGTCACCAAAGGTGCCAATGTACTTCCTGAGTAAACCTGAAATGCCTTTGCCCAGAAGCTCCTGGGAGGATCAGGGGAGTACAGACTTGGAATCGGGTCCACCTGTGTTCAAACTTGGCTCTACCATCTACTGGCTCTCTCTCCCTGGAAGTGTAATTTAATTCCTGACCCTCAGTTGTTTCAGATGAGAAACAGAAACAATGAAATCCAGTCACATGACTGTTAAGAGAATGAACTATTAAATAAACAGATCGTGAATAACGTGCCTGGTATCGTGGTTGGCATAACAGGCGTTCCATAAATGTTACTTTCTTCCCCACTTTAATTTTCTTTTTTAGAGAAAGTGTGCACATGCTGGGGGCAGGGGGCAGAGGGAGAGAGAGAATCCTAAATAGACTCCATGCCTGGCACTGAGCCCGATGCAGGGCTCAATCCCAGGACCCTGAGATCATGACTTGACCCGAGATCAAGAGCCAGATGCTTAACTGACTGTGCCACCCAGGTGCCCCTTTCTTCCGTGCCCCTTTCTTCCCCACTCTTAACTCCAACTGCTGTCTAATGTAGTGATGCTTTTTCCCCCCTAGGCTCCCATCTCCAAATCATTTGAATTTTGATAAGAAAAAAATCAAAGAGGGCATGGTCTTCAACTATAACACCAGTAGAGACATTTTTCAGGTTGATAATAATCTACTCATAACACACCTGGTATATGTTTAATCAATGAGCCATGAAGTCATCCAATTAAACTGTCATCTAGCCTGAATTCTTGCATCTTATATAAAGGGATGTCATTGTCAAATACTCAGTAAAAACTATAGCAATGGAATGTTCCCAAGTCTATCAATCTAATAATTTTTTTTAAATAATGATGAGTAGAATCTGGTGTGACATAATAATGAGTGTGTGGATAGCCTATGGTAGTTTCTAGGGTCTGTTCCCATTGGGTCCTCAGAAAACCTTGTTGGTTCCTACAAAGGATCTTGGCCTTAGTGCTCATGGTCATGTTATTCAGGAATCCATTCTGGGGTCCTGCCATTTACTTGACTACCAATATTCAGTAAGTACCTATAATGTGTTGAGAAAATGCTAGATGATAGATATTCAGACAAGCCCAGTACGACCTAGTAGAGCTTTAACAGCAGACAACTGAGGGAGGGGACAATTAAAGGGGAAACACCATAAACTGTGGCAGGTATAGGGAAAACCCAGCATATCATCGTAAATACTAGAGTCAGGTAGAAAACTAACACTAAGAAGGTTTCCATTGTCCCTCATTTTTGAGCCATTCATGAAGAATCAGCATTCCCAGATAAGATTCATCTGGCTGTAATCTATTTTTAATTCAGGCAAGATAGCTTCAAAGCAACTTTTGGGGAGGTCCTCGAACACCAGATTAAGAGAGCTAAGCTTTATTTGGAAAGCAACAGGGAATCTCTGAAGGTTTCTAAGGAGGAAAGTGATGAAATCAGAGATATACTTGGTTCTGAATGGATGAGGACCGAAAAGAAGGCAGGGGGGGCCCCCAATCAAGAAGCTATTTCAATAACCTAATAAATAAAGGAAGAGCTGACCATATGTTTATATGTGATTTATATGTGATTTGACTTTCTGCACACCTGTCTGATTTTTTATGTCTATAGCTTTATTCAGATTCACAGCAATCAGAAGTATTAAGCAATTCTCTATGTAGTCTAAAAGTAACTTAATGTTAATTAACACCATCACAAATCATTTTCTCCACTGTTGTGAGTTCAAAAGATGATATAGCATAAAATAATCTACTAGGACATCTGCCAAGGAAATGAAATATCCAGGAAGTTATCAGTAAAAACAATGCTTAAGATAGTTGTCAAACTACTAAAATCTATTAAATATTAATTATATTTGGTTTAAAAAAAAAAGGTCAATATAATGTGCTTAATTAAACCATACCAGAAATTTTCCTGCCCCTGAGTGGCCTTGTCAAGAAAAATTACCCCAAAATGCAAAAGAGTTTGCAATTACTACCAGTCAGTCACTTGCATCTCCCCTCTCTTGTGTGACTGTGAATGTAGAGAAGGTCAAAGCTACGGTGGTCTTTTCTGAGTATTTTAAGGCCTTAATGTACCCCCATATCTTAGAAGGTTGGGACTAGTCAGCAGGGACAACAGTTGCTCTTACCCAGCATCATCCTGGAAGCCTTCCAGCTCGTCCCGTTGCTCTGCCAGGGTGGCCTCCAAGTCCAGGTAGGCGCCATTGTGGGAGAGCTGCAGCGTGCAGTCATCGAGCTGCAAGAGAAAGAGCCTTTAAGCCCAGCCTGCTCCTGGGATATGGACTTTGGATGGAGAAATTAGTTCATGTTGCCCTCAGGTGTTTTTTTAAATCAAGCATAATTCTGAAATTCAAATCGTAACTGGAAGAGGTAGCGGGTTCATACAAATAAATTGCGAGCACACGACATAGTGAGCAGCCAGCAGTGACACCTATGAAGGGAATGGCATTGACAGGGCCCAGGAGACGGACAGGGGAGGAGAAGGAGCCCTTTGGTGCCAGTGCCACTTTCCACTCTGAGGGCCCCAGGAATACGCCATGGAGGATTTGGGGAGTGGAAACCAAAAATCACAATGCCGATGTGACCATAGATTAAGAGTCACCGAGTTTAAAAGGCAAATCTGGTGGGCAGAACCATGCCCTTTCCTTTGATTCAGTGAGAAGCCTACTCCTTCAGATTCTATGGTCAAACCTGGCACGTGACAATGAGTAGTTGCTCAATAAACATTTTACAGTTGAACTAAAAGAAACGTTCTCCATCTGAATGGCACCATATGCAAATTACAACGTACCAAAGAAGACATTAGGTCTCTTTGTTACTAGTCGTATTTTTTTAAAAAATTATTTAACACTTACATGTTGTTAATTATGCCCCATGCATAATTCTAAGAGTTTTACATGTGTTACATCATTTGATTCTCACACAAACCCTACTAACTTCTATTGCTCTCCCCATTTTACAAAGAGGAAATGAAGGCACGGGGAAAGACTAAGTTACTTGCCCAGTGTCACTTCTGGGAAATGGCAGAGCTGGGATTTGGATGCTGGTAGTTTGAATCGAGGTCATGCTCTCAATCACTACGCCACTCTGCATCCTCTCTACGGCCACAAACCTACAAAGGGCTTGAAAATATCATGTTTGCAAAATGCAGTATGTGTCATCCTAGTGTTCTGGTGTGGCCAAGGCCATGCCACATGTTTGCCAACCCCGTTCCCTTTTCCTCCTGGGCCCTAAGGGCACATATCCCAGCCTTACAGTGGGGCTAATGGCCATGTAACTGAGGGCTGACCAATGGAATATTAGTGAAAGTGAAAAAGGCTCCCAGCAGGCCTGGCCTCAACACCCCTGCACACCCATCTGCCCTTCTCCTGCCTCTCCTACAGCCTGAGGCAGGGAAGCCAGAGGCTGGATGCAGAAGAGCCAAACGAGAACTCCAAAGTCTGGAAACCAGAAACCAGCAGAGCCCTGGATAGGAGGAGCTCTCGTTCCTGAATCACTGCGTGGCAGAGAGCATTCCGTTGCCCGGCGTCCACTACCCGCCCTGGCTGGTGACAAGAGCACAAGGCATGAGCCTTTGCTGTGGTAAATTGTTAGGATTGTGAGGTTGTTACAGCAACCAGCATTTAAAATGATAATACACTTAAAAGTACAGGAAAATAACTTTACTAAAGATTAACAGTATGAGGAAATCCAACTTCATGCTTGATTTCTTGGGCCATAAGGGTGGTTCTTAGTAGTCACCTACCTGATGAGTTAAGGCTCTTATTCCAAAATGACAGAAGATTGGGGGAAAGTGAAGGCAAATATTTAGCTCCTTTAAAACGTCTAGATAAATGCCTGATAATCCTCCCAATTATAAGTGAGAGTTCAAACAAGGAATTAGTCCCTTTTGATGGAAAAGCTTTGCTTATTATCCCCAAAAAGAGAAATATAGATTGTCGACTTGTCTAGAATCGGCATCTATAACAGCCTGCTAATTCTGGTAGAAACCCCGCAGCCCCTGTTTCTAGTTATCCTCAACAGAATGAAAGGAATTTGGTTTTTTTTTTTTTATTACTTGTAAGAAATACCTAGCTAAATCATTTGAAGGGGTTAATCCCATTTGATTCACTTGTTTTATTTCTCTCATAACAAACCGCTCCTCTTAGCTACTAAAGGCACACTGGTGAGGCTCAGCGTTCTTGACTGGCATTTTACAGATGGATCATCTCATCTGAGAAAGCATTTAAACCCAAGGATCCAATTGGCCAAACTCACTGTACTGTGGTGTGAGAGGTGCACCCCGAGTTCGGGGGGGAACATGCAGGGGAGCTGCCTCCCCCAGCCTGCAGAAGCAGCCGACAGGAAGGATTTCCTGCAGAAGGCATCTCCTGGGCCAAGGGTCTCCTGTGGACTGAAATCAGACTTGATTGTTCCTAGATGGAAAATTCCATTAGAAACTGGACCTGTTAACATGTACACTAAACCGTGTGTAGAGTTTCAATCAGCGCAGCTCAGGCCTGCTTTGACCCCCTGCTGAGGTTGTTAACCAAGAAAACTGACTTGATCTGTCTTGTTGATAGTACTAACACTTTTGCTTCTTTTGCATCCCACTTATAATCCACAGACCAGAAGATGGGGATAATGAAAGCCCTGTAAGCCGTAACAGTTCCTTTTGCCTCAGCCCCTGGAAACGTGTGAGCCCAGAGAAAGAGGCTTTTGGATAAAGAGTTTCTGCTTCTCCTCCAGGGGGCCTGAGTCATTCCAAGGCTGGGGTCCACACTCAGGCCAGACAGAGAGAACCAAGTCGGAGAGGAAGTGTTGCTGTGGGCATGGGGAGAGGCAGAATGTGCACGTGTCTGTGGTATAAGTACTCCTGTGAAGGCCCATTTCAAGCTACCAAAGTGAAGTCACTGAGTGTGGAGTTGGAAAAAGAGACACAGAAGCCCCCCAGTATATAGTGTTTTCACCATAACTTATTTAATTGTATGTTTATATAATTTACTTTTCAATAATGGCTACATTCAACAACTAGCTCATACAATTTCCCAAGAATTGACCCGTCAGCCCCCTCCAGCCACCCGGGCCAGCTCCAGCACACAATTTCTGGCCTTCCCACGTCATTCACTGGAGGCACCCAAAGTGGAGACAGCAGGAAGCAGATAAGAGGCTGAGGACCCCATCCCGGCTCTCCATCCTCACCACCCCACCGAACCCTCTGGTTTTCTCCTTAGCTGGGGCAGAGGTAGGGCTCTCTGGTCACCAGGAGATATAGCCTTGCTCTTATTGGCAACTGTGGCCAGTTTGCCCATCATCTTCATCCCATACCTTCTGCTTTATTCTCAGGAGCCTGAGATGAATATGAATATCCGGTTTTCCTCAACATTCACCAAGTATCTGCCTCAGCACACTCCCAGCCAGCCTGGAACCACAACAGAACACCCCACAGTCTCCCTGGCCTCCAACAACAGAATCCCAAAAGCTTAGCAGAACTGCCTGTTCTCATCATTCCTCTCTTCACATTCAGGGCATCATTACTACCCTTTCCATAGCTCAATTTTAACAAAATTATATGTCAGGCACGGGCTGGGCACCAAGGAACACATAGAGGCTTCCTTCCCTCAAAGATCATTTTATTGAGTAAATATAACACACAAACAGAACACAGAAGAGAATTAAAAGCCATTTAAACCTACTGTTACAATGTGTGGAAGTTCATCCTCAGTCGTATTCCTTCCCTATAATTAGCAGCCACAGGCTCCCGGGACCCAAGCATCCTCCGTAAAAATGCCCCAGTCCTCTTTTCCAGAAGAAAGGCCACCACTCCTTCCTCAGCCGGTGTCACAACCCTGCTCCCCTAATTAACTGATGGGCAATCTGTACTAGTGTTAGTTAACCAAAACAGGGGAGATGAATATGTGCCTCTTAATCTGTCATGAAGTGTGTGTGTCGTCCTCACAGTAGAGCTACAGGTCAGGGTCAAGGTCAGACGTCGCAGCCTTTAGCGAGCCGGGACACGTGAGCACCACGGGGGTCCCAACGCACACTGCCCGCTCCACTCACCACCCAAGCCCCAACTCATCCGTACACCCGAGACACAGGAGATTAATATTTAAACCATCACATGGGCCAAGGAGTCAGAATAAAGGGCTTCTTTGCTGGACTGACACATTGAAACCGTGAAATCCCCTAAAGGAGGGTCAGCTTTAGGTATCACTTTAAAAGCAAATTGGTGAGTACACTCAATGAATTCTTCAATCTTGTCAGGGATACCTGTTGTAAAAGAACCCACCGATGTGAATAAGCAGTGAATCAAGTCCCAACCTGGCTGTTCTGAAGATTCACACAGAACTATCCAAACTTTGCTTCCACAGTGGGGGACGCAGACACCTCCCTGCCAGACCAGCGCCTGACAGGCAACCTCAGTTCCTACTTCCACCGAGGCAACCTGATCCCCTCCCTTGGCCGCTCATGTCAACCGTCTTCCTGAATGACTTAAGGGTCCTGGAATTTCCTGACTCCGACAATTTTCATGTCAGCCCTGATCCCCTGGCAGCTTGTTCCCCGCACTCCTTTCTTGGCTTTCGGTGCAGTGGCCAGGTCACTGCCGGGCACTGCAGGACATAAGACAAAGCAGGGAGCCCTGTGGGAAGATACTGTTACAGGGCTGTTCCAGAAGTGCGGCGGGCAAGGAAGTCTAGTGGCAGTGACACTGGCGTGGCAGGGAGACCTCAGCTGCTGGCTGTGAACGTGTGGCCAGGATTCCGGTGAGGGGGCGGGGTGCTCAGGAGGGGCTCAGCCACAGAGCCACAGGAGGGATCCTTCCAAACACCCTGGAACTGTGTGTCACCCCACGTTCACACACCATTAAAGCAGGCCCTCCGCCCCTTGCAGGCAGGTTGCACAAGGCCACTCTTGGGTTCTCTTGCCTGTTCCCACAAAGACAGGGCATTCAAAAAGAAAAGGCAGACTCACCATCCTGGGGGAAAAAAAAATCTAAAACAAGGCTGATGTCACGTCTCGATTTGTATATTCTTTTCTTTCCTTAATCCAGTGAAGTGGCATGTTCCTGGGGTGGTTCAATGATTACCTCCGTTTGGCAAGTGGTCCACAGTGATCCTTAGTTTAGGCAATAAAATAGAATTGCATGGAACCATTCTATAAATAGACACAAGGGCTATCCTTTAAGCTAATTTTGGTAATAGTTCAGAAGTAGAAACACATAGGCTGATTTTCAAGAGAAGAAAAATAAAAGCTAAAATATCATTTGCTGATGTCATTTAATCGGTTCCTCCCATCCTCATACCCACATGGCTTGCAATATGATTCTGTGGCTCCTTCCATCAAGAGGTGGATTCTCTCTCTGCTCTTAGAATCCAGGTTGGCCCATGTATTGCTTTGGCCAACTCAGCAACACGTGTGACATCGTAGAGACTTGAAAGATACTTGTTCCCCTAGGGCTGTCCTCTCTTACTGCTCCTGGAACTCTGCCAGCACATCAAGAAGCCAGGGACAGCCAGCCTCTGGGATGTCTGTTTGTTCCCGCTGCCTTTGCGACATCCTGCCAACTGCCTCACACTAAGTGAGGCCAACATGGATCATCGAGCCTCCAGATGACCCACCAGCTGATGACAGACACAAGAGAGTCCAGCAGATGTCAGCCAAACTGGCCCAAACCAGAAGAACCACCCAGTACACCCATAGACTTATGAGCAACCTCTTACGAATGTTGCTTTAGGTCCATTTCCCCCTTGCAGGGCCTGCCACCTCACCCCACCACAGACACGCAGCCCCCAGGGAATGCAACTTCACACTTAGTGTGCTGGATCGGTGATGGGTGACAGGCTCCCATCCCCAAGGTGCCCGCTGAACACACCATGACACTGCTAGCTCAGCACAGGAATGCCACCACAATGCCCGGCCCTCAGAGACCACAGAGCAGACATGTCCTTCCCGTAGCCCCCACCAGGGACAGAGGACAACAGCAGATGCTGGGCAGAAAGGCTGGGAACATCAAGGAGTGGGCGAGTAGTCAGCTGAGACTCCCTCCCAGGGAGGTAAGGAGGCAGCAGAAGGCAAAACAATACATGAGTTGTGGTTCGGAGCCCTTAGAGCACGTTCCATCGTCCCATTGTACAAAACGCACATTCAAAGATAAAAGTATGGAGATTCTCAAGATAGCATCTGCAAGCACAGGGCTCTTCGGACTGCACTGGTCACACACCCACAAAGCCGGCCCCGCTACTGGCTCAGAAACAAAGCATGGCTGTGGGTCCCCTCTCTCTCCAGGGCAGCCTGATGGGGGGCTCCCTGGGTACCCCCCTTTCAGGCTCATCCCAGCTCTAAGATCAGTAGAAAGGCAGTCAGCACATTTCCATTCATCAGGTCTAAGAACACTACACCTGTTTCCCCCTCAAATGGAGCTTCTGTTGCTTGGCAGTCATGAAGCTTGTGGCTTCTTTAAACTTTGTCGTTCCTTCTAAAGGCAGCAGAGACAAGGAACTAGACACAGGTGACGGGCAAAAAAATAAATAAATAAAGTTAGGAAAGAGAGCTTTCCAATAAACAGTGCCACAAGGTCCATCCACAATTTCTTAACACCTGCACAAAACTCGGGCTCAGCCATTCAAGCATCTACGGGCTGTGGTTGCCCCGTAACCCATACAGACCACTGCAGAGGGACGAGATGCACGGAGGGCACGCGTGTCATGGCTGCCCTCTACCATTTCCTAAGATGGATAGTGAAGATGTGGCAGGTGTTTCATACAAACCTTTCACATTTATTCCTTTGTATATATAATACATTTCATAATAAAAAATAGTTTCATATATCAGTCCATTTTCTTAGAGAAAAACCAGATGAAACTGATTTACATGATATCACAAGAAAATAGGTCCTATTGGCTAACCCCAACAAATCTTATTCAAACTTTTAAATCCTTAGGTGCCCATTTAGCTTCTTTGGAACAACAAATGTATCACAGGTACTTTATTTCTTTTTTAAGATTTTATTTATTTGAGGGATAGAGCAAGAGAAAGAGCGCACAAGGGGAGGGAGGGCCAGAGGGAGAAGCAAACTCCCTGCTGAGCAGGGAGCCCGATGTGGGGGGCTCGATCCCAGGACCTGATATCATGACCTGAGCCGAAGGCAGACCCTTAACCGACTGAGCCACCCAGGTACTCCCATCACAGGTACTTTAGTAAATGTTTTAGGGTAAAGTACGAGAATATTTTTGAAGATCCAGCATATATGGGTTACAAAATAATATGAATGTATTTACTTCGAAAGAGACTGGATTTTACTTCCTCGGAAACCTTTAGTAAGTTATGTTATTTGTGACCACCAACTTCAGCAAGAGAAGCAATGTCCTGAAATTGATTGAGGCAGTTTCCAGATTTCTATTTAAGTCAACAAAACCATACAGCTCACCAACCAAAGGTCAGGGCTCCTGCCAAAGTCTACAAGAAGGACAAAGGCAAGATTTCTCCCATTAAGAGCTTAAGCCGAGGGGATGTGATAATCTGGCAAATATTTGAATTATTTTAAAAGACTTTTTTATCATTAAATAAATAACCAAGAATGCATTAATCCTCTCTCTTAAAGAGGCTGGAATATTTACTTATGTTTACAGGTAACTTTTTCCATTTTCTATTTCCCTTCAATTTGAAAAACAGTATCAGCACTAAATTTCACGATTATATCTGATCCATTACAGTCATCCATTCCTTCATACAGGTTAACAATCCTTTCCTGTGCTCATTCCCTGTGCCAGGCACTGTGCCATGTCCTAGGGAGATGACCATGATCAGGACAGCCCAGGGAGCACTCACAGCTGTAGACGGGGCTGATCCCCAAACAGCTGGTCAGAGTTCAGGGAAATGAGGACAATGAGCTTGTCACCTTTGTTGTATCTGTTCTTGTTTTCATTGCGGGACAGGTTTGGGCAGCAGGGAGCTAAAGGATGCAAATCCCTGCCAGGGAAGGAGTGTGAGTGGTCGAGACACTGAAAGAAGGAAGCCAAGGGCTCTGGAAGAGGAGACTTCCTGGCCACAGGAGAGTTTAGGCTTGATTCTAGGGCAACAGAAAGCCATGAAACGGTTGTAAAGGGTTGCAGGCAGGACCAGCTTTACAGTGTGGGGATGGAAGGGAGAAGACAAATGAAGATGCTAATGCAGGAACTAGGGGAGATCTGAAGGGGGTTTGGACAATGGTGGAAGCTTGAAAAAAGAGGCAGAGGGCTGATTCAGGGAAAGACAGGGGAAGGGTGAAGGAAAAGCCAGGCCGACACGGGGATTGATCAGATGCAGCGGTACCCAACAGAGAGAAGCAAAATCTTGAGTTTCCTGTTTGAGCAAATTAATATCTTTCAGTGATACCTTTTACAAACGTGAGAAACAGAAGACGGAAAGCTCTTGGGGGCAGGGAGCCAGAATAGAATTGGGGTTTTTGTAGTTCACATGTTACATCTAAAACAAGTGGAGATGCTGAGTAGAGAAATTGATTTGGGGGGTTCGAGCATAAATACAAACATGGTAGTTGAAATCTCACAAACGTACTGGTGTACCTAAAGACAACAGCTAACTTTTTGTATCTTGAAGATCTGGAATGAGATCCCCTTTTTCATTCTTGATATTGCTGATTAATGCTTTCTCCTTTTTTTCCTCACAGTTTAGGGAAGGTCCCTCATTCGTTTATTAGTTTTTTCAAAGAAAAAACTTTTGATTATATTGCTTTTCCACCATTTTGTCTTTTTATCTCATTAATTTCCTTACTTCTACGTTCTTTATGTTTAACATGCTGCTTTTTTCTAGCATCTAAAATCTTACAATTTTCTGTCTTTCCTCTTTTCAATTATGTGCATTTAGACTATAATTTTCTTCTGTCGGGATTAGCTACAGCCCACAATATCTGATATGCCATATTTCATATTTTTATTATCTTCAGTCCACAATATTTCCTAAATTCCACTGGGATTTCTTCTTTGATCCATGGGTTACTTAGAATTGTGTTATATAGTTCCCAAATATTTGAGGATCTTCAAGTAGGGGCACGTGGGTGGCTCAGTCGGTTAAACGTCTGCCTTCGGCTCAGGTCATGATCTCAGGGTCCTGGGATTGAGCCCCACATCGGGCTCCCTGCTCAGTGGGGAGCCTGCTTCTCCCTCTACCTCTGTCCCTCCCTCTGCTTGTGCTCTCTCGTTCTCTCTCTCTCAAATAAATAAATAAATAAAACCTTTAAAAAAAGATCTTCAAGTATCTTTTTTATTGTTGATTTCCAGCTTAATTTCTCTGTAGTCAGAAAACACACTCTGTATGATTTCAATTCTTTGAAATTTCAAATACCTAGGGCCCGGTAAATGGAATGGACATGTCCTCAAGAGCCACAGTGTTAAGTGGGATTCTCAGATTTCTATTCTCACTGCTTTTAATAACCGGCTCGTTCTATAGAGAGGCATATTAATTTCCCACTACAGCTGTGAATTTTCTTTTTCCTTTTAATTTGGTCAATATCTAATTGATTGATTGATATTTCCTAGTGGCCTCTCTTAGCAGTATGAGATTCCCTCCTTATCTCCAGTAATGTTACTGACCTTAAACATGACGTCATCTGTTGCTAGGACAACCAGACCACTTTCGTTAGGTTAGCACCACATGGTTTACCGTCTTCCCGTCTTTCACTTACAATATTTGGGGCGCATATGTGTAAGATGTGTCTCTTTTAAGTAGAACATAGTTTAGGCTTTTTTAATGCAACCTGATGATCTCAGTTTTTTAATACAAGCATTTAATCAAAGTCTGTTAACCTAAAGTGATCACTGATATCTAGGTTTAAATCTACGTATCCTAGTTTCCTTTTTCCTCCTTTTTTGCCATCTTTTGAATTAATCTACTATTCTTTATTACTCCATATATCCTTTGTATTTCCTTTCTATTATTCTATTTACCCTTAGCTACCCACTCTCATTAATTCTTTTAGTAATTTACCCTACAGATAATTACATGGCTTCCTGGGTCAGAAGAACCTACTAAAAATGAGCATTATCACTTCCCAGACAATTTAAGGGCACTCACTAGACCATTTTAACATGGTCTATACCTTTTGTATTTTGAACCCCGCGACATAGTATTGTTTTGAGCAGTCAGTATTCATTTAAATTTATCCACATATTTACCTTTTCTCTTGCATTTCATTCCTTCCTGCATTTCTGTGCTGCTATTTGTGATAATTTCCGTCTGCCTGAAGAAATATCTCTAGTATTTCTTCAGTGAGAGTATACTGGCAACAGATTTCTTCAGTTCCTATTTTCTGCAAACAGCTTTACTTTACCTCCATTCTTTGGGTAACTGCTTTATTGAGATATAATTCATATATCCTATAACTCACTCATTTAGAGTGTACCATTCCCTGGCTTGTAGTATATTCACAGAGTTGTGCCTCCATCACAACAATCGATTTTAAAATATCCCCATCGCCCAAAAAAGAAACCACATATCCATTAGCTGTAACTCCTCGTTCCCACAATCACACCCCCGACTAGCCCCCAGAAACCACTAATCTACTTTTTGTCTTGAAAGATTTGCCTATTCTAGACATTTCACACAAATGGAATCACACAATATGTAGTCTTTTGTGGCTCGCTTTTTCCACTTAGTGTAAAGTTTTCAAGGTTCATCCATATTATAGTATTTATCAGTACTTCATTCCCTTTATTGCTAAATAATATTCCATTGTATGGATATAGCAAATTTGATTTATCCATTCTTCAGTTGATAGACATTGGATTGTTTCCACCTCTTGGCTACTATGAATTACTGTGAACATTTCTGTATAACTTTTTATATAGACATATATTTTCTCTTGGGTACAATTTTTAAGAAATTGCCAAACTGTTTTCCAAACAGGCTACACCATTTTACATTCTCACCAGCGATGCATGAAGGTTCCAATTGGCCCATAACTCCACCACTTGTTTGCTTTTAGATTATAGCCATCATAATGAATGTGAAGTGGTATCTTGTGGTTTTGATTTGCATTTCCCTGATGGTTAACGACTGTGAGCATCTTTTCATGTATTTATTATTGGTCATTTGGGGACCTTCTATGGAGAAATGCCTATTCAAATCCTTCACCCATTTTTATTGGGTTATTTGCCTTTTTGTTGTTGAGTTATATATTCTGGATACAAGTCCTTTTTTGGATATGTGATTTGTAAAATAGTCTCCCAATCTATGGGTTGTCTTTTCACTTTCTCAATGTTGTCCTTTGAAACACAAATGCTTTTAATTTTGGTAAAATACAATTTACCTATTTTTTCTTTTGTTGTTTGTACTTTTGGTACCATATCACCCTCACTTTGAAAGATATTTTTGGAGGATACAGAATTCTACATTAGCAGTTATCTTCCTGGAGTACTCACAAACTGTGACCCCACGGAGCTCTAGCTCACATCAGCTCAGTTGAAACATTAACTGTCAATCTTACTGTTGTTCTTTTAAAGAGAATCTATTTTTCTCCGGCTGCATTTAATGTTGTCTTTGTCTCAATTTCCAATAGTTTTACTACGAAGTGCTTATGTGTGGTTTACCTAGTATTTATCTTGCCTGATAAATAGCACTTCTTGAACTTGTGGTTTGCCATCATTTTTTGGTCTTGGAAAATCTTCACCAGTATCTCTTTAAATATTGTTGCTTCCATCCCATTTTCCTTCTCCCATTCTGGGACTCCAATACGTGTATTTTAGACACATGTACCATATGCCTATTATGCTCTTTTTTGCATTTTCCATTTTGGATCCCCATAAATTGGTCTTCACGTCTTCTACTGACCTATATGCCAGATCATTTAATTTCTCTTCATCTGTATCTAATTTTCAGTCGAACCCATCTACTCCATTCTTAATATTTGCATTTTTCATTTCTACAATTTCTATTTGCTTCTTTATATTATATTCCCCCACTTTGTTTTGTTAAAATTCTCCATCTTGCCTATTTTTTTGAATGTATCATAATTGTTTTAATGATCAAGTCTGGTAACTCTAGTATCTACATCACATATAGATATTTCTATGATCCAAGTCTCTGGATATACGATATATATTTTATCGACTACAATCATTGTTTATGAAGAAATTTCAAGGCTTTGGGTGGATATCCTTCTCCAGAGAGGATTTTCCTTGGCATCCGGCAAGCTGTAGGAGTACATCCCATAATCCAATCAAGGATTGAGCTCTCTCAGAACTGTGTTTCTGTCTTTGCAGACCTAATCTCTTTTCAGTTAACCCTTACTTCCAGGTATAATCTTGAGGGGTCTCACCTGAATGCACAGAGTGTTTATTAAGATCCGTCTACCTTGGTGAGCTATGAGCTCTGTTTTCTTCTCCCCAGCGCTATGAAACTGCTAACGGCCTTCCCTGACTTCTCAGCCTCTTCACATTCACTTTCTGCTTGCCTTCACAGTCTCTGCACCTGCCATTGAGGAACTGGTGAGTCCATCAAGGTGAAAAACAACTTAGGATGTCAGGCTCATTGACTCTGACCTCAATGACTCTCCCTGGACTTGGCTTCCTAGAGAGCGTCTCTGGTGCCTTCTAGGAGATATTTTTTGTACTCTGTTAACCTTACCTGGTTGTCCGGGATAGAAGTATTGGTCTGCCACAAGCTAGTTATTACAGTGAGAAGCAGAAGCCCAAACATCTAACTTTTAGTTGTCAAAAACATTTCCTATTCACTTGACACAAATTCAGAGGAATTATTTAATCCTCACACAAGCTATGGGGAAGGGACTATTATTATTAACACCTGATCATCGACATAAACCCATGGAGCACGGGTTCCCAGAAAACAAACAGCTCCACCGAGATCACCAAAATTAGTGGCAACTAAACCCAGACAGCCTGATTCTGAGCTTCTGTCTTTAGCTACAAGAAAGTATAGAATGAGTTGGAAAGAAAGGGCAAGAGTAAGCCCTCGGAAGTCCGACATTTAGAGACTGAGTCAAAGACAAGGACACTGAGAAGGAGCAGCAGAGGGAGGAGAGGAAACCCAGAGGGCCGTCCCATCAGCCAAAGGAGGAGAGGGATTCAAGTAGAACATGGTCACAGACTGTAACAACTTCCATCTGAAGATAACTAAGCCTAGCGTTATCAGCTGCTCATCCCTTTGAACAATAAAAATTCTTTTGCCAAGACACTAGCACATCCAATCCTCACATTCCACACTCCTACCAACATGCCCTGAGCAAACCCTGCGTCCCAGGTGGACCATGCTAATTTGGCCTGCCAGACTGAGGCAGTGCAAAACACTCCTGACTAGCTGAACCACATAACCAAATGCACGCAGTTAAAATGGAGCCCTTTTTAATTACAGAAACCATGCAAATATGCTTGCTTGCACTGATTCTCCTTAAAATCTGCAAAACACCTACATAAAATTTACAAGGGAATTTTTAACTTATGATTGCTTTATTCTTCAAAATTTATTCACATTCATTGAAAGAAAAATATCATAACGTATAACACAAAGATACTTGTCAACACACAGAAGGCTTTGGGTATTATAATCAGAAGGAAGAGTTGAGGAAATGAGGACCAAGAGAAGGTGGAGGGAAGGAGCACATGACATCACTAATGTGAGCCACCAAACAGATCCACTAAGAAGAGAATTTATGCCTAGAGTCATCCAGGCCTGCCATAAAATTCATAAGGCCCCAGTGCAAACTGAAAATGTGGGTCCCCATGCTCAAAAGGCAGGAAAAACACTTTTTCCTTTCTCAGCAGTCCCTCTTTCAACCTGTCATGGTGTTGCGATGTTTTGTTGTTGTTTTTTTAATCTTCTATTTACTATAGCACTTCCTTGGGCTCAGGGACACTTAATGGGCAGTGAAGACCCCCACCGGCACCCCCTCAAATCAGCACACAGGCATGGGCCTGCACCCAGGCTCCTGCTGGGGTGGAAGACAGTGGAAGTCACTGGGCAGGCAGTGAGGGTGGGTGGTGTGGGAAGCCCACAGCAGAGAACCTGTCCTGGGGAGGTGGGGAGACAGAGGCAGGCAAAACCACATATGAGCAAGGGGCTCTAAGCCCCCAGAACATGCCCTGTTGTCCCCATTAGTCTTCATTTAAAAGAAAATCAAAAATAAAATTATTAAGAATTTCAAAAGTGTTTTAAGGGGCACCTGGGTGGCACAGTTAAGTGTCCCACTCTTGGTTTCGTCTCAAGTTGTGATCTCGGGGTCATGAGATGGAGCCCCACATTGGGCTCCACACTCAGCACAGAGTCTGCTTAAGACTCTCTCTCTCTCTCTCTCTCTCTCTCTCTTTGCCTCTGCCCCTACCCCCTCATGTGCTTTTTTAAAGCAGAGCATTAACCCCCAATTATGGGGCCCGGGGTGACAGCACTGGTTGCACACCAGTGAAAGCATTCCTGGGACCACCCCTTAACACTGCCTCGTGGGTTCTGGGCTGTGAGCCAGAATGGGCTGGTTGACCTGCCAACTCCTCTGATCTGCTTATATTCCTGTGCAGTGAGGTCTACAGAACATGACTTGGATTCACAAGACCCTATTGTCCAGTGTCTCTGCTATCCCTAGAACAGTCCTTCTTAAACTTCTGGGTACATAATAACCTCCTGAGACATGTGTCTAGGAGGGAGTTCTGGGTCATACTCCAATATTATAATTCTGGGTGGTCTGGGTGGGCAGGTCAGAACACTGCTCATTTCCCACCTTCCCCAGGTGATCTGATGCAGGGGCCTAGAACACTCCTTGGAACAGGTGCCAAAGATAACCTGTTAGCTCCTGGGTTGGGATGGGAGCAGTGGGTGGAAATCAAGGTTAGGCTGAGGACCAAGAGCAGAGACTCAGCGGGGAGGGAGGGGGTCCCAATCCCTTTGGATTTTTTGGAACTTTGCCCTCTTCACCCTGTCCCCAGAACCTCCTTCCTACTTCACCACGTTGGTGTGTGGTGTTCTTCATGGCGAGCCAGTGTGTCTTGGGGTCCAACTGGGGGGCGGGGTATTAACTCCACGCCCCAGAGAAGGTATCCTGATACCCTAGGAAAACACACAAATGGGCCAAGAATCCAGTTCCGCCTGGCATGTGTGCCATTAACACCCAGGAGCAGAAGCCACACCTCAGGGGAAGTCCAGCTGGCCATGAATGTGACTTCTAGGAAGAGCTTTCAAGAACACTAGAGGGTGAGCTGCCTGCCAGCCAGGAAACCCTAAATACCCCAGTCATCCACAGCACCCCCAGGAAGTAGCCCGTGGGGAGAAAAGAAAATCAGCCACGGAGTCAAGAGACGGGGTCTCTGGGCCTCCGGCTACTGCCAAGCCAGCAGCAAAACCTGGGGTCGGCCTGTTAGCGCTTCCCATAAAGTGAGGGAGCCTGGCGGACGGCAGCGTGCAAACTGGCAGCTCAGCACCGCACTCGGTTTGGCCTGCATGGCGTTTTAAAATATTTTTGGTTAATTGCCAAATAGTTAAAAGAGGTTGTACACAGGGGCGCCTGGGTGGCTCAGTCGTTAAGCGCCTGCCTTCGGCTCAGGTCATGATCCCAGGGTCCTGGGATCGAGCCCCACATTGGGCTCCCTGCTCAACGGGAAGCCTGCTTCTCCCTCTCCCACTCCCCCTGCTTGTGTTCCTGCTCTCACTATCTCTCTCTGTCAAATAAATAAAATCTTTAAAAACAAACAAACAAACAAAAAAAAGAGGTTGTTCATAACATTCCAAATTTCCAGCTTCTCTTGCAGAATGGGAAGATCCAGATGCCCTGGACCTTCCAGGCCCAGGGAGGCTGGGCTGAGCAGCATCCATCCTTTATCTGGGGCACATGCTCTTCTGGTCCCACAGGCCACCTGCCCACCTGACTCCTTCCTTCATCTGTATGGACCCTGGCTCAGGTGACTCCAAGGTCCTTTTTCCTTAAACGCTCCCTGATGAAATGTGCAGTTTCTTCATTTAGTTTCAACCGTGCAGAACACCAATGTTCTCTGCCTGACACATTCTCAATAACCAGAGGATTTCAAAACCAACAGTGTGAAATCAGCAGACTATTTGACTCTACTCTGTTCCCTTAGTAACTCATTAACTATGTGACCAGACAGGCCTAGATTAGTGATCAGCTGGAACCCCTCAACGAAACACTCTACTCTTTAGCAGCTCACTGAGGTTTGTGCTGCCTTTAGCATACTCAGCATCCCAGGTACCCAAGTCAGCAAACACTGCTCCCCCGTTTCCTCCTTCCAGTCACCATAGCAAATAGGAAATGTCCTCATGCGATGCCTGACGCCCTGGTTACGAGAGCCCTGTCTGGTGGTGATGCCTCCGCCCCTACCTCGCATGACAAAGTATAGGGCTGGTAAGAGCTGTAATTAAAGCCTGGGCCCTGTACTCCTGGCCACAACTTTTTAAATCCAATTTCAAAATCCACAGGCATCCATGTATTTCTAAATTACAACTGGTCCGTGTTTAATTTAAAAAACAAAAACAAACTTGGGCACATGGGGCATTTGGTTGACTAGAAATTCTTGACAAACTTACCACTCATCTATTGTTAACTAAGTAGTGTGCTTAAAAGGACAAAAGGAATCACAAAATAAGAACCTTTCCCAACATCTTCTTTTTCATAAAGCACTTTTTTTGGACATCTGTATCAAATTATTTTGAACTTAAGATTTATGCATCTGATAATATGAATATATTTCTTGATATATATGAAAACATGACATAAAGTGTGAAAGAATTCACATCTAATGTTATCACTGTGAACAACTATATGTCCACTTCATCTTTTTCCAAGTGCATCATTTCTCTAAATTTTTAATCATTGCAGAAATAGTGTTGTAACTTGCCTTTTTTAAAAAAATGCTATAAAGACTATTTGTCAACTTTAAAACCTCAAAAAAAAAAAAAACCCACTGCCCTGGCTCCTGAGCAGAAGACCACGTGACTCTCAGACAGATCTCTCCTAGAGCCTCTGGACACTGCAAGACCACCTTCCCAACAGCCACGCTCAGGGAAAGTAGAAAAAGTGGAAACACTTCCATTCACGACACCACGTGCTTCAAGTAAGATTCCCTAAAAAACCACCAAACGTGTTGTCATCTTTAATGAGTGTCTGGTAAATGTTTGTAGAGAGAAAGTCACCACCTCTTCTGGGGTTATTCACATTATATAGCAGCTTGGGGCAGGTCTGGGGCATTTGGGGATCACACTCATGATGCAGGATGTGCACTTCCTGAACCAAAAATAAAGACCGTCAGGACACGGCTCCAGCTATGTTTGTTCTAAGTTAGCTCATCCGAGAGTCTGGAGAATCCGACTATTCATACAGAAATAATTTTCAATCTATGATTGTTCAGCATCAAGCTTTTGGAATCAATGAACATTTTTTTACCATAATATATTTTTTCTGGTGAGTGAAAATCCACTTTTGAGCTTTTGAATTTGTAGATTCAGACCAGTCGTCAGTCATCATTGTTCAGGATCTGGAGATACTCTGCAGCTGAAAAGTATACTACAATGTTGGCTTTAAAAAAAATCAACATCAAAATTTTCTTTGGGTCCCAGAAACAGTTGCAGCAGCTTCAGTTAGGAGCAGAGGCACGTCTGCGACAGGACTCCACTCAGGTCCCTTTCTGACTGGACACTCAGGTAAAGGGACGCTGGCATTCGTGGAAAAAAAACCTCATAACTACTATTTTCATGGAGGAGCACACATGAGCACGTTTGCCTGCTTATTTTTTTTAATCCACCTAAATGCGAATGTCTTATGGCCACCTCACAGTTTGGTTGTAGGCAGAGAGTAATCATTCCCAGATGCTCAAGAGAAAGGCTCTGGCCAAGCAGATACTGTAGCACCAGACGTGTCTGGTGTATGAACATGTCCCGTAAGGTTGCCACTAACACTTCAGCTATTCTTGCAGCAAGATGCCCAGACCATCATGTGCACAAATACACCTGGGTGTCCCACACACCTTCATGCACCCTCATGGCCGAACAGGCAGGAACCATTCATGCCTTAGGTCCCGTGTGCTGACCCCTTCAGAGCCACGACTCCGTAGCAACGGAGGTCGGTAAGGAGCACAGAAGCATCCAAGTTTCCGCCCACCTGGAGGACAGGAACAGTGATGTGCGCACCAGCATCCGCATGAAGCAAGCTGGGCATTTCCCTGAGCCAGCTCAAGCAAAGCCTGACAAACAGGACAGAGCATACTAAAATGAAATGCTGGACAGCACTAGAACCTTGAGATTGGGACTCCAAGGTCACAGCTATTTCTACTAGGCAATGCCCGTGGGCATCCACAAGCCCACACCAGGTCCTGGAGAGCTGTAGCTTCTCCCAAGGCCAAGAAGAGTGGCAACATGCCTCAGGCACAGCTACTGAATGACAGGGCACACAGCCAGGGGTTGAATGGGCTAAGGTGGATTCTGGAATGCTTCGGAATGCCTCTCACCAGCTGCTGGAGCTCTGTACAGGATTAATTAAATTAGTCCCTAGGCTCTGAGCCAGAGTGGCAGGCAGGATGATTCCCTCTCTCCCCAACCCCACCACCCCCCATTCCCACTGCTGAATTCTAGTAAAACCTACAATCATGTCATCAGTTACAGTTCTCAGAGTAGGTCAGAAAGTGGCTTTCCTGGTACAGAACATCTCAACCATGCCTGGGTACTGCGTGCGGCAGATTTTCGCCCAGTTTCACCAGCCCTTGGGAAGGTCAGGCCGTGCAGGTTTCAGACAGATGTTATGGCCACTGCACCAAGACCTAGCAGCCATGAAAAGCTCAACCCAAAATAGCCTTGATCTACCTCTTTAATATATGGGGACTCCAACTTCTAGAAAGGAGACAATACCTTATAGTAGGAGGAAATTCTTAATTCCTTCTTTTGTGTCCTGAAATAGTTACTGAACCCCTGCTTTATGCAAGACCTGGTGTTAGCTGTTGTTTAAAGTGTGACTCCCATCTCAAAAACAGGTATAGCTACTCCTAGAACAAAGGTGAAACAGGTACATGAATAATGACCCCCAGAGAGTCTGCTCATGTCAATCTCCTGGGCTTTTGCATATTTCATTGGGGTTTTTTTTCCTAATAAATGTATTATTCAAATGTAATCAGTAAAATATTATTTTTTAGTACACTCAGAGTGGTTTGATCAGTGCTTCCTAATCCCTACACAGGAATCAGCTACAGATCTTGTGAAATGCAGATTCCAATTCAGTAGGTGGGGCAGGGCCACGAATCTGCATTTCTAACAAGAGCCCATTGATGCTGGTGTTTCTATGGGAAGACCATATGCAGTGAAGGTCTGACAGGGAGAGAAAGAGAGAGAGAGAGAGAGAGCTAAAGGGGAGGGGGAAGCAGAGTGGGAAGGGAAAAGGGGGAGGGATAGAGAGGGAAGAGGCAGAGCAAGATCCATCAGGAGAGAGAAAGCGCACCTGTCAGGAAGTGGGGGGGGGGTGACATGAAGGAAGGAATATGTGACTGCGGCCAGGAATATGGATGTGATTTCAAAAGGCACACAGGAAGAATGGAGGGATGAGTAGAGATGAAGCCTTGGAAGTTAGAAAAGAAAAGAGAAGAGAAAAGAAAAGAAAAGAAGAAGAAAAGGAAGGAAAACACAAAGTGGACTCGTGGCACACTAAGGCCTCTGTCCATCCAGTCTAACTCCTGGGGAGGGCATCAGTTCTCAAACAGGAGCATGTATAGAGTCATCTGGGGGGCTTCTCACAATACAGAATGCTGGCAGCCACCCCCAAGAGTCCCTGGATCACTGGCAGAGGGGCAATCTGCACGTCTACCCAGGTTTTGCTGAAGCTGCTGGTCCGGGGAACCAGACTTTGAGAATTGCTAGGATAGGGTGTGTCAAACAAAGACAAAGGATTCGGCCCCACTCCCACCCGCACGACATTCCAGGGAGGACAATTGGATTGTCTCGAGGAGCGGACTGTTCCCATCTGGAAATGGCTATGACCATGACCGCCTGCCAAGGCAAAGATGGTTATAAATCCAAAAGGGCAAAATCGTGCACCCCTCTGGCTAGGCTTTCCCATGGGTTTGAATCCGTCCCACCAGTTCAGTGGGGACCACATGGAACCCTCTGAGTCTGTAAATGAACTCCCCGAGAAGAACTCGAGTTGACAGACAGCCACCCCTCCATGTCAGCCGGTCAAGTGTTCCAAGACAAAGTTATCTTTGCCCCACAGCCATTCTCTCCAAGACGAATCTTCCTCCTTCCCTCTTCTGGCAAGTAATAATTGGGCCCTGAGAAAGTCGAGAAAGTCAGCTCTCCCAGACGGAGTCAGGGAACTTCTGGGGCTGACTGTGAGGTAAGCCTGGGGGCACCAGCAACTCCACCGAGTCCAGGGAACCAAGGCCTGGTGGGTGAGCCTCAGTTACAAAGAGCCTGCCCCGGGCCAAGGACAGCGTGGGCAACAGATACACAAAGAGGATGAGAAACCTCAGCCTTTAAAACACCCACAGGCAACAGCTGAGTGGGACACAGAGGGGATATGAGCCAGGAGGTGCCAACACAGGGAGCAGACTGGCTCAGACCTGGGATCAGTGACATCAGGATGTCCAGGAGCTAGGGCCCAGGCAGACGGGTGCTGAAGTCCTCAGCCCTTCCAAACCTCACGTGGCTCCTCAGCTTTAAGGGCATGCCCACCCACACCAACTGAGCCCCGAGAGCTGGGCCAGCCCTCATGGCAACAGGCAACAGAACCTGCCCTTGTGCCCAAAATGCTCCAATAAAGAGATTCTTTCCAGGAACTGCCCGAGCTGTGCCTGGAGAGTAGTCCAGGCCTGCAGAAACACACGTCCTTCAAGCATTTTGTATCTCCCGTTGGCCTGAAGGGGGGTGGGGGCGCATCCTCTGTGAGCTGGCAGAATGCCACTGCCCAACCCCAGGGCATCAGGTCAAAGTCATAAACATGCCTCTCCTGCAGGAGCTCGGGTCCCGACACACACACGTGATCCCGGTGGCGCAGGCCTGCAGCAGGGGGTCACGGTCCTCCTCCACCGCTGTCCTTGCCGCCCTGGCTGCCAAAGGAGAGGCTGCAGTCTTCTAAGGAGAGCCAGTGCCTGTGAGAGCCAGCCTGGAGAAGCCAACAGGGCAGCCCAGGGGAAGGGGGCACCGGGCCTCCTCACAGACATGCTAGGGCCACAGGTACGGCAGGAAGGGGGCCCCAAGGAAGCCAGGTGTCAGTGGATCTCCCCTCACTCCACATTCACCCCTCAATCCGTGCTCTGCGTTCACGGAAAGAATTCCTCCCTGCACTCCTCCTTCACGAAGCACAACGTTAAGCTTTCTCAGCAGAGAGGCTGGAGGGACGCTACAGGAGGAAGGTGCAGCAGGGAGGGGGGTGGGGTATGGAGTGAGGACATCCAATGGGGCTAGGCCCCAGCTTCACACCCAGAATGTTCTAGCTCCCAGCAACCTTGCAGCCCCTGCACAGCCAGCCCAGCCATCACCTTCCTGCAGCTCCTCTCATGACAGACATCAGGCCCTTCTGCCCTCCTGCCCACACCAGCACGCCGGTTCCTTCTGCTCACTCACTGCCTCCTCAGTTTTCTCTCCTATGGTCCTCCTGATGGTACAGCCTCCTGGACAGAGACACTTGGGCTCTAGGCCTCCTGCCTGCACCGGTGTCCCCTCCCCCCGCACACCCACACCACCACAGTTCGCCCACCCCGCCTCAACTCTGGGGGCTTGCTTCGGTTTGCCCAGTGACCGAGGACCAGCCGAACCAGCAAACTTCTCTACCATCTAGTGCAACCAACTACACCTTCTCCAACAAGGTCTCTACCCCTTCCAAGTCTGTCCTTCCTTGGGCACTCTCCCTCAGTCCTGGGGTACCATGGAGAGTTTTCGTATATCCTATACTCCTTCATCATAGTTTAATAATTCTTAATAATAAGCTTCCCCTGTTTAAATCATGTGTGGTTTCTACCTCCCAACTGGACCCAGAAGAACCACCTCTGAGGCGCACCCCAGAGAAACCTAGTTATCAGGGGTGCAGCCAGGCCAGCAGACCCCGTGTCGCTCATCTGCTGACACTGATGTCCTCACAGGAACACGGGGCCCCCTACAAAGTAGGGACACTAACTTGCAGTGTAGTGTGTGACGATCAATCCTATTCTTCTGTCAATTGAGTATATACAGAAGCCAGGAACAGTGACTCAAACCCTCCGAGGTCTTGAAGATTCTGAAATTATCAGTCAATCCAGAAGTTTTTTGGATGCTTACTAACAATGAGTATTTCATAGCTTATTTCTATCAAACACAAGGAAAATTATGTGTACCTTATTTTCAATAACTTTTTACCTCTTTACAAAAGAAAATAGGAAAGCGGTGCCTGGGTGGCTCAGTCGGTTAGGCCTCCAACTCTTGATTTCGGCTCAGGGTCCTGAGATCGAGCCCTATATGGGGCTCTGCGCTGAGTGTGGAGCCTACTTAAGATACTCTGTCCCTCCCCCTCCCCCTTCGTGCTCATGATCTCTCTCTTTCTAAAAAAAAAGAGGAAATAATTGGATATACACCCCTTTGGAGGAAACCTTACCCAGAGCTCAGGGAAGGGGCTTGGGAGGGAACAGGGAATGTCTCCTCTTGGGGGCAGGTGGATGATCAGGCCAGCCTGGAGCATGCTCAGTCCCAGGCCTGCCACTGCCTGTGAGCCACCTTCATGTCTGCTTGCTCACTCACTCGCCAGAAGGTACTGAGCACCTAGTACCCTGGAATGGAATGAAATACACACTCGGATGCTGCATTCACTAAACTGCTCCTGACCTTGATGTGATTCCCCAAGGAGGCCTCCCTGCTGCAAGGAGACCGAGTCCATACACAGCAGGGTAACCAGCAGCCAAAACCATTTTCAGTGACTAGGCTGGCCTCCCCATGTGAAGCCAACTCACACAATTGGAAACAGCCAATTTTTCACAGGCTGGATCTCTCCTAGATGAAGTGACCATCCAAATGAAGGACAACAGGTCCCGCAAGGCCCCATGCCCCTGCCTTCAGCCTGCCCTCACCAGCCAAACCTTTATCCAGGTCAGGCCAAGCTCATCCTCAGAGGGCATCTTCATGATCCAAGTGGAGGAGCTTCATAGGAAGGAAGAGCAATAAGGAAGTCTGTTCCATAATTGTTTGCATTATGGCTGAGCTGGTTTGCCTCAAGCGATCCATAATAATAAGTCTTTACATTTATAGGGCACTTTACAGCACTCAAAATACTTTTACAAACATTTCCTTTTGGGAAAGGAAATCTCCCGCTACTCTGGATTTTTTTTTTCTCTCAGATGCTCTGTTTTCACTTCTTGAGAAGCTTCTGTGTAATCCACTTCATGATATAAAACATAGGCCACAACAATGTTAAGGGTCACCTCCAAAGCACAAGGAAAAAAACCTGTGACTTGTAAAAAAAAAAAAAAATTTAAAAATTGGATTAATTTGCACTTAAGTCAGTTAATTTCAAGCCAAATCTAATTCAGTGGGTATCAGGTTCATGCAGCACAATCCCCCGCAGGTATGTGGGGAATGTCACGCACTGTGACAGTCCAAACACCCTCTGTCAGTGCAGAAACAGCCTCCGGGACCAGACAGGCAAACCCAACCACACACACTTCCGGGAGACAGGACTAAGCCATCACCTCGTTCTTCCACCTGAGAACCGACCTCCAAGCTGCACCCCGGGCAGACGTTGGCAAGGGACCTAACGGCGTAAGCCACAGAAAGCTCCTTGCCCTTCCTAAGCCACGGGTGCCCTGGGCGCCCTGCTCAAGTTCTTCCCTGGGATGCCATCTCCCATTGGGAGGTGGCTCAGGGGTCCACGCAGCATCCCCAAGACCTCTGTAGCATCGCCAGGAACGCGCACACGTGGCAGGGCCACAAAGCAGTTGGCCTCCTCCCTCCCCCAGTCCCATTCTCCTCCTTCACAGTGAAGCTAAAACTCGACTCACCCACCCCCACCTTTCTGCATCTCCCTAACACAGTCCTGAGGGACTGCACCACCCTGCCCCACATCCCTGCAGCCGCCAGCCTGCAAAGCCACGGCACGTCTCTGATCCCAGCTCCAGCCCCTTCATCATCATGAGGGAATACTTCTAAAAGCTGAAGTCTCTGCACCTCAGTGATTTACATCTCTCCCGAATCTTCACATGCCTTTAGCACAACAGCTACCCGTGTATTATATAACGCTGGGTAAGGAAGTGGTTCTTCTGGGTGGCAGAACCATGGAGACCAGGACTGGTAAGGAGAGCGAAAGAACCTCCCTCTGCTTTGCTCACACACTCAGCATGAGGGTGGCCAGTGGGACACGAGAGAGGCCGGAAAGGCAGGCCGGGGCTGATCCCCCGGGACGAAGGTGCCCGCACACCCTTCTGCACGCTGTGCACACACAACAAAGGTTTCAGAGGGGAGGGACGGGGCTGGTGTCAAGTTTCTGGAATCTCTGGTAGCTCTGTGGATCACAGACCGCAGGAAGTGGGAGCTTGCTTTTGCTTCCTTCTATTGCCGCTAAGAGCTTTGGGTCTGGAGGCCTGACCGCAGGCCGTGGGCTGCCTGAGCATGTAAAGCTTGGAGATGGTGAATGACCCCCAAGCCACAGCCCCCTTGTCTCTCGGGAACTGGCTTCTTTGGAAAGCAGGAGGTGGGGAGATGTGAGGTGGTGGTTAGTTTCTGAGTTTTACCAAATAAAGTAGAATCTAAGGGGGGATAAAAGATTTTAGGCAAGAGCCTTGCAGCGTGAAATCAGGAGGGAGCTATGGCCTCCAGCTTAGCCTGCCCTGCCTCTGCACTCACTTCCTGGGCAGTCCCAGCCAGCTCAGGATGTTAAAGACCACCCATCCCAACTACGTAGCCCCAGCTGAAAATCCAAACTTGAAAATCCATTGCCTATTGGCATCTGCACTCGGATATCCAAACGACCACCCCAACTTGATACGTCCCAACTAAGGCCCTCATCTTGCCCACCGAGCTGCTCTCCCGCAGTCGTCCCATCTCAGCAAGGGGCTGCTCTGACCATCCAGCTGCTCTGGCCAAACCGCCTGTCAGCTCTGGCCCCTCTCTTCCCCCACATCCCATGCAATCTGTTGGGAAAGCTTGCGGTTCTGCCTTCCCCATATATTCAGAATATCTGACTTCTGCCACTATCACCCTCCTGATGAGGCTCCTGGTATCACTTCTGCTCACCCTACAGATTCTCTGGACCCAGCGGCTGAAAGGACCCATTGTAGTGTGAATCGGATCCCGACACTGCTGCTCAAAACCCCTCAGTGGCTACCCACCATTACATCCTACAGTGACCCGCCGGGCCCCACGGGAACAGCCCCTTATCTGTCTGTCTCTCCCACTACTCCTCCCTTCACTCGCCGCACTCTAGCCACTCTGGCTTCTTGGTTGTTCCTCAGACACGCCAAGCACACTCCTACCTCAGGACCTTTGCACTTGCTGTTCTCTCTGCCTGGAATCTGGAATACTCTTCCTCCAGAGTGCCATGTAACGTCTCCCCTCCTTTCCCATAGGCCTCTGCTACAATGTCACCTTTCTGGAGTCCTTTCTTCACTGCTCCATATAAAATAGCAGCCCTGGCACTCCCTAACCCCTTGCCCTATTCTTCTTACCCTTCACCACCTGACATACACCTATCTGTCTCCCCAGCAAAATGTCAGCTCTATGAGTCAGGAATTTCATTCTGGTCACTGCCCTGTCCCCAGTGCCCAGGACATGGCAGCCAGTCAAACGTTAGTAGAATGCAGGACTTTGACGACTGAGCAGGTCGAATAGAAGGCTTCTAAGAAAACAGGGATGTTGTCAACAGAGAAGTGGGAGCACCAAGGATAGAGGGGCTTGAAGAGAAAAGAAGGCAGCATGGAATAAAGCAGGGGTCGGCAAACTATGGCCTGCAGGCCCAAATCCAGCCCCTCATCTGTTCCTGCAAATGAAGTTTTATTGGCACATACGCATGTGTTTACGTTTTGCCTACGGTGCCAGCTACACACAAGACTTGAGTAGTTGAAGCTGCGATGTCGCAGCCCACCGAGCATGAATACTCCCTCCCTGGCCCTTCGCAGCAAACAGTGGTCAACCTCTTACGCAAAGCAGAATTTTTCAAACTAGAAACTCATGGACAAGCCTCCCACAAAAAAATGTCCACCAACCTTCCAGGAGGCTCAGACCCCAGTTTGAGAGACAGTCATAGAGAGAACATGGTAGTGGTGGAAAAGCAAGTCTTGGATGCAGTCCCCAGCCACTCAGCAGCTGTGTGACTTCACGTAAGTAACTTAACTTCCCTGAGGCTCTTCTTCCTTCTCAATAAAATAAGAAACACTACCAAGCACCTTGCAGAACTATTGTGCGAAGTCAAGATTTTGTAGGTAAAGCACCTAGCAATGGCTAGCTCACAATGTAGCAATGCGACGAACCACTGCTTGAGAGTTTACTGAACTCCACACACAATCTTGATGCTACATGTGTTTTGACTCACCTGACCCTCACAGAGACTCTAACAGGGCTGGGCCAGGACTCCAGTGGGTTTTCCTTATCACTGATGAACACAATTTTAAAAACTGACTTTTTTTAAATAAAGGGGATGAAGTCCATGGCTTCCACCTTGGGAAAGGACTGACTCTGGGGAGTCAGAGAAAGCCTTGAGCTGCCTAGGAGAGCCACACGGGCACGGGTCCCTGGGACAGTTAGGACCTCTGTCAATCTCCTCAGCAGCTTCCCAAATTAGCAAGAAAATCTCCAGATTCAAAGAAACCTCGTGACATGCTTTGCAGAGATACCATGGAAAGCAACTGACTTGGTGGCTATTTTTGGCTGGTTAGCAGATAACTGGTCATTGCCGAGGCCAAACTCTTGAATCACTGGCTTCAAAAGGCCAGGCTCAGAGCAGAGAAACAGCCGTGTGGTGAGGGCAAATTCTGCTGGGCACCCACTCCCACTAGGGCTCCGTTTCCTAAGCCAGTGATGTTCTTTTGACTTTTTCACAAACCAAATATGCAGTATTATTTTTTCAAGTATTTTCCTGAAGTTTGAACCACTTCAGTAATATGAAATATGTGGTGGGGGGGATGGTTGGTGCCTGGGTGGCTCAGTCGGTTAAGTGTCTGCCTTCAGCTCAGGTCATGATCCCAGGGTCCCGGGATCGAGCCCCATTGTTGGGCTCTCTGCTCAGCAGGAAGCCTGCTTTTTCCTCTCCTTCTGCCTACTTGTGTGCCCTCTCTCTCTCTCTCTCTCTCAAATAAATAAAATCTTAAAAAAAAATAAAAAGAAAGAAATATGTGGGGAAAATTCTGTACCATTGAAACATACTGTTTCTTTTTTTTAAGATTTTATTTATTTATTGGACAGACAGAGAGAGAGGACAAGCAGGGGGAGTGGCAGGCAGACGGAGAGGGAGAAGCAGACTCCCTGCGAAGCAGAGAGCCTGACATGGGACTCGATCCCAGGACCTGGGGATCATGACCTGAGCCGAAAGCAGACACTTAACCCTACTGGGCCACCCAGGCGCCCTTGAAACATACTGTTTGTTAAATCAGAGAAAAGAGTTTTCAGCTCAGACTGGATTACATGAGAAGCAGCACTATTTAAGAACCGATAGCAAATTCTTTTATGATACCATTTTTTAGGAGTAAATAAGGTTTTTAACTTATTTGGTCAGACTAACAACAAGCAGAATTTAAAGGGAAAGCCTGACTTGGAAGTCAACTTAATTGTGGCCCCGGCATGCATAGCTGAATCTTTCAGTTCCCATAAACTCATTTCATTCCTTGACTTTCCCATTACCAAGATGGGGCCAGACTGAAAACCCCAGTGCTTACACAGGGCATTTTTTATTTCAGCTTGACCACCATGCTCACAAAAGATGGGCGTGGCTAGGCTGCTGAGGGGTCCCAGCTAACAGCACTCCACAGAGAAATACCCTCAGGAAAGAGGTAACTGTGCTCCAGCTTACCCGAACCATTGCCATTAAACCAGGTGAAGTTTCAGTTCCTTGTCTTATCTTGGGCTGCTGTAACAAAATACCATAGACTAGGTGACTTAAACAAGAGGTATTTATTTCTTACAGAGGCTAGGAAGTCCAAGATCAACATGCCGGCAGATTCATTCTCGGACTTCCTGGCTTGTAGATGGCCGCCATCTTACTGTGAGCTTCCATGGCCTTTCCTTGATACCTTCGTGTGACGAAAGGGATCCCTGCTGCCTCTTCCTCTCCTCATAAGGACACAAATCCCTTTTAGGTAGATATAAGGGCACTACTCCCATCATGGCCATGGTTTATGACATCATTTAAATCTAATTACCTCCTAAAGGCTTCACCTCCAAATACCATCACATTGGAGGTTAGAGCTTCAACATATGAATTTTGGAGGGACCCAAACATTCAGCCCATAACATTCCCTGAATAAAATTTTTAAAACATCTTTTCATTCAGGGTCTGAAAATGAAATTCTTGCCTTCCCAAAGAAGCCCTCTCTACCACCCACTGGGTCTAACCTCTACTACATTCTGAAATCTTAGCCTTTGTGTCTCAGTCTACAAAATACTAATTTACATCTGTCCTTTATTAAATAAATGCCCTTCTGTCTCTTTCATCTGTGGGTGTAGGCTCCCCTATCAAGAATTCCACTCTTTGCAGCCTCTTTGCAGAAAAGAGGATGGGGAAGGGGAGGGACAAGAAGAGACAAAAAAGAGCCTTTGCTTTCCTTCCTTCTGCCCACAGCACTCTGCCCACAGCCAGCGTCATCTGTGGTGGATAAGGCAGAGATGGTGGAGCTCTAGTGTCCCCAAGGAAGAGAAGGGCCACAGAAATGGCTATTTCAACGATTCCGGGTCCTGAGGCACCTCAGAGACCATGATGCTAAAGCACTCACTGTGCTTAGGGATGAAGATAAACCTGCTACTGGACAATCTCAAAATCAGAGCATCTGAAAAATATCCCGGACTTCTATCACCACCTCCTTCTTTTCCACATAGCCATGTCCCAAACGGCAAAAGCCAAGAGATTCTATACCAACGGCTTCTATCCTCTGTGTTTTTGTAAGTAATTTTTTTTAATTATCTAAGTATAACACATTTAGAAAAGTGTACAAAACAATGAATTTTTACAGTGAATACCTCCATATAACCACCACTCAGATAAGAACATAGAACATTCTTGGCACCCAGAGGCCCCACGCAGCCACTAAATCCTCCTTCTCATCCAAAGGTATCTGTTATCTTAACTTGTAAAATCATAAACTAGTTTTCCCTCACTTGAACTTGATATGAGTTGTGCAGGTACTCTCCAGTGTCTAGCTTCTTTTACCCAACTATGTCTGTGAGATCCTTCCATGTTGTTGCATGGAAGTAACAGCACATTCATTTTCAATGTTGTACAATATGCTATTGTATGAATATAACAAAACCATCCAGTCCACTGATGATAAACACTGCATGGTCTCTGTTATTTGGTATCACACAGGTTGCTACTGTGAACATTTTTATATATGTCCTTTTGGGCATCTATGTTTATGTATCTGTTGGGTCTCTATTTAGGAATGGAATTGGTGAGTCATGGAGCATGCAGATTTTCAGTTTTGTAGCTTGTAAAAGAGTATTTAAAAGTGGGTGTGTGAGCATTTCTTTGGTTCCACATCTTTGCCAACCTTTAGTTTTATCATGCTTTTAAATTTTAGCCATTCTAGTGGATGTGCAACTTAAAATGGTTTTTATTTGCATGTCCCTGATGAATAAAGTCTATTGGCCATTTGGATATCATCTTGAAGTGTCTGTTCAAGTCTCTTGCCTCTTCTTCTATTAGACTGTCTTTTCTTATTTATTTAGTAGGAGCAGGGCTCTTTATGTATTTTGAATATGAGTCCTTTGTTGAATAATACATACACACAGATCAGAGAAAGATATCTTCTCCCATTGTGTGACTTGCCCTTCAACTTGTATTGGTGTCTTTTGATGAACAAACCTTCATTTTAATGTACTCCAAATTATCACATTTATTCCTTTAGGGCTAGTGCTATTTGTGTCTTGCCTAAAAAATCTTTGCCTACCCAAAGTTGTGAATGTATTTTCCTTTATTATCATCTAGGGGCTTTATTGTTTAACTTTTCACCATTAGATTTATGGTCCACCTGGAACTGAGTTTTTAATATAATGCAAGAAAAGGGGCAAGATGAACTTATTCCCATGTGGATATCCAATTAACCCAGGACCATTTACTGAAAGGACAAACCTTTTCTCATTACCTCTGTCATCACCAATATGTGTATGGGTATGTCTCTGGACTCATGCTGTTCCAAGGTCTAGTTATATGTCCTTGCACCAATACCACAATGTTTTAGGTACTATAACTTAGAAACAAGTCTTCATCCTGGCAATGTAAGTCCTCTAGTTTTGTCTTTTTCAAGACTACCTTGGCCATTCTTGGCCTTGTGCATTTCCATATAAAGATTAGAATCCGTTTGTCAGTTTCTACAAAAAAAGAAAATCTACTTGGATTTTAATTGGGGTTACATATACCAACTCAGGAAAAATTACATCTTTGCAATACTGAGTCTTCCAATTTGTGAACATTGTGTATCTGGCCATTTAATTCAGTTTTTAAAAATATCTCTAAATTTCCTGAGTAGAGGTCTAGAATATCTTTGGTCAAATGTATTCCTAGATATCTGATGATTTTATTTTTTCATCATTTTTAGTTTCTAGTTTTTGTCACTGTAATACAGAAATTGAGTTGATTTTTACATACTAATCTCACACCCAGTGACTTTGCTAAGTTTATTTGTTAATTCTAGGGGATGAGCTATATAGATTGTTTTGAATAATCTTTGTATATAATCATGATGTCTACAAATGACAATTTTATTCTTCCTTTCAAATCTTTATACTTTTTATTACTTTTCCTGGCCTCGTTGTTCTGGCTAGGACTTCCAGGGCCATGTTGAAAAGAAGTGATTACAACTGACTTCCTCGTCGCAGTCCCATTTGGGGGCTTTCAATATTTTACCATTAAATATGATGTTTGCTCTATTTTTAAAGAGATATCATTTGTCAATATCTGCAGTTTGCTGAGATCCAAGTTTGCTAAGTAAACAAAGGGGTATAAACTTTAACAAATGCTTTTTCTGTATTATGAACATGATTTTTCTCTTTAGCCTATTAGCATACTAACACTGGTTTTTAAATATTAAACCAAATTTTCATTTCTAGAATTAATCCAACTTGGTACTACTCTGTCTTATCCTTTGAACACGTTGTTGAACTTATTTTGCGAACATTTTCCTTAAGTTTGTATCTATGCTTATGAAAGAGATTGACCCAGGCACTTTTCTTTCTTGTAATGTCCTTGCCAGGTTTAGGGATCAAGGTTATATTCATAAAATGAGTTTGGAAGTGTTTACCTCTTTTTCCATTCTCTAGAGGAGTTGGTATAAGATTAGTGCTAGTTCTTTAAATATTTGGCAAAGTTCACTAATGATATCTGAGCCCGAGGGTTTCTTGATAGAAAGGACTTATTTACAGATTCAATTCCTTTAAGACCCAAATATGGTAAATTTTGGCAAATGTTCTACGTACACTTATAAGGTACGTATATTCCACGATTGTGGGGTATAATGATCTCTACATGTCAATTAGGTTACATTGGTTGATAGCATTCAAATAAAATCTTCTACAGCCAAACAGATTTTTTTGTCATCTTCTGCTATCAGTTACTAAAAACACATGCTAAAAAGCCACTCTAATTGTAAATTTGTCTATTTACGTAATATTACATGCTATTTTGTCTGTCAAAATTTATTTCATACATTCTGTAATTAGATGTAAACAACTTGGAGTTTCTGGTATCTCCTTGGTTGATTGTCCTTCTTTGTATCTAGTCATGTTTTCTGCCGTATCTTCCACTTTGTCTTATTTGCTATATCCCTGATTTGCACAGAATATCATTTTTCCATTCATTTGCCATCAGTCTTCTTGTGTCCATATATTTAAGATGTTTTTGTAAGCAGCATTAGCTGGATTTTGTTGTGCTTTTTAAAATCAAATTTCACAATTTCAGAGTTTTAATTGGAATATTTAACCCATTTTTTAAAAGATTTATTTATTTATTTGAGAGCAAGAGGGCAAGGCGGAAGGGGCAGAGGGAGAGAGTCTTAAGCAGACCCCGTGCTGAGTGCAGAGCCCAGCACAGGGCTCGATCTCACAACCCCGAGATCACCACCTGAGCCAAAACCAAGAGTCAGACACTCAACCAACTGTGCCACCCAGGTGCCCCAGCCCATTTTTTTTAATGCAATTACTGATATATTTGGATTTAAATCTACATTCTATACTTTTCCTATTTTTCCTATTGTTCAGTGTTCCTTTTTCTCTCAGTTCTCTCAATTCTCACCTTCTTTGGGGCTAGTCAAGTCTTTTTTTAAATATTCCCTTCTCTATTATCTTGTTACTTGTATATTATTTTACTATTATTTTAAGGATTATCATGTAAATAACATCCTTCACTTATTATTGATTAGTACTTTTCCCATTCTCCGGAAAATGAAAGGACTTTAGAACACTTCAATCCTATTTACCCCCTCATTCCTTTTTTTATTATTGCTTGTTGTATATTTTGATGTTACATGTACTTTAATCCCGCTGAGACATTATTATTGTTTTTTACTGTCAATATTCATTTAGATTTCCTCACATGTTTGTCTTATCCATTGTTCTTCATTCCTTTCTGCTTCTCCATGCTTCTAACTGGAATCAGAAATGCTTCTTTCTGAAGAACCCCTTTTAGTATTCTTTTAAGGTGGCAATAAATTCAGTCTTTGTTTCTGGAAGTTATTTTATTTCATCTCTATCTCCAAGGAAAATCTAGGTATAAAATTCTACTTTGGCATTTTTTTTTTCTTCAACAGTTTAAAGATGTATTTCATTGTCTCCTGGATTCCATCATTTCAGTCGAGAACTCTGAAAGTTAGTTTTCTTATTGCTTCTTCAAAGGTAACAGGTCTTTTTTCTCAGGCTGCTTTTAAATTTTCTTTTTGTCTTTGGCATTCAGAAGTATTAGTGGCATGTGTTTGTGTCCTTCTTTACATTTATCCTTCTAGGGACTGATACCACTTCTTTAGTCTGTGGTTAGGTACACTTCATTAGTTTTGGAAAATTCTCTGTTAGTGTCTCTTGAAATATGGCTTCTTCCATTATCTTTCTGGGATTCCAATGACATGTGTGTTAGACCTTTTCATTACATATCATATCTCTTTTATGGACATTTTCTTTATTTTTGATCTTTTTTTTTTTTTTCTCTCTTTCTGTTTTAGACAGGGTATTTTTTTACTGGCCTATCTTCTAGATCACTAATCTCTCTTTGGCGGTGTCTAAACCACTGTTAAATCCACCTACTTATGCTTAATATCAGTGATTCTATTTCCATCTAGAATTTCTATTTGATTTTTTTCTATTTGCTTTTTTATGTAAATAGATCCTAATTCTCTGGTGAAATTCTCTATCTTGTCATTTACTGTCTTGAACCTGTTAATCACTGACATTAAAGCCCCTGTCTGATAACTGCAATATCTGTATCACCTGTGTGTCTGTTTTGAGTGTCTTTTTCTTCTCTTAATCCTGCTTCTTATTATGCATGGTATTTATTTAACTTAGTGATGGATATTACATATATATATATATATGTAAACTACAAAGGATCCAGATGATATTACATGATATTACATTTTCTGATTCTCTTTAGTTTGGGACAGGCAACCAGATCAGGAACAGATCACCTTAATCCATATTAGCAGTTGAGCTGATTTGAGGCTTAGTTTCAGGCTTTGTAAATTTGGTCTATTTCTGGTCAGCTAGTTTGAGGTTGGGTTTCAGTCTTTATACAAGTTGGCCTATTTTTGGCAAGCCATTTCTCCTAGGATATAGTCCTTCAGGGTTCCTGACTAAAGTGGGAGGGTATTTATAAGCATGGGGTGTCTCCAGGACCTCTCCACCTTTGTAAGCCCTGAACTCTCATTTTTATCTCCTTAGCATCATGAGACTGTTTACAGTTCTGCTCAGCCGTTCAACCTTTCAGCCTGTGATGCTTAGGAATCAACCATTTTTATTTGGAGAGGAGGTTTCAGAGACTAGACTGTAACATATGAAAAATTAAGTCTGAGATGAAACTGACCTTTTCAGATTTAGTCCTTAGATCACTTTCTAATAACATACATACCAAAAACCTAGAACCAGGATGGAAAACTTATCAGAAAATAATTAGGGGACCTGGGTGGCTCAGTTGGTTAAGCATCTGCCTTCGGCTCAGGTCAGGATCCCAGGGTCCTGGGATCGAGCCCCACATCGGGCTCCCTGCTCAGCGGGGAGCCTGCTTCTCCCCCTGACCATCTCTCTCTCTCCTGTGCTCTCCATCTCTCTCACTCCGTCTCAAATAAATGAATAAAATTTTAAAGAAAAAAAAATTTAATACCATAAATCTGAGGCAAAGAAAAGTAAAAAAGAAAAGTCTGAGAAAGTGTTGGAAGGGGCAGTGGCAATGACTTCAGGAGATACAGAATTTATTGAGAGCAGGATCCTAGCCAATGAGTGCTTTTCCTCTCCTCAGGGAGAAGGAATTCAAACACATTCTCATAATCTAAAAAGAAGGAAACCCTGAGGAAGATGGAGACCCATCACTGGGAAGGCAAGCAGGATGATAGTGACTTCCAGCCACCCTCAGCAGAGCAGACTCCATGGAAGATGACAACATCTATCTGAGCCAGTCTCTGAAACAGGGAGGACTTGGGGAACTGGAAATAGCTGAGCACCGGTGTGGGGGTGCAGAGCCTGGCTCAGTCAGAGACGAGCTCAGGCTTGGGTGGAGGCAGCTGCATGAGACCAAGTTATCCCCTACATCTCCAAACCTATCTTCATGAATGTATACTGCTTGGGGAACACAGGAGGATGCCATGTTCCAGAACCACCTTCCCTCAGTTCACTGCAGGGCCCACTGCTTGTGCAGTCATGTGGATCTAGAAAAGAGGGATACTGCAAAGGGACAAGAAATGGCTGGTGGACCGATGGGTCAGGGGACAGTGGGATGGAAGGCAGGCTGAATTCAGGTTGTGGAGGGCCATGAATGTCAAGTTAAGGATATCAAATTACTTAGGTCTTTGGCCACAGGATCCAAAGCACAGCTCTTCTAACCAGACCATCTTTCTGCTCTCCACTCAGCTCAACACAGTTCTCTCACAAGCACCACGGCCAAGGCCACAAAAGACGGGGTGTCGGCAGCAGCACGCAAAGCAGATGGGAAGCAAAATTTAGAACACAAAGTCCAGCAATGGGGCACACTGTCAAATTCTTCCCTTAGCACCATGGCAAAGACACGAAAACAAAAGACTGCCCTGGATGGGATCATCTGTGAGGCAAGATCGCAGATAATGAGGAGACTTCAGAGAGCATGTTTTATTACTCACAAAATGCAGCCCTTGCTGGGTTGGGGGTCACAGCCTCAGGCACATCAGGATGCTTCTCCCCACCCCTCCTAGCATCCCCGGGCAAAGCGAAACTCTTTTTTTGGTATATGTGCTGCCGAAGCGAGCACAACGTGAAACTCTTGATCCCAGCAGCAGAGGACCCAGCTTCGCCACCGGCCTCAGTGCCTGTTTCCCAGTTCCCACCACTCCTGCCCTCCACCCCAGCCCTATGTCCCCCCTCAAAAGGAAGAGAGACCCAGCAGCAGCCCGCTCAGGGGAATACTGTGAGAGTGCTGAAATCTTTTCCCCCAAATACTTTCACCCCTCAATTATAACCTCAATCACGCAAGATCATGATTGCCAGTTTAGCTATCTTTCTAGATTAGGAGTAACTGGCAGACATGTTCCAATACCTCCCCGGATATTTGGTTCCCATCTGAGACTCAAAATACACTGACTGCATTTCTCAATTTGCTTGAAAGCCTGGTAGCTTGACCCCAGCTCTGCTGATCACCCCGACTCACTATTGCGATCATGATTATGGATACACCAAAGCCTGATTCGAAGGCCAGAATGGAGGCCTGGCCCCCCAGGCTCTGCACCAACTGGCCTTGTTCATCCCACTCCCCTCTCCAAGCCTCCAACCTACTCTCCACTTTCCCACTCTTCTACACCCATATCTTCTTTCCGTCCTTGACTACCTCCTATCTCCGCCTTAAGGCCACCTCTGACCACATCGGCCTGACTCCCACAGGGGAAGGGACCCAGCCAGGGACTCCCAAGCCGGTGATAAAAACAAGAAAGAGAAGCAGCGGCAGAGGTCTCCCTTTCCCTGAGTGGGCCAAGCACCATGCTACATGCTTTCCAAGGGTCGTTTCATTTAAGGATTGCAACCACCCTCTGAAGAAAAGCACTATTATTCCCATCTTATATACGTAGAAACTGAAACTCAGAGAGATTGGAAGCATGTCCATGGGATCCAAAGGCTTGCTTTAAACCATCATGCTGCAGTAACAGCCAAAGGAACATTCACGAAGGGCACCTACATAGCCCGGGGCAGGGGCGAGGGTGGCAGGCTGCAACGTCCGGCAGCCTTCCCTGGCATTTTCCAGGCAGCACTAAGTGCCAGTGGAATGGATGAGAGAGTTAACACCAGAACTGACTGTTGAATAAGATGAGGATGACCCAGCCAGGAAAAGGAGCCGCGGCGGGGGGGCGCGGGATGATGGCAGGAAGGCAGAAGCAAAGGCAAGCAAGCTTGAAGCAGCCAGGAATGTGAGGAACTAAGGCAGCCGGCTTGCTGAAGCATAGAACAGGAGACAGAGAATGAGGGACAAGCCCGGACAGCGGGGACCTACCAGGCCCCTGAAGGCACACAGGCCCTCAGGCACTGGTGATGACCAGTAACAGAAGGGAGTGGCCGGTTGGGCCCTGCAGCTCTAACTCAATGTGCCTGACACCGAACCCCCCAAACCCCCCTATGAAACCTGCTCTTCCTTTCAGGCCCACAGGCTCCAGGACAGCCCCAGCTCCCTACTGGGGCCTCCACTTCACCTGCCCCTTCATCCACCCGCCACACAGCCGGAAGTGGGGCCCAACCTGGGATGCGGCAGTGAAGAAAACTAGCACGATTCACTGTCCTCCTGGAGGTTTCCCAAGGATGTCTCTCTCTCTCTCTCTATCACCCTCTTGGAGGAAGCAGTGCGTCCCCTGGCCTGCTCTCCTGGCCCAGTGCACCCCAGGCTCAGGGTGGAAGGTGGGCCATCTTCTGGCCACCCACCGCTCTTTCACCTTCAAGGGTAGAGCCATGCAGCCCACCCTCCCTCCTCACCTGTCCTCAGGACCCTGGCATCAGCTCACAATCTTCCCTCCGCCTCCGTGTCTGCCACCCTCTTAGAAGAACCCCCCACCTCAATGGCCTAGTACCCCGTTCCTCAGCAAGAAAGAGGGGAGAGGAGCCATGCTTATGCTGGATCGCATTTACCAACCACACAAACTCACATCCAGAAAGTTGGCAAATTCACAATCTTCTGCTTTTTTGTTGTTATTTGGTGGGGAGGGCGCAGAGGGAGAGGGAAAAAGAAAGAATCCCAAGCAGGCTCTATGCCTAGCGCAGAGCCCGATGCAGGGCTTGATCTCACGACACTGAGATCATGATCTGAGCTGAAATCAAGAGTCAGACGTTTAACCCGCTGAGCCACCCAGGTGCCCTTCACATTCAGACACCACCAAGATACAGTGTCCTAGAAGACAGCAAGGCTTTGCTGTCTCTCAGGCACTCCCACCCTAGAGAGCATCCAAGAACCCACGGCATCACCTGTAGCTCTGCATGCTTCCTCGTGGCTCACAGACACAGGAAACAGAAAGCCCACTCGCCTCCTCTGTGGGTGGGAAGCTGCCCTCCCTGTACATTCACCACTTGGTTGTCGGGCACCTTGCAGGAAGGGTGGACGGCCCTGAGCTCTGCTACTGGGCACTGGGCCGTCAGGCCCCCAAAGGGGTGTTTGCTAGTTCCTCACCCTCACATCCCCTGCACCCGGCCCAGTGACTGGTGTTCACTGTTTGACTTAAGCTGGGGGAAAAAGCAACAGTTCGATAGATTCCGAAAGCGTGATGGTCTTAATGAAGGTTAGCCGCAGCTCCATTCTCAGGGAGCCCCCAGCCAGGAGAGAAAAAACAGAGAGATTAGTCCACAGCCCCATTATCCAGAAGCTATGGAGACTGAGCAGTGGCCTGAGAAGGCCCGGGTCCCTCCATCCCTGCCTTGCGCACACCCACAGAGGGGAGCACCCATTGCTAAGCATACCTGCCTGCCCTCCCACAGGCCACACATGGGAGCACTGAGCTCAGCGAAACCCGCAGTGGCGGGGATGGGCTCGGGTCAACGCTACATAGATTATGGAGTCACAGCACTTCCCACTGGACACCTGGAGACGCACGCCGACTGGCACCAGAAAGAACGACGATGCAGAACCACACAGTTGGAAGCAATTCTGTGCTCTCACGCCGCACATCTACAGGTAAAAAGGACTGCCGGCCCCCCTCGTGAACAATGCCAAAAACTGATGAGGGGATCTAGAGAAGAGCTACAAGCAAGGACCACTGGGGTCTGGTCCAGCTTTCTCATTTTGCAGATGAAGACACCGAGGCCAAGAGAGCCCGGCACAGATCACCTAGCACACGATGTCCCTTGCTGTTTTGTTTTACTTCTTACCACTCTCTCTGCAACTTTGCCGCTAGAATATACGCTCCAAGGTCAGGATGTCTGCCTGTTTTGTTCACTGTTGTTTCTGCAGTGCTTAAAACAGAGCCTGGCACATCGCAGGCACTCAATAAAAACGTGACTACCACAGCTAATGACCCACAGTCATGAGCAACCTGCTGTGAGGACATCATACTGCTTCTCAACACGCTGCCAGTTATTGGTCCAGAAGGATTCACAGGAGCCTCACCTAAAAACACCCTACAAGGAGCCGTGCTGCAGAGTGACGGCGTGTCGGGGCGGGGTGGGGGGGTGGTTTATGCAGTTTGCCTTATCAGGTCAGTCCCCAATCCACCGATTATTCTGAGCCTTATATAAACTGATTGGAAACACTAATGACATCCAAGGCCCTTCAATCAACGATGACTGATCAGTACGACCAAAATGCACCGTGGGATATGCAGACAGCTCCATAAACACAAAGAGCTGACCCTCTCCCCATCAGATGGGTTTTCAGCCCCAGTGACCCATGCAGGAGAAGGAGAACAACGCCGTGTCTGCTGGTGAAGAGCTGAAGTGTGGCCGAGCCCTCTTGAGGAGCGCCCGCTCTCTCCCATGCAGAGCCTGGTCCTGGGAGGGCAGCGGGCAAAACCTCTTGGTGTCCCCTCACAGATTCCTCCTGCTTTGGCCAGCACTCGTCACCAGACAAATACTGCCCAGAATAACGGAATTTAACCTGTTTAGACTTTGCAGAACTGCATACACCAATTTAGCAGCGCTCACATGTTCTGCTTCAGGGACCAGGCGGGCCAAGCAACTTTTGTAAAATGAAAGCAATGGTTCTCCAAGAGTGCCGGGGGGAGAAAAGAGGCTTACGGACACCAGAGCCCTGGGACACAAAGAGCTCTTAGCCGGTGAGGCCCCTCCCTTCCCGCTCCTCAGCCTGGGATTAGCCCTTGTCTTTCTCGTGGCCGCTTCACCCACAGCCCAGGGAGAGAGCTCACCGAGGACGAGACGGGGGACACACACCGAATCAGGAAGCCAAAACCATGTTTCCCAAGGTCGGGGTGACGACAGAAGTGGTGGGCCATTTGCCGGGCTGAGCGCTGCTGGTGTTCGCTGGGACACCGCAGATCAGAGCGGCCTCTGGGCAGGCCGGGCACAGAGCGGGGGCTAATGAGGCTCACATGTCAGCACAGACAGGTTCTGGCCTTGCACTGAAGTCCTCCCTCCTTGCTGACACCAGGCCAGGCCTTAACCCAAGCTCTGTCCACAAACACAAATGTTAGAAGCGAAATTCAAAATCTCAGGATGCACCAGAGGCTTAACCCCACGTCCCCTCAGAGGAGCCCCCCACTTTCATCTGAAAGTGGAGACTGGTGGAAGCTTCTGTACACTGGATGAATGAGAGAACCAAGAGGCTCAGGGTCAGGTGGACGTATCAGGGGGCGAAGACTTCAGTCATAGGAGGCAGAATCTGGAAATACAGAGCTCTTGAGTGGCCAAGGACATGGGCAGAGACCAGGAAACCGAGAGAGAGAGAGAGAGAGAGAGAGAGAGAGGAAGACTTCTCAGGGAGGCGACCAAGGGACATTGTCCTACACATCTTGACAGAAACTAAAGGGGCTAATGAAACTGAATATAGGCCAATCATAATTTCCTACATAAGCAGAGCCCCCAGCTTACCCAGGGGTGGCATTCAAAAGTTCACCATGACTTCGTGTCTGGAACTCGGAATGCATTTTTCATAGAAATAAAGTGATACCAATGGTGAGGATATCAGGCCAGACTGTCACCATTGTGGCCTATAAAAATGCTTGGCAACAAGGCCCACGCTTTATTCTTCTTCGATTTCCAAGTGCACTGCAGAGAACCTGACAAAGGGCAAAAACTCACGTGGATGTAGGGTGAGTGAAAGGCTTCTGTGAGCATCGGGCCTGATTTCACCTTTCACTTCCTTGTGTATTCCTAGAGAAGCATTGACATCCTCATTTTTTACAGATACTTGGAGAATCACACTGAACTCCCCCTACTTAGGGCCTTTACCTGATTTATGTACTATGATATCCTAAGGAAACTAAGTATTCCTAATAACCCCACAGAATAGAAAGAGGGCCTAAAGGTAGGTCCTGCTTGTGCATTCCAGGCAGGTCTCCAGGCTGGGAGCTTGATTTAGTCAAGGACAAATGGAATGTGCAAGAAACCCTGACGAATGGGGGTCTTCCACTGAGGGCCACCTTGAGGCCTTGGGAACTTTCTGGATGCTGAGCTCTCCCTTAGTAAAGAGAAGGTAAAACTCATTAAAACCAGATCTTGGGGTGCCTGGGTGTCTCAATCTGTTAAGCGTCCAACTGCTGGTTTCAGCTTGGGTCATGATCTCAGGGTTGTGAGGTCGAGCCCGGCACTGGGCTCCACAATCAGTGGGGAGTCTGCCTGAGGATTCTCTCCCTCTGCCATCTGGCCACCTACCCACCACTGCTCACTGCATCTCTATGATGATCAAAGTGCATTTTTCATACTCTGAGATCCTCCAGTGCTGCCTGCTTCTTCAGTGATTTATGGTATTTTGCCAACTGATAGAATTTCTGATGATCTGTGCCCCGGGGGGTTTGAAAATGGTCCCCACACAGCGCTGTCACAGGTGCTGTCCCTTTGTAAGGTCATGGAATGAGGGTACAGGGTGAGTGCCGGGTGACGTCACAGCTCAGGGTGATGGGGCTGCAGGGGGACCCCAGGGCTTCACCTCAGGTTAATCCCCAGCAGGGCCTCTGAAGGCTCAAGAATAAAGAATTGTCAGATACCTACAAACAGTGATTTTTAAACGAATGGTCCTTTCTCTGGGCAGTGTGTGGACAGGTTCTTCTACTCTGAAGTTCAAGACTCAAATAACAAATTCTTCTGACAAGGGTAATTTGCCTAATAAGTACAAGCCCCCTGACAGGTCTGCCCAGGAGAGTGCCAGGTCATTCTCTGCCAAAAAAGCAATCCCACTTCTAGGTATTTATCCTAGAAAACTGAAAATGTATGTTCATACATAATCTCTACACGAACATTTACAGCAGAAAAGGCGGTAGGACATACTGGCTAAGACATTAGCCTCCAGATCAAATGTTTATAGCGGCCTTATTTGTAATCACCAAACACTGGAAATAACACAAAAGCCCTTCAAGGAGTGAATGAATGACCAAACTGGTACATCCGTACAATGGAATACCACTCAGCATTAGAAAGGCATGAACTGTTGATGCACACAACTTAGATGGGTCTCAAGGGCATTATGAGGAGTGAACGAAGCCAGTCTCTGACGGCTACATACTAAATGATTCTTTATATGGCCTTTGGAAAACACAAAACTATAGGGAGAGAGAACAGACTTGTGGTTACCAGGGATTAGGGGTGAGGAGCTCTCCCATATCCTGTAGTAGCTACGATAACCTCTGCATGTGTCAAAACTCCTAGCTTTGCACACCAAAAATCCAAGTGAATCTGACTATGTATAAATGTCTTTTTAAGAAGTTCACAAATCTTTGACACTTTTCACCATGTGACAATGGTGTCTTGAACGGTGGTCAGCCTTGATGACTTGTTCAAACACGTAGAGGACCAGTGAGAGGGACAGAAGAGGGGAGACAGCACCCTCCTGGTCTCCATCTGGAGCCCTGAGCTGCCATGGAAGAAGTCTAGCTCCCTGGAAGCCGCCATACTAGAAACCCATGAAGAGACCCAAGAGATAACAAGACCAGAGAGATAATGAGAGAAGCCCAAGGAGCACCCAGCTCTTGCATCTGCCCAGCCCAGGACAGCCTTGCAACCGAAGAAGCCATAATAATCTGGCTGCACCCTCATGACAGACCCTGAGCCAAAACCACCTGGCAAGATTCTCCCAAATTCCTGGTCCAAGGACACTGTGAGAGATAATGTGAATCCTTTAAGCAACTATGCTTCAGAGGGACTTGTTCGCAGCCATGGATGACCAATAAAGGCACACTTTTTGAGCAACTGCCGTGTGACAGACACTTCTTCACACATTATCTTGCTTGTTTTTCCTTCATTTCATCATCTACTGGGCACTTTCTATATGCCAGGGACTATCCGTGGAATGGGGCAAGAAGTGCCGAGAGCCAAGAGAATCACCAGAATGGGAGGGCTGAGAGACGGTGGTCAGAGCCAGGGAGAGCTTGTTGGTTTGGGCAGCGGGCCCGATATGGTCTGTTCCTCACAGAGGCAGCGAGGGTCTGTGGGAAGATAATAAGACCCGATCTCGACACCGTGCCCGTTCAGCATCTGTGGGACATCCCAGGGGAGCTGTCCAGGGGCAGTTGGGTCGTTGGCCTCAGGACCAAAGAGAGTACTGGCCTAGACAAAAGAATGAGGGGGTTATCAGCAAGCCCTGGGGGCCACCCAGAAAACGAGGTCATCTGTGAGGAGAAGGCATGGTCTTGAGACAAAGCCCTAGGGAAGGCCAACACTCAGGGCAGGAGGACACTGGGGACTGAGAAGGAAGGAAAGGCAGGGGAGTCTGTCACTATCGAACTCAGAACAGCAGAATTCCTCCGAGGGGATGACCAGACCCGGCCAAGCACTGCTACGAGGTTAAACAAGATAAAGACAGAAAACCGTCCCCTGCATTACAGACGGAGCACCTTAGCGAGGGCAGTTTCACTGCGGCGATGGGGCGGGAGCGAGAATGGGACGGGAGGGAGAGCGAAGCAAGACAGCAGAGCTCGGACAAGGCCTGAGATGCTTGGCGGGGAAGGTAGACTCTGGATCTGGGGGCCAGGGAGGAGGGTTTTCCGGATGACAGAAGCTTCAGCCCATCCACATGCTAAAGGAACGATCCCAGAGGGAAGCCTAGGCAGAAGGTACAAGGTGGGGCCGGGGCTGCACTGTCTCTGTGGTCCCAGGTGTGGGGGGCAGCTGGGGCTAGAGCTGCTAACGCGCAATGGTAGGATCTTTTTCTTTTTTGTCCGCACAGCCCCGTAAGGGAAGATGCTATTGGGCCAAGATCTTAGGAGAGGGACCATGGAGTGCGCAGGCTTGGCTAGAGCTGTCACCCACCGCGATTTTGCTGACCCCTGGTTTCCTTTATTTCGGTTACTGTGCTGGCCCTCACAGAGGCTGACCCTGAGCAGACACCCCGTAAATGTGTGTGAAAGAGAGGAAGGAGGGGGAGGCCCTGGAGAGGGTCACATCTTAAGCCTTGTTAGCTAACACCTGCACTCACCGGGAAGAGCAGTGACCAGGGGCGTGGGCAGCAGGAGACTGTGCCCTCCAGGCCCAGGCCAGGCCCGTCCTGTGGCTTGTCCCCAACCACCCTCCTCCCCCCACACATTTTTCATCAGCCGCTTTTCAGGCACTGCCTGTCCATCCCTCGCCTTTCTTCTCTCTCCAGTTTCTTCCTCTCCCCTTTTCTTTGTAATCATTCCCTTCCTATATTTCCATTTTTCTCTCCTCTGTCCTTCCTTTTCCCTTATGTTTTCATTACATGGAATGGAAGTAACTTCTGAAACGGTTTTGTGTCACTGACGACAGCCCAGTGTGCCAGGCCAGCCCCTCGGCCCACCCCTGTGGGCCCCCCCCATATCAGGGACCGTTCTCACTTGCCCGGAGCCAGCCAGACCTGACACCCACCCCAGGTCCCATCCACGTCTCACCTTTCCATTCACCTACTCAACCCTTCCCACGCTCGCCCAAGAGGCTGTCTGGAATGTGAGCCCACGTAGATTTTTCCCACTTCCGACATCTCCATAGCCCTGGCTGCCTATGTCACACGTAGACATGAGTCATATGCTGCCTTGTCAATTGTTACTTCACTCTTTGTTATGTCTATGACTGATTTCCCCAACCAATCCTAACCGTAAAGGAGATGACTTTCATGGCTGGAGATCCACAGCCTTGACAGAAAGAAAGCTTCCCACTTAACCAAGCTCTGCGCCTCAGGTCTCAGAGAAATAATCACCAACTGGTTACATATAATGTCTATGAACTCAGCTGAAATCCCCTCCTGATCGTGTTCACTCCACAAATTTCCCTGGGTGTCCACCTATGTTCCCCATGCTCATCTCTGACAGACTGAGGCTGAGAGTCCTCACTGGACAGAGTGTTCGGGGCCTGGAGGACAGAAGACGTGGGCCAAAGTTCTAGCCCTGCCACCCTCCGAGGGGCTGTTCCTGAGCATCGGTCATGAAGCCAACCTGATTTTAGTTTTCCCATCTTGGAGATGGAACCCAAATATCCCATCTCGGGGTTGTGTGAGGATCAGCCAGGCAAACCTATGTCCCAGTGCCTTATAAACTGCACAGACATGCCGTGGTTCTATTGCTGGCAAATTCAGTGATGAGTCACTATCCACAAAAATGCACCCAGTTCTGGGAATGAAAAACCACTCATATCCTTGACTATTGTTCCGGACAGGGAGGCCAAAGCTCTTCTTTCCTGCCCCCAAATACACGGTGCTACTGACCTTGAATGGAAGACCCCCAGAAGGACTGGATAACCTCTCCCACATCCAAGCACTGGCCACTCAAACACTAGCCACTCGGATAGCGCCAGGTCCTGCAGAAGCCAGGGGGTTGGTGGTTTCTGGAAGCTGTGATCAGGAGCCAGCCTGAGCGCTCCTGCAGCCTGAAACTATGATCTGATATGGCCAAGGGGTAATATATCCTTGTGAGTTGAGTGTCATCACCTGAAATAAAACCTATCCAAAACCCCCAAGGTTGGCAAAGGGCTGAAGCTTCCTATGTGGAAAGAAGGGCAGTTGGACTCTGCCGACACCACTCCAGTCTCCCAAACCCACCTTCCTCTGGGGACTTCCCACTAATCACAACGGCAGTGGCCTCCCCAGCTTCAGCGACCCTGCCCCTCACACAGGCTCACAACTTGCCCTCCGCACGGCTCACCATGGGCAGGAACAGTAAACAAGGCTGTGAGGAAGGCCAGGAACCAGGCAAACGGGGACATCTGGCCCATGAGGCGACACTGCTTCTCCATCTTGCACTACAGGCCTCAAATCTGGCCCCATGGAGGAGACCTCATTACCCAAATGCAGCAGAGCCCCAGGCTTGTGCACACCCTTCAAGCCCAATAGGAGGTGCCACAGACAGGACAGTGAGCCTTCTTTTGCCGGCCCCAGGCTTCCTATCTGAGATCCTAGCACAGACCCAATGCGTAAAAGACCAGAAAACAAGGTTTTGATACATGGAAGAATTGGTTCTACTTCACTCACCTGCCATTTATGGGGGACATTGTAACATGCAAATCATGTTCGCAGACCAAGGATCTGAGGAAGGATCTTGAAAGTTAAGTCTACTCTGTTGTTGCAATCATCATGATATAAATATATACTGTATTTTTCCACTTAACATTCTTTCAAATATTCAAAAATTATTTATTAGGGCTTACTATGTGTCAGGCACTATGCTAGGAACTCTGAACCAAAAGGTAAGTTAAAACATCCTTTCTGCTCCAGAAGGGTTACCCCTGGTGGGAAGATGGGAACACAGTGTCATGGGTAAGGGGGCGCATGGAGCACAGCCCGTGTGGGTCTGGGGGTGGGCTGGGAAAGCCCACAGAGGTGACCCTTTGATGCGGTCTCAGCTCAGGCTGGAGGGCTGAAGAGGCGGTCCAGGTAGAGGCAAGAACCTGAACAACCACCCAGGGCAGCCTATGAGGAGAACTGCAGGCATTTTAGCACAGGGTTTGGGAGGGGCAGGGAAGGAAGGACAGTCAGGGACCATGTGGGAGCAGCAGACCAGAGGCCAGGTCACAGAGAACCCTGAGTGACCCTGTGAAGAGCTGGGACTTCACCAGGTTAATTGTGGGGAGCCACCAGAGTGAAGAAAGAGGAGGCAGGGAAATGGGGGTCGGGGTGGGGGAACGGATCAGAGAGCTGTTTTCCAGAGCCCGGAGTCCAAATGAGAGCCAAGAAGACTCAGGAATGGAGAGGAGGGGACTGGGTGAGAGCAGAGGAATCAAGTTTGACTCACAGTTGTCATGGCATTTGTAATGAATGAGATGCAGAAGAGGGATGTGAGCAGGTCTGGGAGAAGGAAGTTACTTGTTCCATTCTTGACATTTCTTAGCTACATTTCCATATATACAATTTAATGATTCATGTGGGTTGTTATGGACTGAATATGTCTCCCCAAAACGCATATTTTGAAGCCCTAACTCCCAATGTGATAGTATTAGGAGGTAGAGCCTTTAGGAAGTAATTGGGTTTAGATGAGGGTGGGGACCCATGATGGGATTAGTACCCTTATAAGAAGAGGAAGTTAAAGGTATAAAACCACAAAAGAAGGAAGGATGGAAAGAAGGAAGGAAGGAGGGAAGGAAGGAAGGAAGGAAGGAAGGAAGGAAGGAAGGAAGGAAGGAAGGAAGGAAGGAAGGAGAGAGGAGACACCAGAACTTTCTCTGCCATGTGAGAACACAGCAAGAAGGTGGCCATCTATCTGCAAGCCAGAAAGGAGGACCTTACCAAGAACCAAATCTGCTGGCACCTTGATCTTGGACTTCCAGCCTCCAGAACTGTTGAGAAAATAAATGTCTGCTGTTTAAGCCCCCCAGTCTATGGTATTTTGTTATAACAGCCTGCCCTAGGATATTTTTATTTATTTAATAGCTACCCAATATTCTTTTTTTTTAATTTTTTATTGTTATGTTAATCACCATATATTACATCATTTGTTTTGGTGTAGTGTTCCATGATTCATTGTTTGTGCATAACACCCAGTGCTCCACGCAGAATGTGCCCTCTTCAATACCCATCACCAGGTTAACCCATCCCCCTACCCTCCTCCCCTCTAGAAACCTCAGTTTGTTTTTCAGAGTCCATCATCTCTCCTGGTTCATCTCCCCCTCTGACGTACTCTCCTTCATTCTTCCTCTCCTGCTATCTTCTTCCTTTTCTTTTTTCTTAAAATATGTTGCGTTATTTGTTTCAGAAGTACAGATCTGTGATTCAACAGTCTTGCACAATTCACAGCGCTCACCGTAGCACATATCCTCCCCAATGTCTATCACCCAGCCACCCCATCCCTCCCACCCCCGACCACTCCAGCAACCCTCAGTTTGTTCCTGAGATTAAGAATTCCTCATATCAGTGAGGTCATATGATACATGTCTTTCTCTGATTGACTTATTTCACTAAGCATAACACCCTCCAGTTCCATCCACGTCGTTGCAAATGGCAAGATCTCATTCCTTTTGATGGCTGCATAATATTCCATTGTGTATATATGCCACATCTTCTTTATCCATTCATCTGTCGATGGACATCTTGGCTCTTTCCACAGTTTGGCTATTGTGGACATTGCTGCTATAAACATTGGGGTGCACATACCCCTTCGGGTCCCTACATTTGTATCTTTGGGGTAAATACCCAGTAGTGCAATTGCTGGATCAAATGAATAGCTACCCAATATTCTATCCATAATAAAACATAATATATTTAACATCTCCCTTGTCATGGGACATTGAGGTTTTTTTTAGCTCTTCATTATTAAAATAATCCTTGAATATCTTTATACCTATAGCATTTTTATATTTTTTATTTATCTCTTCAAATAATTCTTGTAAGTGGGGTCACTGGGTCAAAAATAATCATTTTTATGATTTGTATGTGTTGCCAAGTCTCTAGAAAGAGGTAGGGTCATTGACTACGCCACCTGCAGCATATAAAGTGCCTCAGTTTTCTCAAAGCATTAGCAGCTAATGAGATGTATCTTTGTCTTACTAACACAATGCTGTTACTTGTATGCACACAATGTAACCGTTCTAAGTTTAGCTTTGACTTTTAAAGTATAGTCATGATTTTGTCCCTCAAAATAGCGAGAGGCAATGGGATACATACACATAATTTACCAAGGGTTTTAACAGTCTTCCCTGAGTCCCACCGGGTGGCACTTCCAGAATTCAAATGTTCCTCTCCGTCGTGACACTAGCTGCCATGTCGGGACAAGGTCACCTTGGAGCTGGGCTTCACAACTTAGCCTAGTTCTTTCCCAGCGCCCCCATCGGAGGGATCATTCAGGGACCACCTTTCCAAGCATCTTCTTAAAATGGGGGAAACTGCTGCCATCCAAGATAAATTCTTTCCCCTTCTTCTCAGCAATTGAACCCCTAGGAAGTCATCTTAAGGAAGTAATCAGACATAAGCAACAAGGATTTTCTTTCTGCAAGCATATATATTGCAGCCTTATCTGTATTTTTATATTGCCAACTACCTAAACATCCAATGGTTCATTCATTCCTGCATTTGTTTAATGAGTACTTATTAAGCACCAAGCATGGGACAGATAAACCTGGAAGAGACAGAGCCCTTTCCCTCACAGAGCAGGGAAGCAATGCTTCCATGGACCACAGTACGTGCACAGAACGGATCACCATGCCATCATTAAAGATGATATGCTCCGAGAGCATTTAATGGCTTGGGAAAGTATTCATAATATTATATAAATGTATATATAAATATATATAAATTATATAAATATAAATTCATAAATTATATAAATATTATATAAAATGCATAGATACTAAAATCCTGGTAAGACACAAAGTGATAAGAGTCATTTGGTTTCCTTTGGGTGGTGAGAAGAGTGGTTTTTCTGCAGTTTCCAGATTTATCCACGTGCTCGTTCTCTGATGGGAATGGATGCTCTGGTCGTTTCACATGGGTAGACTCCTTGCCTCTTGGCCTTTCTCTCCTTGAATCCAGCTTTGCTGATGGTAACCTCACCCTGGCAACGTCACTTGGGATTCCACACACACAGTTTAAGTTCACAGCCAGGTGGAAACGCAAGTCTGAAGGCGGTTTAGGGTACCAAGCATACACAGACCAATATAGAGAATACTGACTTAGGTAAGAAAAACAGACCATATTTCTCTCGTTGACATGAGAAGAGAGGAGCTTTTCACTTCTGCCACGACAGGGAAAAGTGATGGGTTTGATACTTCCCGCAAACCCTTCTGGGCACTATCTGCAGGTCACAGCTCACTCCACTTACCAAACCCTGCAGTCATGGCCCTTCTAGCTTATCCATCCTATTTCCACCCTCTTAGGCACAGTCAATCGATAAATTGTCCAGACCCATCTCCATCCCCATCTGGGAAGATATGAAAACCCACTTCTGCAAGTGAAAGTCAGGAACAAGTAAAGAATAAATTCTAACAAACAGAGCTCAAAAATGGAAAAGGCTCCCCGTGAAGGGTGGGGCAACTACTCACGCTCATACTAGATCACGTGGGCCCGAGGTTTTACAGAAGGAACTTCTGCATGGAAAGAGTTTGAATGAGACCACTCTTCCTTCCCTCCAGCTATGAATGTTATCACAATATGCCCATTCAACAACCATTTACTAGGCATGTACTTTGTGCCAGGCACTGTTCTAGGCTCTAGGTCTACATCAGTAAACCAAACTGACCATAAGACCAGCCAACCAACCCACCCAGCCTTCATGGAGCAATGGGCCAGCCACTCAAGGGCTTTGGAGTTGACCCTGAAGACGGGGCTGAAGAGTGACGTTTTCTCACTCTTTCTTCTTTTTTCTAAAGATGTATTTATTTGAAAGAGAGAGAGCATGAGCAGGGGGAGGGACAAGCAGACTCGCCAACAAGCAGGGAGCCCAAGGCGGGGCTCCTTCCCAGGACCCTGAGATCATGACCTGAGCCGAAGACAGACGCTTAACCAACTGAGCCACCCAGGCACCCCCTCTCTTTCCTCTTTAATGGGTCACACAGGCCCTTTTTGTAAGTATTCCTTCACATTAAAATCCATCAAAGGGACCCTCTTTCACCATTTTTTCCTATTAATGCCTATGTTGCAAGGCAAGGAGAGAACGTCCACCCCAGCAGACATCAAGACTTACTATAAACACAGTCAGTAAGACAGTGGGCTGTTAGCACAAGAACACACTGCTAGACAATGGAGCAGACAGCCCAGCAACCCCCCTCTGAGGCTGTGGACACATGTGGGTCAGGGCAGCACCACTGAAGACTGGGCTCCAAGCCCCCCACATTCTCTGTGACTGGGATATCATCAACCTCTGTCTTCAGTCGGCCACTTTCCCAGGGAGTCCAGCACCCGTGTGCCTCGAGCTGCACACAGCCTGCCTAGTGAAATCAGAGAACCAGACAGAAGTCCCCTCATCACTGTTCACAAGGGTTGAAAGCTAGGTTTTTGGGGTGTAGCACACTTAACAATATTAAATTTCATTTAATTAAATTACAACAGGAGAAGGGAAGGAAGCACTGTTTAAGCCAGTTGTCTCAACCCCAACACCATCACACACATGTGTTCATGAGCTGTGAGGGACTTACCTTTGACTCTGGATTAATAATTATCATGAGGGGAGGACTGGGGAAGATGAGCTGAAATCACAGAGAAAACTAAACCAGCACTAAAGTGGTATAAAATGTAAGTGGTATAAACTCCTTTAGTCAAAACTCTGGCCAGTAGGAACAGGCAAAGTGAATGGCTGCAGTACTGTGTGGGACTCCCACTTAGCCAGAAGGACCTTCCTCCTGGTTCTCTCCTCCAAGGACCCACTGCTCCATCTTGCACCTGCTCTAAACATGTCGGAGTCTGGCCACTCAGGAGCATCTGCCCTTCAACTCATCTGCTATGAGCCCCAAGCCGCTCTTGGGATCCAATCACAAGATCGGCCAGAAGATGCGTCCGTTATATCTTCTATTCTGAGAACTTCAAAATAATCTTCGGCGTGTCCTGTGCACTGTGGTGAAGACCCTGGCATTTCATTCGCTGCCATAATACCAGTGCACGAAGAACCAGAGTAGCCTATCAATAACAATAAAGTCTTCTTCTGGGTTTTCTTCTTTCCAAAAATGTTAAAAATACTTGATGAGTAATCAACAAATCCATTTTTCTGTGTTCCTTTTGCCAAATCTAGGAGCATTGTACTATACTGAATTGCAGATTGCTTAACATTTTCCCTTTTTCCAATGTGTTAACAATTTTGAGACATTTTTTTCCTGATATTAAGTTCTAAACATTCCCTCCTAGAGCACAAAATTTTAATTTCTGGTTACAAATCTAAGTGGTAAAGAGGAAGTATGTTCCCAAGTTGTAAATAGATACAATGTAATGCCATTTGTTACTATGTGGCTCTCAAAATAGATCAACTTCTGGGTATATAATTTTGCTCAGGCATGGTAATCTATTTTTTTAATGCTCTATCTCCCCCCTCCACAATAGCTAATCCATAATGGTTTAATCTGTCCGTAGAAATCAAAAGCTGCCTGTAAGAACGCCAACATATACAATCAAATGACATTTTCATATACAGGACAGCATCACTGCCACGCATTGCATTCTGGGATGCTGTCAAGGTGGAGGTAGAGGGAATTGAGTAAGACCCTGGGTGTGGCATGAGACCAAGTCACAGGCTCCAAGAGCCACTGGGAAACTGAGTGCCTTTATACTGGTATCATTAATTATAGCCTTGGCAACATCTCGACTTAGTGATAAAAATTTAGGGGCATTTACTGAAGCTACACGTATAATATCTCTACCTTAACCCTTCCTTTACCAAACCGAGAGTCAGTGTCTTGCTTCATCATAAGAACTGACTGAGCCTAGAAAGATATCCCGAACATTAAAAGACTGATGTCCTACACTTGTTTTTCAAAGATCCTAAGGAGAACACAACCATCAGGATGGGAAGAAAAAGGTCAGTGGAAGCACAACAACAAATTTGCTGATGACTGGCCATCTCGGCCATAGCAAACACGCTCAGGACACCAGTGACACTTAACGAAAGGACTCGGATCCCAGAGGGAACACTGGAACTCCTAGCCTAATGTTTTAGCTCTTTTATTTAAAAAGTTCAAAAAAAAAAAAGTTCAACATATGCAAAAGTACAGAAAATAGTATAATGACCCCTCATACACCCATAATCCAGCTTTAACTCATGGTCTATCTTGTTCCCCTGTAAACTCACCCACCTACTTTCCCCTTACCCAGGATTATTTTGAAGCAAATTCCAGACATTCTATAATTTCATCTATAAATATTTCAGTATGTATCTCTGAAAAATACAAACGTGCCTTTAAATATAACCATAATATTGTTATCACACTTGAATAATTTTTAATATCAAATAAATTTATTTTTATTAATTTAAATTTAACAAATTTTAATATCAAATAGTCATTATTCAAGTTTTCCCAATGACTTCAAATATTTATTTACTGTGTATTGGTTCAAATTAGCATCCAATTAGAGCCAATACACTGTAATTAGTTGTTGATATATCTCTTAAATCTCTTTTAATCTAAGGTTCCCTTCTATCTTTTTTTTTCTTTGCAGTTTAATTTTTGGAGAAACTATAATTGCCCACAATCTGGATTTTGCTGATTGCACCCCTGTGGTGAGGTTTAACATTCATTGTAACTTAATTTTCCCCACTCTTTCTTACTTCGTTCAGGACAAGATCCAGAAACACTTCCCAATAAAATTGCCAAAAAGGCAAAAACAAAAACAAAAAGCAGTCTGCTTGTCTCTGTAAAGGGGCCAATGTTGACAAACCCAAGATTCTGAAAATGTCCCTGCTTAGAAAGCCAGGTTACACCGGGGACATTCCTGAGCCGGCCACAGGCACCAGGAGCATCACCCAGAGATGAGGCGTGGAGGGTGCCAGGAGCAGTGACTGGCAGAGGGCAGAAAAAGTTCTCGAAGTGTTCAAAGTTTCCTCTGCACAGAGAAATAAACCCTGGAGGAGAAAGAAGGCTGGGGGAGGGGTGCTCAGCGTCGGCCTCAGCATGTTAATCAGTTTTAAATCTGCCACCATTAAGAACTAACATTTCAGAGTCCGGAGGGGGGAGGGCGGAGGCAGTCCTGTTGTTTTCCAGAGGGACCCAGGTTGGGCTCCGAGGACAAAAGGCACAGACTCCCAGAGCTTCCAGGCTGGAAGGACTCACAGAGCACAACCATTTAAGTCACAGCCCTGTGACAGGCAGCCGCGTGTGAAGGCAGTGCAGTCGGCCCCCCTCCCCCACCTGCGCTTCCCCCTGCACGGAGAGCATGTGCTCTGCTGGCTTTCTAATAATGGGACACAGTTGGCTACAGGCTTTGGAGTAAAAAAAAAAAAAAAAAAATACTTGACCTTAAATCTCAGGTCCTTCACTTAAAAGCAGTGTGGCCTTAGATAACCTGCTTAGCCTCCCCATGCCTCAGTTTCCCCATCTGTTACCTGGGGATACTATTGTCCACCTGCTACAGCTGTTATGAGGATGAATGAAGTTATGCATGGAGGCCTACCATGTGGTGCCCGGCGCGCTCCCATTATATGTCTCCTTTCCCACCCAAAGACTTCTGCCAGTCCCTTCCAACCCAGACCCTTGCAGGGAGCCACGACAGCACCTGCGGGACGTCTGGCTGGGTTACCGATGCTGGCTGTGGCCATGCATGAAGCAAAGCCAACTGACCCATAACGAGTTCAATCCCATGATCCTGATGTCAATAGCCCGGCTCCAACCAACTGAGCTAATTATGGTAGAGTCAGATTCAACCCGGCTTGCACAGAGATGCTCTTAGCAGTTCATACAACATTCTTAAACAGTTTTGTCCTAAGATGCTCTGTGACACAACACACTTGCCAACTTTACCCGTGATCTCATCTTTTAAAAATCTTAATGTAGCAAACAGATGTGTCCCTTAAGAGGATTAAGGTAGAAATTCATTACAGCAATAATACCAGTGGATTTGTGTTCTATAACTAACACCGATCAATCAACTTAGGGCACACTCCATCTTAGCACTAGTCAGCTGCAAGAAAAACATGGGAGAACTGAACAGCCAGGTCTTTTCCCTCAAGGAATTTATCTGCAACAGGGGAGACAGTCAGAGCCCCACCTACTGAGAGCCTGACCTAAATGACCTCTAATCCAAGCCACTTCGACTGTATTTGTGCACAGGAATCACCAAAGCATGTTGGGAAAGAACTCTGGCAAATGGACGGGCTGCCTGGAAGGAAGACATCCAAGACATAAAAGTGGAGTCATTAAGAGCTCAGACCTGGTGTCAAATGCCACCTCTGGAACTCCCCACTCATGTGACCAGGGGAATTTCGTCTGCTCTGGGTCTCTTCTGCTATGACACAAGAGTCCACCAGTACCTGATTCATGGACTTGGTGAGATGATGCACGTCTAGGATGCTCCTTGTCTCAAGGAACACTAAGCAAGTACTTAGAACACGGTCACTATTATCACTCCATTCTGTCTAGTCCACAAAAGCACCGAAATATCTCCTGAACTAAATTACTGTCTTCATTGCCATTTTAACAGGTAGGCTAGTTATCACTTTTTTGTAAAAATATTCTCCAATTCCACTTTTGTCTATCAAAAGGAAACAAAAATCCTTAGCCTTTTGTATCAATCAATCTAAACACATGTAAATTTTGAAAGCCTTATGATTTACTAATTCTACTGTACAGATTTTTCTAAATTAGAAGTCCTATCATTATAATTCTTTAAAACACTAAACCAGAAACAAACACCTATTTATGCAACATTTGAGAACAAAAGGCCTTACATACACAGGCCAGATAGAACACATAACCACCAAAATGAACATCTCCCCAGTGAGAATACAGCGTCTGTTTTGACCTTTTTGTAATCAAACTCATCATTAATTTAATTATCTTCACTAGAACTACCAGCAGCTTGAGAGAAAAAAAAACAAAGATAAAACATAATAAGCATAATATATCGTTTTTGTCCAAGATGATACTAGTTAAATGCACAACTAACTTCTGAAGGAGTCAGCAGACATGATCTAAATTAATATGTCATTAAGAAAAGATGCACACGGGGTGCCTGTTGGTTAAGCGTCTGCCTTCAGTTCAGGTCATGATCCCAGGGTCCTGGGTTGGAGCCCCACATGGGACTCCTGCTCAGCAGGGAGCCTGCTTCTCCCTCTCCCTCCCTCTGCTACTCCCCGTCTCTTGCCTCTTGTGCTCTCTCTTTCACTCACACTCCCAAAAAAATAAAATCTTTAAAAGAAAGAAAAGAAAAGATGCACAGACTCCAGTCTGGGCTGGGAAGGGCCTGAGAGATTATCCAATTCACAGGTTCCCAACACAGGAAAATCCTAGTAGGGGGGCTGTACAAATGAGAACCCTCCGCAGGGCCTTGTAGATGCCGGTTACACAGGTGTGTTCACATGGTGACCATGCCCCCAGCTGCTCATTTACGTCCTGCACACCTTTCTGTCCGTGTGATCTGTTTCAAGCAACAAAAGTTTACTCCCGCAGGGAGTTGCATGTGCTGGACGGCTGGGTACACCGAGGGTGTCTGCATGTTCCACGGTCACGCTTCTCCGTCCTCTCCATCACACAGGTCGCCCTCCCACAAGAAACTCCCCATCTTGCCAAGGCCAGGCTCAACCTGGGAGAAGCGTTCCCTGTGGTATGGGGAGCCTTACTCAAGGCAGGGGCCTGGAGTGACAGCCTGCCCCCTCCCTCACTATCCCCTAATTCACAGCAGGGTTGGTAACTATCTGTTCCCACCTCTCAGGTGAACTCTACCAGACCCGGAATTCTGCCTCAAGGCTCTCACTCATGCTTGTAACATTCACCTGCCCCAAGCCAAAAAGTACCTGGCACACAAGGGCGATTTGGTAAGCTCCCCAAGTTAATGGGACGGAACCCCCCAGGAGGTGCTGCTTCTGCCCACAGCCACACAGCTGGTCCAGGGAGCAGAGGGGCCCTGGGAGCTCAAGACACACAGCCTGGCTTGAATCTCAGCTCTCTACTCCTAGCAGAGAAACTAGGTGCCTTCAGTGCTCTTGGCCTCAGTTTCCTCACCTGCAAAATAGGAATCCTAAAAGCATCCACTTCACAGAGGTATGCAGTACTCAGTGAGACTGTGCACTCACATCCCTGGTGGTGTGATATGCCAAGTGATCAAAACTCGTTCGCTCTTTCCATCACAGGGGGAATCATCCGATTTTAAGATTCCCTGCTGGAAACTAACAGGCATTTTAAAACATGAATGTGCACCTAGGCACACAAATGCCCTAAGTTCTGTTTTACAGAACCCTGGCTAACAGAATCAGCCAATCACTCAGCTCTAGATGTGAAAAACAATGCCAAATATCTGAATATACTGCAGGGGTCTTTGGGCAAAAGATGCTGAGACTAAGGCTGACTGGCTGCCAAGACAGGGAGTCAAGGGGTTCTATGGGATACCTTCTGATTCTGCTTATTCTACAAAGAACCAGAGGACACCTCAGAAAGTTCTGTGAGCCAGTGCAATTTCAGTGCTGCGGCTTCTGGAGGCGGGAGGGGGTGGTGATGCAGGAAGCCAACGCTGGAGCATCAGGATTTCCTCCTGCCAGAACAGCCCAGGGACACTGGATCAAGACTACGGGGCTATTCCAGGGAAACATAAAAATGTACTTCAGCTTCCAGCTTGAAAGGTCAACCTATGTATATAGGGTTTGAAATCCAAGAAAACCACTTCAAGGTCATAGGGCCACAATTATGAGCCTTCTGTGGTTTCAACAAAAGATCACTGTAATCAGAGATCATAATGAATGGAATATCATGATGCCAAAAAAGCCCTTCGAAACTTTTAACTCAATCTACTGATTAAGAATACCCAAATAATTTACAAAAGTGATTCTGATAAACTGAATTCACAATACATCATTCTGTCCCTCCATCTCCCAATTCAACCTGCTCTTATGACCAGAGAGATTCCCCCAAACAGTGACTCTTATCCATTCTGCACCAACGTGGAGAGAATGAGATAGAACTGCCCCATTCCTCATTCCTGAAAACAGGTTACTAATTAAGTAGGGAGGGAAAGCATGGATACACTATGAATAGAGGGAGAAAAACAGCACTGCCAAAGTTCACCAGTTTCCACATACAACCTCCCTCTCTTCCAAGGCAGGTGAACATCATACAGAAATCTAAAGAATTTTGAAAAATCAATTTTGTTCTTTTTGGTATCAGGGGTTATCTCTTCCAAATATTTATCAATGTTGCTCTTCAAAGAATAAATCATCTCCAAGCTTTGATATGAACCCTAAGCAAAAAATGTGCTGGGAAGTAATTATTCAAGGTGCAATCTGTTTAAGTAGGAGGAAGGGCTCTCCTGGGTAACTAAATGGTTAGCTTTCAATGCCCAGCTCTTTGCAACAAACACACACTTTGCAAGATGCCTGTCCTCCTGCAAAGGGTTAAAAAAGAAGAATAAGAAAAGAAGAAAAAAAGCCTCTGTCGGGTGGACTGAGAAGCCATTCTTCCCAGGGGACACTCATTTCGGGCTGCGAGGCTCAGGCTTTGTGCGAGCGCCGCCCCTCCGCGCCCCCGCCCCTCCTCCCACAGCGACTGCTCCTCCAAGGTTCCCAAGGCCACCTGCTTCTCCCGAGAAAAAGGGACTACTCGGAGCGCTATCTCAGTGCGCTGTCGGCGTCCCCGGCGATGCCCCGCGGGGAAGGAGGAGGAGGTGTCCCCGGGGAAGCGTGCTTTGTCGCGAGGGTCGCGCGGCCGCCCGCAGCGGCCCCAGAGGCCTCAAAGGTTTAGACCTGAGTCCCCGGGGCCCGGGTTCTTTCCGCGCCCCGCTCAGCGTCGGCCCAGGTACCAGGGCCGACCCCCGGCATCCGAGCTCCACCCCGCCCACCCAGCCGAGCTAACGGCACGGCGCCGGGGAACCTTCTCCATCCCGCCTGCGGCCGGCGCGGCACCTGCTCGTCCCCGCCCGCTCTGGGCCGGAGCGCGGGGCTGTCCTCTCACACCGGGGAGATCCCGCGCCAGCCGGCGGATGCCCGGGGCCCCTCTGCCTAACGGGGAGGGGGGAGGCCTGCCCTTGGGCGCCTGTCCCGGGGGGCCGCGCCTACCCCAGCCTGCCCGCGGCGCCCTCACCCCCCACGCGCCCGCAGTAGGGGCTGCGTCCAGGGAACCCAGCCCGGACCGGTCGGCCGTACCTTGTGCGGCGCCCGCAGCAGCCGGTGGACCCCGGCCAGCTGGGTGCCGAGAGCGAGGTCCTCGCGAAACGTGAACAGCGGCGGCCGGCTGGGCTCGGGGAAGTTGGTGCTGTTGAAAGGGTCCGTGTCGTCCAAGAACTGCACCCGGCAAGCCAGCGTGGCCATGATGCATCCCTGCCCCTGGGAGCGCGGGCGCCGGGATCCGCGGGGTCGCGGGCCGGGACGCCGGGGTCACACCGCGAGCAGGGGAGGCCGCGGCCGCCGCTCGCTGGCTCGCGGGCTCCCAGGCTCCGGCGCGCCCGGCTGCAGCCCGGGCTCCGGCCGCGGGGGGCGGGGCGGGGGCGGGGCCGACGGGCCCCTCTGTCCCCTCCTTCTCCGGCTCCTCCCCTCCTCCGGCCCCTAGCGCTCGGCCGCAATGCCCAGACCAGCGGGACCTGCCGCGGGGAAAGGGAAAGGGAGAACGGCTCGCGAGGCCTCCGCAGCCCTGCGCCAAGCCTGCTGCCAACGGCGGCGGGGCGGGAATCCCCGCCGGGCTGACTCCGGCAGCACCCGCGCCGCTTGGGCTGCCCGCTACACGTGCGCCCCTCGGCGTAAGGAGCTGTACCCCTCCGAGCTCCGGGAACTGGAGGGAATAGCCATCCTATCTTACCCCCTCGGGGAGAGCGCTTAACCCCTTCCAGATGAAGGCGGCGGCGGCGGGCTCCTGCTGCCTGGATTTGAAAAACCCCAGCTGGGCGCCTGCAGGAGAGGGAGCCGGCCCCCGGCGGCAAGCGGGGTGGTGGCAGCCACCGGGAGCCCAGGCAGGGGTGACCGGGAGGTTTCCCTTGGGGAGAAGGAACCTTAGGAAAAGGAGGGTGAGCCGGAGAACCCACGCAGCTCCTAGCAGACAATCCCAGGGGGCGCTAGGAGAGACGACTGGAGCACTGCGAGGCTCTGCCCCAGGACCCCAGTGCCGGGCGTGACACCGGGGCCACCTGGTGGGTGCTAGTTGACCCTCTGTATCACTGCCTCCTCTTGGCCAATTCGGTCCCCCGAAAGCCCTAACTGGACCTTGTGGCGCCGCGGACCGCTGCGGACGAGGTCACCGAATTGCGGAGGGGCGGCGGAGACTTGGAGACCCGCTCGCGACCGAGGGACGTGGAAGGGAAGCGTTGCAGCCTGCACGCCGGAGCACCGGGACTCCTGTCCGCCTCCCACCGCTCTCCTCGCTGCTCGCGGGCGACCCCCTCCGTTTCTAATAAGAATTCGACAGTTCTCTCCTTTCCCAGGCGGTGGCCGAGTTGGGGGTTCCTCATACCTCATATCAGTACCCGGGCTAATAAGCAATCGCTCTTGACAATAGAGTCTGTTTACAAGGCGGCTCTGTGATGTCTTTCTCCCTTCCTTCTGGTTTCAAGAGGAAAGAAACCCTTGTCCCATACTTAGCCCCTTCATTGGCACCTGTTTTGTTTTGTTTTGTTTTTTTAAGTAATCTGTACACCCAATATGGGGCTGGAATTTACAACCCCGAGATCAGGGGTCGCATGCTCCGTGGAACGCGCCAGCCAGGCGCCCCATTCACTAGCACCTTTAGCCTTCCCTCTATCCATAGACTCTCCCTGTCACACATGCAGCACTTAACGCCTGGTCTTAAAATGACAATGATCCATGACACTTCTGCTCATTCCGGAAGAACTCCTAGCTCTCCTTACTTTCGCTCCTTACTTACTCTTTGAATGAGTTCTCTGGGCAGGCCCTACACCAACTTCACCATCAACTCATGGCCAGAATACTAAACCCCCAAATTCTACTCCCTTGCCAGGGGCTTCCTACCCTCGCACTGTCATCCCCAACTCCCTCCTCACTGAGGGAGCCCACCAGTCTTTCTGGTCACCCCATTTCTCATCACTGTCCCAACATGAATCCCAGCACACCCTCTCGGGCCTTCTTGCCACCCACTCCCTGGACCTCACCTATCTGTCAGTCCTGGGCTGGCTTCTGCCCCTGCCTCATCTGCCCATGCCTGCTGACCGCGGGGCCACTCTCGGTGACCCATTTACCCCTTCTGCCTATAGATTATTCAGTACGGAAACTCATGTCTCCAGGACGAAGTCCTCCCCTCCCAGCACCCCCCCTCTCCATCTTCCATCCACATCCTCCCTCTCCTGCATCTCAGGAGATGATCAAAGCCTTGTTTTTCTCCTGCTCAAGGCTCTACCTCCATCCGGACCCTGAGTCCCTCCCTTCCCAATTGCTCTGGGGCCAGGCTCTGTTACTGAAGCAGCCCTCTTCTTCCTTCCTCCCTGGGCTCCTTCCCCTGAGAATCGGGGTTGAGTTCCTGGCATGTGACCAGTGCAGTCACACAGAGCCTTGTACTTAGAAGAGCCCCACACTGGCTTTGTGCTCTGCTGTTGCTGTCTTACAAGTCTTAATAATTTAGCAAACGGCCCCAACTTTTCACTGTGCACTGGGCTCTACAAATTAGGTAGTTGGTCCTGATAAGGAAAAACAAAACAAAACAAAACACCCAAGTGGTTTCCTTCTTTAAAACTGTACCTTTACGAAGCCTGCCTCTCACTGGCTTAACTCTCCTTCACTTCCTGACCAGCCTCTGAAAGAGAGAACTATATTCCTTCCTCGGCATCCTCACCAGCTCTTTGTTCCATGTCCTGTGACACCTGATGGGCACCTCCTGCTGTTCTGAAATCATCATTGCCCTCCTAACTGCCTCATCCAGGGGACATCTCAGCCCAGCTGCCCACTTTCTTGGTAGCATCTGTCACCATGGACCACTCCTTTCCCAAACTCTCTTCTCCCAGCTTCCATAGTTCTACCAACTCTGGGCTCTTCTCCTTCTTCCTCCTTGGCAGCTTCTTCCTGAGTCCCTCTGGACTCTGTTCCTCTCTTGAGAATAGGGCATCACAGTTACAGTTAATGTTAATTTATTCCTATGTTCCCACTAAACAAAAAGCTCCTCTAAGGCAATGACCATACTGTATTCAACTGTATGACCCCCCCCCCACCCCTGCCAGGGCCTGGCAGAGAGCCTAGCACAGAAAAGACACACAATAGATGTCTGATGAATGAGAGAACCTCAGAGTCATCTTTGACTCCTCTATCTTGCAATTGGTCACTATGACCTGTCACTGAATCAGTCTCTAAAATATTTCTCAACTCTTTCCTCCTGTCCAGCTCTCATTGCCTTTGCTAGTCTTCTAGCGGGTCTCCCTTCCTCAGGTGGGAATCCCGAATTTGATCTTCTACTGGCTTCCCCAGAACCAGTGATCATCCTAAGATGTGCATTTAAGGTGTCATACCTTAGAGTAAAATCCTTACATGCCAACCCCCTTACCATGACTCACAAAAACCTCTAAAATCTTCCCCAGTCTACCACACCGGGCTCATCTCTGGTTATTCCCTGCTTGGTACCCTGTTTCAAGGCACACTGAATTTATTACCTTTTCCCAAACATGCTGGGATTTTGCATGATGAGCTTCTCAACCTAGAACACTCTACCCTATCGAGTTGGCCAGCTGAACCCACTTATCCTTCACCACTCATTTCTAAGGTCAACTCTTGTAGAAAGGCATCTCCAGCTCCACCCCAAAAGAAGATTGTCTCTCCTTCCTCTGTGGTCTTAGACTACTTTCTACATGTCCCGATTCTAGCACTTTTCATACATGCTTACCTGTATTTTACCTATGCGCTACTAAACTATAAGATTTCCAGGATCGGAATTCACCTTACTCAGTTTTAGTCTTGAAACTTCAAATAGCAACTGGCACTAAAGTAAAACCTTTAAAATTTTTAATTTTATAAGTTACCCTTAATTCTTTTAAGGATTTTTGCCCCAACCATTCCCTTGAGACTGCTTTTAGCAATAATATTTTTCTCTTGATTAATAGTCCATGTTTTTTCTCAACTTATTTTTTGAAATCATTCTTTTATAGTAATATAATGCTTTCTTTTAATTTAAAAGGTCAAGAGTAATAAGTTATAACAGAAAAAATCCGCTCCTATTTTACAACCCCCATTCCCATCCCACCCCACTTCTCAGAGGCAACCATTTCTTTTTTGTTTTAGAGGCACCCATTTCTAAACAATGTAAATACACTGATATACTTTGAACTATGAATTTTAGATAATACATTGGCTTTCTTTTGTGCTAAATGAGGATTTTTGCTTCATTGCAGACTATTTCCCTTTCTTCATCTTCCCAATATAGTTTTATCACAATTTTAGTTAAATTCCTATTCCGTGATTTTTTAAAATGTAAGATTATGTTAATATTGTTTACTTTTGTGCCAAGTAGTGCACATGTTTACATGACCTTTCTTGTACAACTTTTTGTCTTTCTGAAGCTAATATTTGCTTCAATTTTTTTTCACTTGCTTATTTTTTTTCTTGAACAGCTGGTTAGGTCTTCTCATATCCTGTAACAGCCCTGCAAATGCCTCTTTCCATACGGCCAAATAATTTCTCAGTGCTGTGTTTTCTCTTAAGATATCCTTTTCAGAGATATTCCTCTGGGTGTCCTTGATGCTCTTGCTCTCATTTGGAATGTGGCTCTCTCAGCCCTATCTTCCTGGAGAGTTCCTTGGCTTCTCTCACTTGTCTTATTCTTTCTTGACTTATATTCTCATTTTTGTCAATACATACCCTAGTGGTTTCCTGAAAGGATAAGTTTTTGAACACTTTTATGTCTGAAAGTATCTTCATTCTCTAGCCTCACCCTTGTCTCAGTGTCATCATTTTGCTGGCAAGAATGGCCACAGTAAATTCTTCCTCCTCCTTTTATTCCTACCATTTTGCAATCGGACTTTTCCACTTCTTCCATAAAAGGTGGGACTATTTCCCCCACTCCTTGAATGGGGATGGCTTTGTGACTTGCTTTGACAAATATAATATGTTGTAAGTGGCTTGTGTGACTTCTAAAATGAGGCACCAATTTACCGCTTCTGCTCTCACCCTCTTGGAATGTTGACCTGAGACTACCACGTGAAGAAGCCAGGTCTAGCCTCAGAAAAGTCGTAAGAAAACTACTACTGAAGACTGGGAATATGGTTAGCAATGTTATGTAGCAGTAAAACAATTGGCAGAACATTTACCCAACTGCCTACAGTAATTTGGGAGATAAAAAATGTATCTAATGAACTAGGAGTCTTAGCTAAGGAGAGCTCTAGACATCATGTCAAAAGTGTCTGTTAGGTGCTTCTAACTGTATGTTATAAGATATTCTGTTTGCAAGCAGAATTTAGAGGAAATAGAGAGGGCCTAAGACTTGCTGGGTTGTAAAATAAAATAATCTCTCACCCCCAGGGTACCCACCTAGTAACTGACTTTGGTAAAGATCAATTTTAAAATGTGGCTGTAAGACCCTTGGTTAAGATCTCAGAGAGATTTAAGGCAGTGCCTAGTAGATACTCTCATTTAAGCAAGGGGGCTTCTAAGAATCCTAAGGCTGTTATTCCATAGCAGCCTGATAGACCCAAATGAGAAAGAATTATGGATATAGCGTTTGGAACACAGAGTAAACCCTAATAAGATTCATAGAAAATCCACAAAGTGTTTAAGATAGCCGTGTTGATGAAATCACAGCAAATCTGGACTAAAAGGGCAATAAATTATTCAAAACAAAAAGAAAGCTCTGTGGAACTTCAACCTGCAGTGGGTAAGAAACAGGCTAAGAAAACTATTCAGCTCTAAACATGGGGCTATTGTGTTTTGTTTGTTGGGTTTTTGTTTTGTTTGGGAAAGTAAGGATCTACCAGAAGGTGGAGCTAAGAACCTTGGAGTACAGCGAACTTGGGAACTATCTCAGGGAGCAGAACTGGGCCCTACTCCCTAGAGCAAGAGGAACTGGCAGCATGCCCCTGTCTGGAGTTCAGAATTGCCATGGGTCTGTGACAGCTGTGTGTGTTTCTTTTTGAATGAGAGTGGCTATTCTGTCCCTGTCTCACTGTTGTCGATTAAGTGTTTAAGGGACAGAAAACTTGTCCTTTTAGGTCACAGGTCTCTGGATCAGAGACGTGGTATCTGAGGAGCTACCCATGCCTCATCTGCATGCCTATTCAAATAGCAGTTTCCTCCTCACCTTTCCAGCCACTGCCCCGGCCCAGTTCCCAAAACCAATACCACACATTTTTGGGGTTTCATTATGATAGCACTTCACTCCTTGGTACCGATTTCTCTTTTATTTAGTCTTTGTTTCATAACAAACCACCCCCAAAAACTAGTAGCTTAAAACAATAACTATTTTATTTGTTCTCAATCGCAATTTGGGCTGGGCTCAGCTGGCGTCACTCACGCAGTTGCACTCATCTGGAAGCTTGACTGGGGCTGGTTGGACTAAAAGAGCCTCTGTCTGAATCTGATAATATGTGCTGGCCATCAGCTGGTTGGTCTAGGGGACTTCAGACGAGATGGTTCTTCTCTCTTCCATGTAGCTTCTCATCCAGTAAAGTAGACCTGGCTTCTTCCCACTGGCCGTGATAGCATAGCATTCTAAGAGTTCAAGAGAAAAAGCCACAGGGTCTCTTGAGCCTTATACTTGGAGTTTATGCTGTGTCACTTATGAACACCAACATATAAGAAAGTGTTGTGGTCAACTTTGCAACAATCTGACACACATGATATATAATTCTAGATTGAAAATGATTTTCACTCAGAATTTTGAGGCATTGCTTCATTGTTGTCATTGAGAAAATGATCAATTTAGTATACGTAACCTTTTCTTTTCCTTCTCTCTGGGAGATTTGGAACCTTCTCACTATTTCCAATACAATGAAATTTCATAATGAGGCACCCCGGTATGAGTTCATTATATTGACATTCCCTTGGTATTTTCCACCTAGAAATGCTGTTTTTTGTTTTGTGAGAATGTTCTTGTTTCATGTTTTTGATCACTTTTTCTCCACAGTTTTCTCTGTTTGCTCTTTCTGGAACTCCTATTATTTGGATGTTGGACCACCAAATGGATCCTCTAATTTTCTCAACTTTTCCACCCTGTTAATCTCTGATTATGTTGCACCCTGTTAATCTCTGATTATTTTATTCCACATTTTGAGTGATTTCCTCAACTATATGTTCCTTCTCTTTCACTGAACTTTTAATTACAGCATTCATGTTTTTAATTTTCAGGAAATCTTTCTTGTTCTCTAATTTTCCTTTTTACAAGTATCTTATTCTTATCTCCAGGATTTCCCTGATACTATTCATTACATTTTCTTTAAAGTTTTAATGTCATTGCACTGTTCATATGTTCTTTGAGGTGTTTTTTTTTTTTCTCTCTTCTTACTTTCAGTCTTTTTCTTTTATAACAGAGATCGTGCTCAAATTCTTGTGATCCTCAGTTGCTCATTCATATTAAAAACTAGGTATAGAAAAGACACTTTGCCTGGTGGGCTTCACTATAGACAAAGCTGGTAGGCAAATGGCTTTTTCCTTGAGTATCTTTGGGCCTCCTCTGGGGTAGTTAACTGTAACCAGAAAAGTTCTTACCAGTACTTCCCTTAGCCCAGAGCAAGAGGGGCCCCTGCCTTAGGCTCCATGCTTTAGAGGGCCTCACTCTGCCTACCCCTCCCTAAAGGGCAAGAAGCCCATAGCACCAAGAGTCCATGCCCACCCGGCTCTTCTTTCTCTAGATTGTTCTCAGAATCCCCTGCCCAAATGACCCTGAACATATTTCCAAGGCCTGTGTGTGCTTTTTCCTTCAAGGCGCCCAAAGGCCTGAGAAGAGGTTAAGGAGTGTGGCTGTTTAGAGTGGAGCATAGGCAGAGTTTAGCTGCACGGGATCAGGTGTCCACACATCTGGGGTTCGTGGCTGAGAAGAAAAAGAGTATAGGCTATGGCTGGCAACCAGGGGCTGGGCCAGCTCTCCTCACATCCTCCTATTCCTGTGCAGAGTGCCAAGGAGTCAGAATACTAAATTCCGGGGCGCCTGGGTGGCTTAGTTGGTTAGGCATCTATCTCTTGATTTTGGCTCAGGTCATGATCCCAGGGTCCTGGGATCGAGCCCCGCATTGGGCTCCCTGCTCAGCAGGAGTCTGCTTCTCCCTCTCCCACTCCCCTTGTTTGTGTTCCCTCTCTCCCTGTCAAAAAATAAATAAATAAAGAAGAAGAAGAAGAATACTAAATTCACATCTGTCCTTCTCAGTTGTTATAAAGGTGTATTTGTTAGAGCTGGTAGAACATATTTTACTTAACATTTTGTTTGACTTATGAATTAAATATTTAGACATATGGCCTACGGACCCCCATTCGAACTTCGCCCAAGGCCCTATATATGTTGCAAATGGACCTGCATCTTTCTGCCTCCTCACCTCACTTTCTGGGGTGAGTTGAGGAAAGGGTGGTGTCATTTTTTCACTCTGCAGAGTGTCCCTTACTCTCCCCACTTCCCATTTCTGGACACACTGCTACTTTCTCTAAACCCTGAAGCCCCTCTGGCTCATTTTCTTCAAACAATTCCTGCTGCCTCCTTGGAACTAACAAGTTGCCATAAGCACAAGGGGCTACACCAAGGAAGAAATGGAGTATATTTTTCATCTGATATACCTGGGAGCCCAAGACTCGGGAAGCTGCAAAGGTGGGCCAGCCTGCTATTGAAACACTACAGTTATAAATTGGTACATTTTTACCAGAAAATGTTATGACTATACCCAGCAATATCTTCATAGCTATTGTCCTGGAATCCCACTCAGGTTCCTAGAGAATAATTTAGCAGAAGCAAAAAATAAATAAATAAGAAAATACATAAATGGCCATGTTTAAAAGCAGAGTATATTGCAGTCTTGCTTATAAAATTAAAAACTGGAAACATATCTTTCAATAGGGGTATATTTTAATTACTTATAATACATAAATGCAACTACACATCCATTTAACATTACAAAGACCATTTTGAAGTACGCCAAATATTCAGAGTAAAACACAGAATGCAAAAACTGTGCATTTACTTCAGCCCCTGGGAAGCAATTGTGTAGGGGTAGAAGGGTCCTGAGTGTCCAATTTCCAATCCTTCTCCATAAACTGACTTCATCCTTTCTGCTTAAAAAGTTTGAATTAGTTATCTAGTTAGCTTTAAAAAGCCACAACAAACAAACAAACAAAAACCAAAAACCTCTATTTTACCAGACTGTGGATAAACATGACATAGTATTTCCTTGTCCCTCGGTAGGAGATGACAGTAAAACTTTGTGATTATTACGCATGTGTCTTAGTCCATTCAGGCTGCTATAACAAAATATCCCAGACCAGGTGGCAGATAAACAACAGAAGTTTATTTCTTATAGTTCTGGAGGCTCAAAGTCAAAGATCAAGGTCCTGGCAGATTTGGTGTCTGGTGAGATCTTACTCCCTGGTTCATAATGGCCAAGTTCTCACTGTGTCCTCACCTGGCAGAAGGGGGGAGGAAGCTCTCTGACGTCTCTTTTATAAGGGCACTAGGTCTGTTCATGAGGGCCCTGCTCTCATGCCTCCAAAAGGCCTCCCTTCCTAATGCCATCACATTGTGGGGCAAGCATCAACACATGAATTTTGGGGGAGACAAAAACATTCAGTCTATAGCAATAAACTTCCGGCAACAGTGAGCTCGGACCCCCATGTGGGAAGGAAATCCCAGGTCCTGGTCCCAACCGGAGCAGGCAGTGTCCAGGGCGAGTCACTATCTCAGAGTGATGATGACACAATTAGGTTCCAGCCACAGGTGGGAGAGAAAAAAACCAGGACAGGTCTTCACGTGGCTGTTTATTTTAGAAAGTGAATAAGAGGTGGTTTATTCTGTAAACTGCAAAAAACAGGAACAATGTAGCCCTTGAGAGTTTGAGTGGTGCTCAGTTGCACAGGGAAAGGAGAGCTGCAAGCCAACCAGGCAAAGGAGGATTGCTAGCAAAAGTCACAAAGCCTAAGCCTCTCACTTGCACAGCTGCCTTCCAAAGCCTTTTCCTTTCACATGCAAGTTAACGTCCCTTTTTGTACCTACATTCTTTTCTTAAAGATGATTTTTAAGTTGTGCAAGCTTCACGCACACAAAACCTAGATCTGCTGTCGAGCCCAGTTTCTATAAATTAAAACTTGAGAGAGGGAGAAAGCCAGACAGGCAGGCAGGTAGACAAAGACGGAGACAGAGATCTACTTGACAAAACAGCCAACCTCTTCTCAGGCCTTGGGGTGCCTCTAAGGAAAAAGCACACACAGGCCTTGGAAATATGTTCAGGGTCATTTGGGCAGGGGATTCTGTGATCCAGGTGCCTGGAGAACAATCTAGAGAAAGAAGAATTTAGTATTATTTTTTTTTTTTTTGACAGGGTTTAGAGAAAGTAGCAGTGTGTCCAGCAATGGGAAGTGGGGAGAGTCAAAGTATTCAAAAGCATACTTTTTTTGAAAAATCCTAAGAAAATAGGAGACTCCAAAAGAATGGTTGATACCATGCCAGTGGAAAATTCATGTGACCCAGATGCCTGGGGGGCTCAGCAGTTAAGCCTCTGACTCTTGGTTTTGGCTCAGGTCATGATCTCAGGGTCATGGGATTGAGCCCCGTAGGGCTCCATGCTCAGCGCAAGGATCTGCTTGAGATTCTTTCCCCCTTCCTATGCTCCTCCCCCAAGCCTCCCCCTCTTGTGTGTGCTCCCTCTCCAAAATAAATTTTAAAATAAAATCTTTTTTAAAAAAATTAATATGGCCAAGAAATAATTCAGGAACAAACTTTTAAAGGATTCCAACATCAATAATGAAAAGTTTCTCGGAGCTTCCAGTAAGGAAGCCAGGCCGAGAGAAGCGCACTAATGTTTGCCCTCCTTTGGGACTTGCCCACCCAATCTGAACTAGTTTTCAGCTTTCTTTAAATAACAAAATCTGCAATTACGAATGTTGCCACTAGGTGGTAGACGTGGCTTACTTGGCATAATTATTTTGAGGCGTGCTAAACACAAATGTTTCGTTTAATTCTGTTCTCTGAAGTAAGTTTTGTGCTGTTCCTCACGTTTCAGATGAGGCTTAGATCTGTTCAATAGCTTGCTCATATAGAATGAGGTTTGCTATGACTTTAATTTGGGGGTTTACAAGGTGAGATACATAGAAGTTAATTTTGTCAGCACAAAACTGGTGAATTGGAAAAAGACAGGCTACAAAGTGCCTGCCAGCTTTCTTTCTGCTTCCCATTGTGCCCTGAACTCCCCCTGCAGAAAGAAGAGCCTTGGCCTTTCTCGGAGATGTCAGGCGCTCAGACCTCTGCCTGCCTGCTGAAGGTTTTATCCACTGCCAGGCTCCCCAGCAGGCCCCTTGCTCAGAACACTCGAGGGCCCACTAGCATTCAGTTCTAGCGGTGGGTCTCTGCGTGCACTGGGTCCCCGCAGCCTGTGTTCCCCTTGGCCACTCCTGCCTCCCCCCATGGATAAAGGTCAGCTGAGAAAGATGGCGCACCCTTGGTCCCAGCGGCTTCTTCTGGTCAGGGCAGGGTCACTCTAGAGAGCAAATGACACTCACTGGAGCCAACCTTGCAGAGCTTGACTTCTCTCGCTGCAGCTGGAAGTTTGGGGCATGCTCCAAAATGGTCTTTTCACCTCTTCCCTTGCCAAAGGCCCTGGAGGCCAGAGATATTTGTGAGTGGGAGTGGACATGGCTTTCTGTCACAGAGGAGATGGCCCTGTTCTGGCCAGGTTTGCAGAGCATTCTCTTCCACCCTGCCCCCTCGCCAGGCCAGTCCCCCGACTCCCAGATGTGCTCCTGACTCTTGGACCTCCATCAAAGCACCATGTCTGCTGATCCTCTGATATGAACTGCCGAGCTCACTGAGTATAGAACTGTGGCTTTTCCTTTGCTCACGATCACCATCCAGAGCAAGGGGAGGTACACAGTGGCCACCACAGATCAGGAGTGGTACTTTTTTTTTTTTAATAATGTTTTTACTTGTATCAAATGCAAAGCAATTTGTTTAACATACAATATGGCTTTCCTAGCTTTACACCCCCAAGAAGCTAGAAAAGAGCCAAAAAGCCCAAAGTTAGCAGAAGGAAGGAAATAAAACTAGAACAGAAATAAATGAAAGAGAAATTAGAGAAACTGGGGCGCCTGAGTGGCTCAGTGGTTAAGCATTTGCCTTCAGCTCAGGTCATGATCCTGGGGTCCTAGGATCAAGCCCGAGCCCAGGGTAGTGTTCCCTGCTCAACAGGGAGTCTGCCTCTCCCTCTCCCTCTGCCCTTCACCCTCCGCTCATGCTCTCTCTAGTTCTCTCTCCCTCTCAAATAAAATCTTCAAAAACAAAAAGAAAATAGAGAAACACCAGAAAAAATCAACAAAACTAAGAGTTGGGTTTTTTAAAAGGATAAACAAAATTGACAAACCCTTCGCTAGACTAGGGGAAAAAAAAGAGAACTCATCTAAAATCAGAAGGAAAGAAGAGCCATTACAACTGATGGCACAGAAATAAAAGGGATCATAAAAGACTGCTATGAACAATTATACTCCAACAAAATGGATAGCCATGAAGAAGTGGATAAATTCCTAGAAACATAGACCTTAATGAGAATAAATCATGAAGAAATACAAAGTCTGGACAGACCTATAACAAATATAGATATTTAATCAGTCATCAAAAAACTTCCCAACAGAGAAAAGCCCAGGACCAGATGGCTTCACTGGTAAATCCTACAAACATTTAAAAGAAGAATTAAAGCCGATCCTTGGCAAACTGCTCCCACAAAATGAAGAGGGGGCACTTCCAAACTCATTTTATAGATGCCAGCATTACCCGTACCCAAGATAGACAAAGACACCACAAGAAAACTATAGGACAATATCCCTAATGAATATAGATGGAAAACACCTCAACAAAATACTGGCAAAATGAATCCATTAGCACATTAAAAGGATCATGCACCATGACCAAATGGGATTTATCCCTCGAGTGCAAGCATGGTTCAACATACAAAAATCTGTTAATGTGATATATTAACAGAATAAAGGCTAAAAATCATATGATTATCTAAATAGATGCGTTAAAAGCATTTAACAAAATGTAATACCTTTTTATGATAAAAACTCTCAACAAACTAGGAATAGAAGGAACATATTTCAACATGGTAAAGGCCATGTATGAAAAGCCCACAGCTAAAATCATGCTCAATGATGAAAAACTGAAAAATTTTCCTCCAAGTTCAGGAGCAAAGCAAGAATGCCCACTCTTGCCACTTCTATTCAACACAGTCCTAGAAGGCCTAGCCAGACCAGTTAGGCAATAAATAGATATAAAAGACACCCAAATTGGAAAGGCAGAAGTAAAATAATCCCTGTTTAGAGATGACATGAAATTATGTACAGAAAACCCTAAAGATTCCATTAAGAATCTGTTAGAATAAGTGAATCTAGTAAAGTTGCAGGATACAAAGTCCACATACAAAAATCAGCTGCATTTCTATACACTAAAAATAAATTATCTGAAAAGGAAGTAAGGAAAACAATTCCACTTACAATAGCACCAAAAAAGAATAAAATACTTGGCGAGGGGGGGGTGCCTGGGTGGCTCAGTCAGTTAAGCATCTGCCACTCAGGTCATGATCTCACCCTTGTAGAGTTCCCTGCTCAGCAGGGAGTCTGCTTCTCCCTCTCTCCCTCCCCTCTGCTCATGCACTCTCTCTCTTAAATAAATAAATAAAATCCTTGAAGAAGAAGAGGAAGAGGAAAAAGAAGAAGAGCAGCACCTAGAGATTCTTCCTAAAGACAAAATAACAGTGTGGGAAAATGGCAAAATAGAGGTTCAGCATTCCCACAGAACCTCATTAAAGGTCTCACAGAATTACTTCCAGTTATGGAAAGAGCTAAGTCACTGGGATAAAAGGTACAGCATAGGGAATAGAGTCAATGACATTGTAATAGCATTGTGCTGTGACAGATGGGAGCTGCACGTGAGCACAGCATAACATACAGAGGTGTTGACTCACTATGTTTACGCCTGAAACTAACACTATGTGTCAGCTACACTTAAATTAAGAAAAAGAAAAGTAGTGATAGAAAAAGAAGAGAGGGAATTATAATAGGGAAAAAAAAAAAAAAAAAACCTCACCTGGGGCGCCTGGGTGGCTCAGTCTGTTAAGCAACTAACTTCAGCTCAGGTCATGATCTCGGGATCCTGAGGTGGAGCCCCCTGTCCAGCAGGGAGTCTGCTTCTCCCTCTGCCTCTCCCCTGGCTCATTCTCTCTCTCTTGCAAATAAATAAATAAAAATCAAGAAAGAAAGAAAGAAGAAAGAAAGAAAGAAAGAAAGAAAGAAAGAAAGAAAGAAAGAAAGAAAGAAAGGAAGGAAGGAAGGAAGGAAGAAAGAAAGAAAGAAAGAAAGAAAGAAAGAAAAGAAAGAAAGAAAGAAAGAAAGAAAGAAAGAAAGAAAGAAAGAAAGGAAGAAAGGAAGAAAGAAAGAAAGAAAAAGAAAGAAAGAAAGGAAGAAAGAAAGAAAGAAAGGAAGGAAGAAAGGAAGAAAGGAAGGAAGGAAGGAAGGAAGGAAGGAAGGAAGGAAGGAAGGAAGAAAGAAAGAAAGGAAGGAAGGAAGGAAGGAAGGAAGGAAGGAAGGAAGGAAGGAAGGAAGAAAGAAAGAAAGAAAGAAAGAAAGAAAGGAAGGAAGGAAGGAAGGAAGGAAGGAAGGAAGGAAGGAAGGAAGAAAGAAAGAAAGAAAGAAAGAAAGAAAGAAAGAAAGAAAGAAAGAAAGAAAAGAAAGGAAGGAAGGAAGGAAGGAAGAAAAAAAAAGAAAGAAAGAAAGAAAGAAAGAAAGAAAGAAAGAAAGAAAGAAAGAAAGAAAGAAAGAGAAAGAAAGAAAGAAAGAAAGAAAAGAAAGAAAAGAAAGAAAAGACAGACAAACCCTCATCGAATTAAAGTTATCCTGCTCCGAACACCTAGGGGAACGCTGCTGGGCACGTCACAGCTTTTGAGCTGCATTTGCCTCATGGAAACACAGAGGCCTCAGAACCTGCCCCCTGAGCTCAGCAGCGCATGCGCGGAGACCAGGCGTTAGAGGAAGCCAACAAGAGTTCCCTCTACCTCCGAGAAAACTCTCCTTGTTCAAAAGATGGAATTCTACTGAGCCATGTGACAATCTGAATAAAAGCAGACAGAGTTGTAAAAGAGGAATTCTAGTTTATGCTGAAAAAACATTTTAGGAGGTAACATCCTGATGTTAGTCAGAAGCAGGTAAATCATGGCGCTCTGCATTTTCTTTCAACACAGGGAGCACCTGAGATCCTACAGACAGGAAACGTGGGGAAGATAAGTCCAGAGACATATGCATCAGGTACACTCCAAAGTTCACCTGTGAACAAGACAGCAGCAACAAGCTAGATTATTTTAGCAGTTGACATAATTTTGTAAATAATAATGTTCAACTAAAATCAAGTCAAATCTTTAAAGACACATCCTAGAATGTAGTAGGAAACGGGAATCCCACTTTCAGACACCAAAGATTTTCATTTAAAATGTCCCTTCCCAGGGTGCCTGGGTGGCTCAGTCGCTTAAGCATCTGCCTTCAGCTCAGGTCATGATCCCAGGGTCCTGGGATCGAGCGCCCCCCATCGGGCTCCCTGCTCCGCGGGGAGCCTGCCCCTCCTTCTCCCACTCCCCCTGCTTGTGCTCTCCCTCTCTGTGTCAAATAAACAAATAAAATCTTTAAAAATAATAATAAAATAAAATGTCCTTTCTCAGGGTGCCTGGGTGGCTCAGTCGGTTAAACGTCCAACCCTTGATCTCAGCTCAGGTCATGATGGTGAGATCAAGCTCTGTGCAGGGCTCCACGCTGAGTGTGCACCCTGCTTGGGATTCTCTCTCTCCCTCTCCTTCTGTTCCTCCCAATATCCCCACCACCACCACTTTCACAGGCACCCGCACACATGCTCTCTCTCTCTTAAAAATAAACAAATACACAAACACACACACACATATTATCCTTTCCCGACAGTCTCCCCACACCTGTTAATGGCTGGACCCATTCTTTTTTCTCCTTCCTGTGTACCCTGAGCTTCTGGTAGTAGGGCCTGCATCCTGCTCTCTGCTTCTGACCACAGCCAGGCCAATTTCTGCTCTGTCCTCTGATGTAAAAACTATTTTGCGAAAATAACAGCAAAATCCTGCATTTTCTTTGATGTGATTTTTTTTTTTAATGTGGTGTAGGTTATGTTCTCCAAGCTCTCTAGAATAAAGATGGAAGTTCCAAAATAGAGTTGTGTGAGTCTACTCAAAGTTTGCTATCAATGCAAGTGAGCCAATAAGAACCCTTTGGAGCATGCGATGTGCTCCCAGACCTGGCCACTGCTGTGATAACATCAGTGGACACCCCCATATTCCAGGCCCCACGCCAGGGGCTGAGGCCAAATTAATTTCTGAAGATCTGTGCACTTGTGGGTGAAGGGTACACAGGAACTCTCTGTACTCTCTTTGCAATTTATCTGTAAATCTAAAATTATTCCAAAAATTATTTTAGAAAAAAAGATGTGTGCACATGAGAACTACAGTGATTCTAAGAAGTACTATTTCCTTGCATGCCCCATAGTATTTGTGCCCACCCATCCCCTCCCTGGGCACCCTGCATGGTACAGGCTCAAGGTCCCCACACCCCCAGGTGACATGGCCTGCCTCCGTGGAGCAGACAGACATGTTGGTCAAACACTCACGTGCAGACCATATCCAACCCGTATCTGTAGGGAGACTGTGGCAATTCCATACTGTGAAACAAACCCCGGTTTTGGAGAGACACAGAAAACAATGCAGAACACTTTACCATGAGTTAGCCTTCTAATTTATTACTGGGGAGAGATTAGATATTTACGTTATTTCAGTTAATGTTCAAGAAATGCTCCACGCAGCCTGACTGCTTACCTGGCTTCCTAGAATTCTTGGCAAAAAACAAAAAACAAAAAAACAGAAAGTACTAGCCTGGACATAGATCTTCCTAAAGCATCAGTCTGTTAGAAGTTCAGTTTCCATCATCTGGCATCCACGAAAAGATCTGGTCATATGAACCCTCAAGAAGATGACTTACAAGCTTCTGAGAGTGAAATTTACTGAACCTGTCTATGCAGCTACTCTACTCACCAGGGGACATTTTACTCTCATGAGACATCCGTGGTGAAGAAAATAATGTTCAAGACAATAAATTTACTTTGCTTATTTACTCCTTTCTTATTTTTACCCCATATCTCTTCACTGAAATTTGAGAGTACCAAAAATACACATAATAAGACCCCCAAAAGTAAGGAAATGGAGGGAAAGGAAAAATAAGATGGCTCTGTGGATGAAGTCGGAACCTTAATGGTAGCCCCTCAGCCGTAGAATGTCTCCCTACTTCTAAAACGTACTCAGCGCTATTACTCAGAACTACAGTTCTGGTGTGGATAATGAGCCAGGATCTTACAAGAGGTGTCATAGTTTGTAATCATGCTTACCTTTCTCTCACGACTCTCAGAAAGCTTTTGGAAAACATTTTGGTTTCGCTGCCCAGTTTGCTGATCAATGCAAATCATCTGGCATCTGTGACAAGGCCCTGAAACCTGGCAGGTGAGAAAGGAAAAGACAGCGTTGTCATGAACGTGACCGGACCCTCCTGCTGGGCAGGGAGGAAGCTGGGTCCGGGAGGATTGGTTGTAAGAGGCGGTCTCCAGCCCCACTAACATGGGAGCTCAGTACTCTAACTTTAAGGAGCCAGAACGTGGCACCTCCTCACACAGTCCTGGGGAATCATCCATATTTGCTCATCAGCTGAAAGACTGCTGCTTCAGGGCTTCGTGAGAAAAAAAAGAGTGGTTGTGGATCTTGGATGATTATCTCAGGTTTCTTCCTGGATCCTCCCAGGAAGAAAAGAACTAACTGATTGGAGGGTAAACTGGGAGAAAATAAACACCCATGGCCCCCGCACTAAGTCATTATCGGTAAGAACCTTACTGTGTCCATGTCCTTTGACCCAGAAATTTCACTACTAGGAATTTCACCTGAGAAAAGAACCACAACTGGGGCACCTGGGTGGTGCAGTGAGTTAAGCATCTGACTCTTGGTTTCAGCTCAGGTCGTGATCTCAGGGTTATGAGATCAAGCCCCATGTGGGGCTCCATGCTCAGCTCCGAATCTGCTTGAAACTGTCTCCCTCTCCCTCTGCCCCTCCTGCTCATGCATGTGCTCTCTCTCAAATAAATAAATAAATTTTTTAAGATTTTATTTATTTATTTGAGAGCGAGAGAGAGCATAAGGAGAGTGAGAGGCAGATGGAGACGGAGAAGCAGACTTCCCTGCCAAGCAGGGAGCCCGATATCGGGCTCGATCCCAGGACCCTGGGACCATGACCCAAGCCAAATGCAGACACTTAACCGACTGAGCTACTAAGGTGCCCCTAAATAAATCTGGAGAGGAGAGGAGAGAGAGGAGAGGAGAGGAGAGGAGAGGAGAGGAGAGGAGAGGGAGAGGGAGGAGAGGGGAGGGGAGGGGAGGGGAGGGGAGGGGAGGGGAGGGGAGGGGAGGGGAGGGGAGGGGAGAGGAACCACAAGTACAAACACAGATTCATGTACAAGGATCTTTCTCACATTATTTGTAGTGGGGGAAATCTGGGACTATCATAAACATCAAACAGTAGAGAAGAATGGCCACACTTCATGTATATATCATACAGGTATTAAAATTAATCTATAAAGGGCTTTAAATAAAAGAGGTAATATTTATGTTTATAATTGAAATAAGCAGGAAACAAAATTACATGTGTATTCTTATATATGTATATATGCATACCCAGCATCTTAAGAGGGGTCATACCATATGGTAGAACTTCTATTCTGGTTGGTCTGCCATGAGCGTGAATTGCTTTATAGTGAGAAAATCTCCCATAAATGTTAACACAAAAAAAGGAAGTATGCACTCAGCAGTGACAAGATGCTTCTTTTTTTCGCACATATAAAAAGGGCACAGGTGCTCCTCTGCTCACTCATGGGCAAACACAAAGTATGCACTGAAACCAGGAACAACTAAATGTGGATGTGTCTTGACCTGTTCGTATCACTCTCCTTCTGGCTGGCGGCCACTAAAGGGGAAATATAACCTCACTGTGGTACCAAAGTCAAGTTGTGTAGGCCCTCCAGACGCGGCTGGAGGGTGCTGTACGGGGCTCTGCTCAGCACTGGCCTCGATCCCGGGCAGACCTACCACCTCTCAAAGCCTCATTTCATCATCCAGCCCCTTAGCATGATTCAGTGAGGATTCCAGATACTATTTCTAGGATGCAAAGCCCAGACCTGGCACTGAGTCATGCTCAAAAGTGGAAGCTATCATGATTATACACGAGAATCCCCCAGATGGAACAAGACTTCCACAAGATCAGAACATTAAGGATTAAGTACAGAACATTCTACCTTCTCTGCCTAGAACATTGTGATTCCCAGGCTGGGCTCCCTCTGAGTCTGCAGGGCCATGACCCTCAGAAGAGATGTCCCACAGAAGGGATGTCCCACCAGCCCCAGACCCGGGGGCCCCAGCTGCCATCCAACAGATAACACTTCAAGTAAAAATCCTGTCATTTTGGTGAAAAGACTCTCTTAAAACAGTTTCTCAAGCTGGCAGAAAGAAAGATATTTTCCAGGCACTTTTTTCAAACACCAAGACAAAGAAATCAATTTTCTTAAAACATTGTCATTTTTAAGCTTTTTTTCTAGTACTCTTATTCATTGGGATTTTTAAAAATTGTTTACAAGCATACATGCTCTTTAAAAAATAACTCAAACAATACAGAAGCTTTAAGAATTAAAAGAGGTGTGCCTGGGTGGCTCGGGTCATGATCTCAGGGTCCTGGGATCAAGCCCCGCATCGTGTTCCTTGCTCAGTGGGGAGCCTGCTTTTCCCTCTCCCTCTGCTGCTCCCCCTGCTTGTGCTCTCTCTTTCAAATAAAATAAAATCTTAAAACGAAAAAAGAATTAAGAGAGAAAGCGCTCAGCAGGTGCCTCTCTCTCTGTCTTCAGAGGCAAGGGGGGCTAAGAAGCTGTAGGTGGCTCGGGACTGAAGCTCTCAGCAGGACACGATGAGCCGTGCACCTGTGCAGCACACTCCCTGGGTTCTCAGAGGCCACTGTGCTTCCTCCCTGTGGACATTACTCCACAATACATATTGGACGCCCTTCCATGTCTGTACTCAGAGACCACGCCATCCTTGGGCTTTGCAATGTTCACAATGGCCTGGCATTCCTGGGGGCTGATGTTCTTCCCTGTTCTACAAAGCCATGTAAACAGTTTCTAATTCTTTGCTGTTATCAATGATTTTGTAATAAAGGTCTTAATCCACATAACCCTCTTTGCCATTTAACATTTCTTAGCGACGATCTCTGTAAATGAGATTCTAAAGGCAACAGGTATCAAAGTTTTTATGACTTGATGATCCCCAGTGAAAAAATCACTTTCCCAAAAGAGATGTGCTAAATCTTTTTGCATTGCAACAGCCTCAGCCTGAGTATTGGCATCAGCAAACGTCTTTTAAGCAGTTCGTTTTTGAAAGGCACAGTACTAACTACAGTTTATACTTTTTAGTGTCTGAACAGGACTACATTGTATGAATATAGCATAATTTATTGAACCAATCTCCCTTTTGTGGATATGTAGGATGTCCTCCAAGTTTTCATATTTATAAAAGCACTATAATAAGTTTTTTAAAAAAGATTTTTATTTACTTGAGAGCACTAGCGGGGGGAGAGGGACAGAGGAAGAAAGAGAAGCAGACCCCCGCTGAGCAGAGAGCCTGACACGGGGCTCGATCCCAGGACCCCGGGACCATGACCTGGGCCGAAGACAGACGCTGAACCAACTGAACCATCCAGGCATCCCAATAAGTCAAGTCTGTAACATAGCTCTGCACGCTTGTATGACTGTATTTTATGGAATAGATTTCTACCAGTGAAAGTATTGGGCCAAAGGGAAGGCATATTTTCACTTTTATTAGTGAATGTTTATTAAGAACAGTGACCTAAAGAAAGCAAAGCATCTCAGAAAAGTTTCTCAAAGACTCTTTCCTGTATTTATGTCTCCGGGTACCAGAAGGGCCACAGTGCTAATGTTGCCAGGACTCATTCTGACTGTGACAATAAGCTAGCTCTAGTTCTTTCACTTTCCTCTTTTCTTCATTTATTTCTCCCTCCTCTCCATTTATCAAACAATATAGATCAATGCCTGTTCGGTATCAGGCAGGATACGTCAGAGCAAGTGTTTTAAAGACATGGCAGGGACAGAGCAACAGGAAATAAGAAGAAGAAGGGGTCAGGAGGCAGAGATGTGGGGGCGGCGGGAAGGCTGGTGCCAGAGAGAGGTCTGTGGGAGTGAATGTCACAGAGAGAAGAGATTTGCTTTCTTCAAGGGGAAGCAGCTGTCAGGATAAGAGGAAGCTTGGGGAGTTAAATGGACAAAAGAAATTTGCCTCTGACGACAAGCTCCTCTACAAGGGCCGGTGAGGCCAGAAGGCAGAGTGAGGGAAGAAGGTGGAGTGGCCATGGGCACTGAGGGACCGCTAGGTGTCTGGGTCCTCCTCCACAAGCACCAGGAAAGTCCAATGGGTTCCAACAGGATAAAGTTCTCACAGACACAGCATTCTAAGGAAACAGAGTTTAAGCCTAAACATAATGATGAGGCGGAGGCGCACTAAGCCCGCGAGCCCTGGCACAGGGCACGTTCTCTCTGCCCCATGGGAAACGGACTGCTGCCACCCTCATAGCGAATAAGCGATTGGTCCTTCCAAAGGGAGGCCCAGACTGCAGATGTCACAAACCCTCCCGCTGAGGATTTGCGGGGCAGAGTCAAAGACAGAGAGGGATTCCCGCCTGCCACCCTCCTGGCCTCAAATAGAGGCCAGTTTCCATTTGCAACCCTTGAGGAAGGAACTGAACTTCCCCCAACTCACCTGGAAACGCAAGGAACCAATTGAAACCCCATCCCACTTCTCTTCTTCAAAAGCCCTTGTTCCATTGGTAATAATATTGGCACGGAACCGTGAGATGAGGTCTTTCATTGGGAATAATTCTTCCTTTCCATGCTCATCACTGTTTAAGACATACCAAAAAGGGGGGAAGGGGGGAGGAGTGGATAATTGCACTGTTGTAATTGTTCAACATTTCTAGCACTCAATGCCTGACTTCACCAACTGTCGTCCTCTGGTCAGAGGCCCAGATGATTAGAACAAGCTTCTACCACTAGTGGAAGGCCAGCAGACACCCAGCTGTTAAACAGACCTCAATGGTGTCCCCTGGGAGATAGTCCCACCTCCTAGAAGCGGTGCAAAGGGTGAGTAGATCTTAGCTGAAGAGACGAAGGACTCTGGAAACCAAGTGAACAGTGGTCAAGTGAACCAACTTCTACAAAAATACCAGTTCTACAAGGTGAGTCCAGACGAGGCATTTAAGGAGCAACAACAGGCTTACTTACCAAGGACCTAAAATGTTCCAAGAGCTCATACTCTTTTTGGATATTAGAACATCATAAAGCACCAATGAGTACATATGGGAGGTTTTAGTATTTATTCCCCACAGAGGACAGACTGATGGTTACCAGAGGCGGGGGTCGGAGCAGGCAAAAGGGGTGAAGGAGTCAAAAGATACAAGCTTCCAGTTATAAAACACATACATCACGGGGCGCCTGGGTGGCTCAGTTGGTTAAAGAGACTGCCTTCGGCTCAGGTCATGATCCCAGAGTCCTGGGATCGAGAACCACATCGGCCTCCCGGCTCAGCGGGGAGCCTGCTTCTCCCTCTGACCCTCTCCCCTCTCATGCTGTTTCTCTCTCTCTCTCTAAAATAAATAAATAAAATCTTTTAAAAAAATTAAAAAAAAAACACATACGTCACGGGGATGTCATGTACAGCGTGATGGCTATGGCTAATAACACCGTACTGCATATTTGAAAGTTGCTAAGAGAAAATCTTAAAAGCTCTCATCACAAGAAAAATAATGTTAACTATGTATGGTGACAGGTGTTAACCAAACTTATTGTGGTGATTGTTTCTCAATGTATATAAATATTGAATCATTATATTGTACATCTGAAACTAATATCATATTGTATGTCATTTATATCTCAGTAAAAACAAATTTGCTTCCTAACTTCCATCCTGTTTGCAGTTTTAACTAACATACACCATTTTTAGAATTCTTGTTTACGATTTTTGTTTACTGCCATGAGGCCTTATAAAATGACTCTCTGCACCTCCATCCACCCCCGCGCCCCCAAGGGAAAAAGCACTGAAATAAAGCGTCTGAAAACTTAAACAAAAGAACCCACTGTATGATCCCATTATACAGCGTTCAAGAACAGGTGAAACTATGTATGGTGAACGAAGCCAGGATAGTGGTGATCGTCGGTAGGGCTGACTAAGAGGGGATATGAGGAAGGTTTCTGGTTTACTAGAAATGTTCTCTACTTGATCTGGGGGGTGGTTACATGGGCATATACATTTGTAAAAATTCACTGAGCTACGGACTTATGATTTTTGTGCTTTCTTGTGCTTCAACAAGGAAAAATTTTTAAGTTGGAGGGGAGATTCTTAAGTATGATTGGAATTTTCCCTGGAAATAGACCTGTAAGGCTCTGGTGGAGGCTAAGGCTATATCCCCATCCCCTTCCAAGCAGGGAATGGTGTGTGAAAAGCCAGGAGCAAAAAAAAAGCCAGGAGCAGGGAGAACCATGTCTAGCTTTGCCACTATGTGCAACTCCCATGACCGACGAGAATGACGATTTCCTCATCTGAAACGCAAGGGCTGGCACTTCCCAGTCCTAAAATCCTTTGATTCTGGATTACCTTCGAGGTTACAAACCCTTCTTTTGTGCTGTGTAAAAAGAAAAATTTTATGTTCAAAAGCTATCATGATCAGCATATGCATTATTGAGTCCATCAAATTTGAAAGTAGAACAGAGACAGACCAACCGGAGCCCCCAGCGACCCTCCCGGGCACTAGGCCCAGGCTGGTCCTCGTACCCCTGTCCCATCTCCTCCCTGCTCCTCAGCCCTGCCTTCAACCAGCTGGTAGGAACCATGGTCCCCTACTGGTAGGAACCAGGACTGCAGCAAGCCTGTCTCCACCTCCTAGTTTTGCACACCAAGAATCCCAGACAACCACTGCCCTGCTCTCTCCAGGGCTCTGGGGACCTGAGGAGGAGTGTCACGGTGCCTTGACAGCTCAGTGAACACCCAGGGACCCTGCAGCTGCATCGAACTTATGTACCAAGGAGGGCGAGCTGGGCCATGGCCAGGGAACTCTGTTGCGTGGTTTTGCCAATGACTATAAACAGGAATTACTACAAACAGTCCGTCTTTGTCACTTTTATTAAGCTATATTTGTAGATGTTTGTGAGTATGCACACATACTCATACCCAGTACCACATGGCATGTGAGAGTCATAGGATCCCCGGCTCATGGTGACAGGCGCGTGCACCCCCTCCTGGCCTGTGGACTAGGGATGAGTAGCCAGTCCCAGCTCTCATGTAAAAACGGGGTGACTTTTCTTTGCCCTGATGGTCTGATTACCTTGGTACTTCAATTTCCTCTAAAGAACAATGAAGGGGGTTGAGCGAATCCTTTCTAAAGCTGACCTGCTAATATGTCAGGGCCCTTACAAAACACTGGGTGGGAACAGGCAAGCAGCGGTACCAGTTCTGTCTGATGATACAAACAAAAAATATCTGTAGCTACAACTCTAAAAGCTTTCATAACCATTCTTCTTTTCACTCAAAATTGACTGTGCAAGTAGGCAAGGCTCCTAGGGGACAGGGGGTGGTGGGAGGGTGGGCAACAAAACTGGGTCAAGTTCAATTCAATTAAAGCAAATGTTAAAAATAGAATGATTTAAAAATGAGAGTTGGGGTTGCCTAAGCATCATGAAGGCATCAAGAGAGACGTGGGAACTGGACCTAAGGGCTTTGTAACTTCCCAGGGCCTCAGTCTCTCATCTGGACTCCGTGACTCCCCAGTCTACTCCATGGACTCCATGGCTCACTGCCAGAGTCAAGTGGTTATACCTGTCTGCTATTCCCAAGGCAAAGGATCTTACCTGGCATTTAATTGTTGCTGGAGCTCCAAAACACTGGATCTGTTTATCAGCAAATACTGTGCTTCATTCACCAGAGAAAGGAAGGCTGCCGTACCCACAGGCTGATCTAAAAGTGATGGAGTATTTTAAACAATCTAAGTATCCATCAATGGATGAATGGACAAAGAAGATATGACAAACACATATACATATATATATATATGTATACGTTCAGCCATGAAAAAGAATGAAATATTGGGGCACTTGGGTGGCACAGTTGGTTAAGCGTCTGACTCTTGGTTTCGGCTCAGGTCATGATCTCAGTGTCATGAGACGGAGCCCTGCATCTCTCTGCTAGAGGGTCTCTCCCTCCTCCTCTGCTCCTTCTCCTGCATGCACTCTCTCTCTCTCTCTAAAATGAATGAATAAATAAAATAAATGAAATCTTGCCATTTGTGACAACATCGATGGACTCTGAGGGCATTATGCTAAATGAAATAAGTCAGACAGAGACGCCATATGAGTTCACTTGTATGTGGAATCTGAAACAAACAAAAAACAAGCTCATAGATACAGAGAACAGATTGGTTGTTAGCAGAGGCAGGGAGTGGGGGTGGGCAAGATGGGTGGAGAGAGTCAAAACATACAAGCTTCTAGTTATAAAATAAATACATCATAGGGATACAATGTACACCATGGTGGCTGTAGTTAATAACACCATACTGCATATTCGAAAGTTGCTAAGAGAGTAAATCTTAAAAGTTCTCATCACAAGAAAAAAATGTGTAACTATATACAGTGACAGATGTTAACCAGACTTATTGTGGTGATTGTTTCTCAATATATACAAATATCAAGTCATTATGTTGTACATCTGAAACTAATATAATATTATATGTCACTTATACTTCAATAAAAAGTTTAAATAAATTTAAAAAGAAGAGTTGCTTTCTCGGAATGCAAATGAATCATGCTTCCATTAGCTTGCATTTTTAAAAAGAAGAGACTATTTCTACAAGGGAAAAATGGTGTCCTGGAACTAATAAAAACATTGTAAGCATGGCCCAAATCTCCCAGACACAGAAAGAAAAAGAGCTCCTAGAATACTCTGTTAATAATCTGGGAAAAAAAAAATAAAATGGTGAAGTGAAATTGGTCCAACAAAAAAAACCTGGAGACAACATTTAGAAGAGAAATGGGAGGGAGGTGGGGATGGGGGACTTCCCCAAAACAGTCGAAAGAGGGGCTTCGGGGTCGTGAGATTGAGCCCCACAGCAGGCTCTCAGCGCGGAGTCAGCTTGAGATTCTCTCTCTCCCTCTGCCCCTCCCCCCAACCCAGGCACTCGCTCTTTCTCTCTCTCTCTCTCAAATAAATAAATAAATCTTAAAAAAAGAAAAAAAGAATACAAGTTTTAGAACTAGTGGAAGGAAAACAAACTAAAAACTCATAAAAGAAAGTATCAAGTGTGCCCAGAACCGCTAGCAGCTTCTGTCAACCATTTGTTGGCTGGCCATCACTATCTTTAACGAGATGTTGAGAAAAAAGGTCTGCTGGGCCAAGGCCAAGTTAGCCCTCTCCAAACCAAGTTCGTGGAACCCAAAGTACACAAGAATGGACACTTTCAAGAGAAACTTTTACATCGACATGGATGGGACTGGAGGAGATTATGCTAAGTGAAATAACTCAAGCCGAGAAAGTCAATTATCATACGGTTTCACTTATTTGTGGAACATGAGGAATATCATGGAGGACATTAAGAGAAGGAAGGGAAAAATGAAGAGGGGGAAATCGGAGCGGGAGACGAACCATGAGAGACTATGGACTCTGAGAAACAAACTGAGGGTTTTAGAGGGGAGGAGGGTGGGGGATGGGTTAGCCCAGTGATGGGTATTAAGGAGGGCATGTACTGCATGGAGCACTGGGTCTTATACGCAAACAATGAATCATGGAACACTACATCAAAAACTAATGATGTATGGTGACTAACATAACATAATAAAATTAAATTAAATTTTAAAAAAAGGTAATAAAATAAGAAATTTTGTGCCAATAAATAAATAAAAGAATGAAAAAGAGAGAGAGAGAGAGAATTGCTTTCCAGACCCTCTACTTCCATAGGTCTTCTTTGCTAAAATGGCTGCGTCAGGGAAGGGAACTGGAATCCCAGCCCCCTCCGCAAAGGCCCTTCTCGAACTTCACAGAGAAAGGCTCACTCACCTCTCTAAGGCGCATTGCCACTGGGGGCTAAACCTCTCCCGAGTGGAAAACAAAAGCTCCATTCAAAGCCCTGGGGTCTGTGCTGAGAAAATAAAGCCTCTAAAGCGGAGTGAGTGAATGAGCCTCCTACAGGTCAGATGGGTTCCCATTCCTCACTCTATACACAGAACTGCCCAACCTAATTAAGTGGCCAAGAGACAGATGATTCGAGTCATCATAATGTGAGATTCCTGTGCTTTAATCATGTGCCTCAGAAGGAAGGTTTGAGTGACAGTGCGTTCACCAAATTCCTTTCATCCCCAGCTTTTTATTTGACTTAAATAAGGTTTTCCAGAGAAGAATCAGTGCTGAGCACCAGCTTTTCTGGCCACAGGTGACAGTCATTCAGGGACATGGGAATAAATGGTGGGGGGAGGATCGCCCAGGCATCTCATTAAGAGATTCATTTTCAACAATGTTTTCTCTTTATGTTTATTAACTATTTTTCAAAATTTATAATACTTGTGTTGCTTTGATAAATTGTGTACTATTAAAAACTCAACCTAGAGGGCGCCTGGGTGGCTCAGTTGGTTAAGCGACTGCCTTCGGCTTAGGTCATGATCCTGGAGTCCCAGGATCGAGTCCCGCATCAGGGCTCCCTGCTCGGTGGAGAGCCTGCTTCTCCCTCTCCCTCTGCCTGCCTCTCTGCCTACTTGTGCTCTCTCTCTATCTCTGTCAAATAAATAAATAAAATCTTTAAAAAAAAAAAAAAAACTCAACCTAGAAAATATCTCCTAACATGTAGACTCTTATGGTCACAGTAAACTTGAAAAATGTGTATACATTTCAATTTATATATAATTGTAGTTTCAGATAACTATGACAGAGTGATCAAGGAAAGATTTTCTTTTTTTTTTAAGATTTTATTTACTTATTTGACAGAGAGAGCAAGAGCGCACAAGCAGTGGGAGTGGGAGAGGGAGAAGCAGACTCCTCGCCGAGCAGGGAGCCCACTGCGGGGCTCCAATCCCAGGAACCTGAGATCATGACCTGAGCTGAAGGCAGACGCTTAACCATCTAAGCCACCCAGGTGTGCCAAGGAAAGATTTTCAAGCATGAAATATATAACACTAAAATAAAATGCTGTCAAGGAAGTGGAATGGAAATATAAGTTGAAGGGGAAAAAGAAAAATAAAATTTCTGACCATTAAAAGGCAGTTTGCCCATACATATACATATATGTATATTTTAATGAATACTCTTGAGAATCAAACCACTAAATATTGAGATTCCACTGGCCAGTTTAGATGACAACCAAAAAATGTACAAGGAGGTAGTGTAACTCTAAAAAAGCTGATCTAAGGTGCACCAACCTAAAAATGTTCAAAGACCAGTGGCCTAGCCCATCAGAGACCTCTCTACCATAAATGGCATCTGTGAGGTGTAATATTCTCAAGGTGACACTCTCTGGCACTGTATCATGCAGGAGACAGACCTTCCCCGGCACCTCCCTTTGCCTTACCCAGGTCCCCATCTCCCACTAGGACAGTCGCTGCCACCTCCAGCCTCGCCTCCTGCCCTGTACCCCCCACCTCCCTCTGTGATGCAGCCTCCACACCGCGCCAAGAGTGTCTTTCTAACACATGTGGCATCACAAAACTCCTCAGCTTAGAGTTCTTCAATGAGTGCCCCCAACCACAAGATGGTACTCACTGCCTCCTCAGCCAAACATTCATTTCTTCTCCCCAGCTCTGCCCCAGGGTGCCCCTACCCACATTCAACCCTTCCTAAGCCCTGCTCTGGGCCCATGAAATGCCAAACCCTGCAATTCTGCTCCCGACTAAACTTCCTGCCTCTCTCTGCCTAGAAAACTCTTGTCTTAACGTTAAGATGCACCTCCAAAGTTACCTCCTCCCTGAAGCCCTCCGTGACTCACTCCAGGTGTAGAGGATGCCTCCCCCACACCCATACCCTTTGCATAGACCTTTACTGTGACCTTTACGTTAGTGCCAGTGTCTACTGGTAAGCCATTGCCACTGAACTTAGATCTCGAAGGACCACAACCATTGCTTCAAAATCTTAGCCAGCCTCCTGAAGACCCAGTTGAGCCCCAGGTAGACAGGAGGCACCAGGAATGATCAGAGCTAATTCTATCAGCTCATTTCTATGGTGGCCCTGGTCTTGTCGAGCCCCACTCCTTGCATGTCCCTACTCCCATAGAATTGCCCATTTGTCTCTCCTCTTTCATCATGTCTCTAAGCTCACCCGTGCCCAAACACCACCAAGTTCATCTCCTCAATTAGCTGAGCATATATTTTTCCCCTTCTCCATCACATAGCAACTCAAATTATTGAACAGATTCTGACATGACAAATTGCCAACACTTCTAAAAGTGCAAGTAGATTATTACATCCTTTGAATCCTCTCTCTACCATACATTTTCAGGGATTCATAAGTTCACCTGTGCAGGTAATCCCTTGATCCAGTCACTGGTCCCCATACTGTCAAAATGCTACTCTCGGATTTATAAGCCAGTATCTCTGCGTGCTAATCCCTAAGCCAGGTCATCCCTACACAGATCAATAATGTGGCAATGACTCATTCATCCATTCAGTCATCTAGTATTTATTGAGCAACTACTATGTGCCCAATGCTGTTCTGAGCACCAGGGATGCAGCACTGAACAAAGCATACAAAAATCCCTGTCCTCTCAGAGCTTACAATCTATCACAATCTCATAAACAGAAAAACTGAGTAAAATGCGTGGCCTCTCTGATGGGAAAAGTACCACACAGAAAAATAAAACAGGAATGAACTGAAGAGGTTCTGTTTCTAAGGAGAGCCGTCAAGCAAGGTTTCTCTGAGAGGGTGACGCATGAGCAGACACCCCAAAATGATCTCTTCTTCCCATGTGGTACCATTAACTTTCAGGTACTTTCTTCTCTGCTGTCTCACTTCAGCTAACAATAGCTCTGGCAGGAAAAACTCCGAGCACTTTTACAAGTCGAAGGAGTTGAGGTCTACACCAATTGAGGCACCACGAGGCTCAAGTTCTGCCAAGCTCTCACCGCCATGTGGCAGAGCCGAGACTAGAACCTGGGTTTTCTTGTTCCCTCATACAATTTGAGGACATGGCAAGTTACCGACGATTTTATGTAACCCAGTGAAACTGTGCTCCGAAACAGGGAGGACTGAGAGTGCTTGTCAGAGGCGGGGCAGCTGGCTGGAAGCCCACCTCCATCTCCTCGGGGTCATTCTGGAGACCACACGTGGGTCCTGCAGACCACCCTGCTTTCTGTGCATGAGCAAGTCGCCCTGTAAATCCATTCCATGGGCTGATTTGGGTGTACGCCAGGGTAAACCCAAGTCCCTGTCCCCAAAGAACCAACCCCAAATGTGATACCTTTGCCCCGTCTCTTTGCACTTCTTTGGAAGTCTGAACTTTGTTTTATCAATTGACACGGACGGCCAAAAAACCTTGACAACCAGCTCGAAATTTTTTCTCCACAATTATAAGTATTTACCCTGAAGGAGAGAAAAAAAGGAGGGGAGTGAATGTTATTTAGTATTCCTTTAAATAATAATCTAAATAGCAAAAAAGTTAGATTGCAAAATAATACAATGTAATAAATATAACGTAATATGATACTGCATCCCAGGGAGAGAAGCCTACAGTGAAAACGTCCTCAGGAAGCTGCAGGGAGATGGCCAACGCAGGGGAGACCTGAGGGCTGGGGCTTGTGCAAAGCTTTCAGATCAGATAGAAAGCTTTGGAAGTTCATTTGAAAATCCTTGTTTATATTATTTTTTGCCACTAATACCAGAGAGCTTAGAATTTGAGAGCTTCCAGAGCGGTACTTTGCTTTAAGAAGCCCTTGAACCCAGACATATGTTCAGGATTTTTACTATGGGCCTGACGAATATTTTCCCTCATGGCCAGACCACATGGAATAATGGGTTTGGTTTGTGAAAAGAATGCTATGCCTTCAAGTTACCAATAGAAGTAGATTTATTGATCCAGATCTTTTTTAACTCTGCAATCTTAGAGAGTTTTTAAATATAATCTAAAGCATTTAAATTTTTTTTAAAAATTGTTCTAAAATCTACACATCACCAGAATTTATAATGCAAAATTGCTAATAACCTACATTGGGATCACAAGATAGATAGAATGGAAAACGTGTCATATCCTCAATTTTTACTGGATCAAAGAGCTGCCTATCTGTGTCTGGAAAGGGAAGTGTAGAATGAAACCTCATTTAGTTGCACTTTCTCTCCAATGCTTTGAGAGATTGAATGGAAGTCCATTCTCATCAATCAGAGCACTTATGGTTCTGAGCAGAAGATGCCTAGCTACCTCTTTATGAGCCAGAAAATAGCATTTCTCTCAAATGCAGCTAAATGAAATGTACAACCAGGAATGAGCCTCATAAAAAACAACAGGTATCCCTAAATGGCTACATTTCTGTCTATGCTGGCATCCTGAGGAAAGAGCATGTTTGGTAGGTTTGAAGAACAGCGAGGGGCAGTGTGATCAGAGTGGAGTTCATGAGGGGTAAGGAGCAGCTGACTGGATGGGGGGTGCAGCGGAGGACCAATCTACAGGGCATTGCTCTCTTCCCCCTCTGTGCCACCTGCAGACAGATCTGAGATTTTCACCTGCTGCAGAGTCTCACCTGTCCGCACAGACCTTGCTTTGGCAAATCTGAGCCTGTTCACCATCTTCCTCAAGAGGCACCTCTATAGGCTCCATCCCTAATGAACAAAGGTTAGAGACAGATTTATCATCAGGCAAAAAGAACAACTATTTAAATGAAAGTCCATTATCATGAAATATACAAGAATTGTAATGACCCCGGAAGTTGGTTGGATCAAATAATTGGCCAGATCTTCGAAATCTCTTTATAACACAGAGATTCTCTTTTGCATGATCACGACCACCAACAGCATGAACATCAAAGAGCCTTCTCAAAGAAGGCTGCACTTGAGCAGTCACACCCACAGTAGCTGGAACACTGTAAATCCCTAAAAAGATTTCTCTACCTCTGAACAACTCCACATCCCAAGGTCATTGTTTTCTAAGCTACCTTAAGTCCTTTAGAAATAGGCAGGCATGAAGGCTCATTCTGTAAAAATATCTGCATAGAGTGTTAATTCTCAAAAGCCCCTGGGAGGGAGCATCAAATTGGACTCCTGTGCCTATCATCATTATCTAGATAGATAGATAGATAGATAGATAGGAATAAAACTGTTACTATGTCAGCGGGGCTGGGAAACTCTTTTTTCTTTAATTGTTATGCATTTCGTAAGTATGAAGGAGTATATAGCATATATGTAACAGTTTAAAGAATAATAATAGTTAACACTCATGTACCCATTACCCAGCTAAAGTGCTATTTATTCTTTAAATAAAATCAGAGTGAAATAACATGGATGAAACAAGAGGAAACTGATCCAATGCCATTAAGGAGTGAAAGACCTTTGGTAAAGGCTGGAACTGCCGAGGCGGTCTGCTACTCTGCAGTCCTTGTCCTCTATGAGTTCTTAAGAGTCCAGGGAAAGGCCTGAAGCCAAGACACCTGAGTTGACTGTGTGGCGGCCCCTACTCTGTGGACACGAGAAGCAGGAGCTCCTTCTGTGTGACCCGCCTGTGCCGTCCGGCCCTCTCAGCACTGCTGCCAGTCACGCTGCTCACCGGCATGACCCAACCTGTCCCTCAGGCAAGTGCATGTCATGCACACCTGCATCCCTGCCCATCCCAGTCCTTCTTCATCACACAGAGCATAACAAATGGGCATATCACCAGCTTTGGATCATGCCTGCTGCTTACACCCTGCCCATCACCACAGGGCTTTCACCACGACAAAGACAGAGATGCAACAATTTGAGTACTAAGTATTCCATGAACTGTGTTCCTGCTCCTCTGCACCTTACACATGCACAGCCAGTTCCATACTCTTGTCCCTGTGTGGGGAAAGCCAGAAGAAGAACTAATCCAGAATGTTCCCAAAGTTTGGAGAAGGAATGTGCTGTGCTGAGTAATCACAGACTGCCGTGTCAAAAGGGTGTGCATGGAAGAACGGCACAGTGCGAGTTATGCACCCACAGGGGAGAGCAGTAAAATGAGCTTGGAACACTGGTTATGAGGAAGTAACCAGAGCAGGGAGGACAGCATGTGGACATGGGCACTCCCTGGGCAGCCAGTGGGGGGCCTGTACTCAGCCTCTTTCTCTCCTGACACACGGCTCTAAATAAATCCCTCAGGATCTTTGGCCCTCAGTGGCCTTCTGAAGGTCGTTGCAGGCCTTTGGTTAAGGCGACAAAATCTGGGATCCATGCATGAACTGAACTCAAGGGCCCCCAACAAATTTCATGGGACGTGAGTTCTTTCCATATGTACTAAGCCCTGCGCTCAGCTCAGAGATACAGAGAAATAAAAGAGAGTGACCTCTGGACTCAAGATGCCTAAAATCTCTGGGAGTGACAAGTCACACACATGAAACCATTATAATGTCTTGTTTTATTGTTTATTATTCAATTTGTATTGTCATGCATTGCCAAAGGATGCCCTTACCCCACCCACAATGTGGGAGTCCCCTGCAAGTGGGCAGAATATCTGATCCATGGTGGGAGGGGACATCACACCACCTCACAAAGTGCTGCTAATTTGGAGCAGAAGTTATTAGGTATTTGTTTTCTTTCTCTCTCCCATTCTTTACATTCTGAGATAAACCCTACATAATCATGATACATATTTTTATGCTTCAGAGAATAGAAAGAAAGAGAAACAATCTACTCAGTTCTTTTTGTATGTTAATATCCTGGATACCTGAACTTAAATAAGAAAAGCACAGAAAAAGGAGGTGATGTATCAATCTCACTAATGTATAGGTACAAAAATACGAAACAAAACATTAGTGAACCAAATCCATCAATGTATCAAAAAGTCATTGCCAAGTAGTGTTTCCCCCCAAAGTCCAAGGACAATTTAGTACTAAACAATCTACTACTATAAGACATCACACTAATAGACTATAGAGAAAAAATATGATAACCAAGAGATGCATAATAAGCATTCAATAAGAATTGACTATTAGTCATCATTTGACTAAATAAGAAAAGAACTATTTCAGCTTGGTAAAACAAATCTATCAAAAACCTACAGTAAGCATCATTCTTATTTTTGAAACTTTAAAAGCGTTCTATCCAGATCAGTAATAAAGAAGGATATCTTCCATCACTGCTTCATTATACAAGCAGGCTAAGACAATGCAGTAAGATAAGAAAAAGAAAGAAGAGTAATAAAAATCAGAAAGAAAGATATGAAAAATATTATTAGAAGATGATATGCCTATTCACACAGAATATGTGAGAAAATCTTCAGATCAATTAATAAAACTAACAGGAATTCAGAAAAAGTACAGGGGAAAACATTAATATACAAAAATCAATAGTGTTTCTATGTTCATTAATAACCAATTAAAATATTTAATAGAAAAAAGATAGTATTGGGGTGCCTGGGTGGCTCAGTAGGTTAAGCGTCTGCCTTCAGCTCATCCTGGGATGGAGCCCCATGTCAGGCTTACTGCTCCGTGGGGAGCCTGCTTCTTCCTCTCTCCCCTGCTCGTGCTCTATCTCTCTCTCTCTCAAAAAAAAAAAATAAAATAAAATCTTTAAAAAAAAGAAAAAAGATAGTATTAAAAATATTCCAATAAACTATTACGTAGCAGGGCACCTGGGCAGTTCAGTCGGTTAAGTGTCTGACTCTTGATTTTGGCTCAGGTCATGATCTCAGAGTTGTACAATTGAGCCCTCCGTCAGGCTCTGCACTGCTTTCTCTCTCTCTCTCTTTCTCCCTCTCAAAAATAAGTTCATTCAGTAATTTTAAAAAACTATTACATAGGGAGGCGGAGCAAGATGGCGGAGGAGTAGGAGACCTAGATTTCGTCTGGTCTCAGGAATCCAGCTGAATAGGGATCAAACCATTCTGAACACCTACGAACTCAACAGGAGATCGAACAGGAGAGTAGCAACAACTCTCTGAACAGAGAAGCGACCACTTACTGGAAGGTAGGACAGGCGGAGAAGTGAATCCGAGGCGATATTCGGGAGGATAGACGGCGGGGGAGGGGCCTCCGCCGGCCGCTTCTGGCAAGTGATAGAGCCGCGGAGCACAAAATCGGACCTTTTAGAAGTCGGCTCCGCTGAGGGACGTCGCTGCAGTGGCTAAGCGGGGGGTGGAATCCTCCCGGGACAGTGGGGTCTCAGGACCCTTGGGGTCACAGAGAGACCGGAGGTGTCTGAGTGCGCCAGAGCTCCCAGGTATCAGAGCAGGGAAGCCGGCTGCAGATACGGAGCAGAGGCACGGGCTCTCAGCTCGGGGTTGCCATAAACTGTGATCTGCGGCCCAGTCGGGGCACTGCTCCCCCAGCAGGGACCCAACAAGCAGCAGATCCGGGGAGACTCCCCTTCCTTCCCGGGGAGGAGCGGTGCGGGAACGCACTGCAGGGATCTGCTGGGTTTGGAGACTCCGCGCGGGGTCGGGTGCCAGAGATAGCAACGCTCGGTCACAGGCCGGGTGAGCACAGAGTGCGGCCGGACACCGGGGACACGGGAGTGACTGCTTTTCTCTGGGGGCGCACTGAGGAGCGGGGCCCCGAGTTCTCAGCTCCTCCGGGCAGAGAGTGGGAGGCCACCATTTCTGCCCTGGTCCTCCAAAGCTGTACCGAGAGCTTGCAGGGAACAAAAGCTCCTGAAAGGAAACCCGAGCAGCTTCCTTAGCCCGGACCGACAAGGGCGGGGCAATTCTGCCTCCGGCAAAGACATTTGGAAACCACAGCAACAGGCCCCTCCCCCAGAAGATCAGCACAAACAGCCAGCAAGCCAAGACCAAGTTGATCGATCAAGGAGAATAGGAGAACTCCAGCGCTAGGGGAATACTGCACATAGATTCATGGCTTTTTTTTTTTTTTTACCATGATTCATTATTTCATCAAAGTTAATTTTTGTTGACTGTTTTTTTTTTATTTTTATTTTTCCCTTTTTCAACCAACATCTTATAAATCCCGTTTTTTTTAAAAAAAAACATTTTTTATTTTTCATTTTTAGAGTCATATTTTATCCCTTCATAGTAGTTACCCTTATTTTTGGCATATATATATAAGTTGTTCTCTCTTTAAAATTTTGAGGTACAGTTTCTTCTAACAGATCAAAATATACCCTAAATCACTAGTGTATGGCTTTGTTCTAGTCTCCTGCCTGATCACATTCTCTCCCTTTTTCCTTTTTTTTTCTTAAATCTTCTTTCTTTTTTCAAACAACTTATCTTACCAAGTCCTTTTATAAAATCTTTTATAATTTTCATCTTTACAGTCATCTTCCATCCCTTCATTGTATCAACCCTTATTTTGTACATATATGTCTTTCTTCCTTTAAAATTTTAGGAGGCACTTTTTTCTAACAGACCAAAATACGCCCAAAATCTAGTGTGTGGCACTGATCTATGCACCAGCCTGATCATATTTGATCATATTCTGCCTTTTTTGTATTGTTTTGTTTTTGTTTTTATCTTTTTTTCTTTTTTTTTCTTTTTCTCTTTCTTTTTTCTTTCTTTCCCTTTCTTTTCCCCTGGTTTCAGGTCTTTTCTGATTTGTATACAGTATATTTGCTGGGGACGTTGTAAACCTGTTAGCATTTTGTTCTCTCATTCATCTATTCTCCTCTGGACAAAATGACAAGACGAAAGAAATCACCTCAGCAAAAAGAACAAGAGGTAGTACCGTCAGCCAGGGACCTACTCAATACGGACATTAGTACGATGTCGGACCTAGAGTTCAGAAGCATGACTTTAAAGATACTAGCTGGGCTTGAAAAAAGCGTGGAAGTTATTAGAGAAAACCTTTCTGGAGAAATAAAAGAACTAAAATCTAACCAAATCGAAATCAAAAAGGCTATTGATGAGGTGCAATCAAAAATGGGGGCACTAAATGCTAGGGTAAATGAGGCAGAAGAGAGAATCAGTGATATAGAAGACCAAATGATGGAAAATAAAGAGGCTGAGAAAAAGAGAGAGAAACAACTACAGGATCACGAGGGCAGAATTCGAGAGATAAGTGATATGATAAGACGAAACAACATTAGAATAATTGGGATCCCAGAAGAAGAAGAGAGAGAGAGAGGGGCAGAAGGTATATTGGAGCAAATAATAGCAGAGAACTTCCCTAATGTGAGGAAGGAAACAGGCATTAAAATCCAGGAGGCACAGAGAACCCCTCTCAAAATCAATAATAATAGGTCAACACCCCGACATCTAATAGTAAAACTTACGAGTCTCAGAGACAAAGAGAAAATCCTGAAAGCAGCTCGGGAGAAGAGATATGTAACCTACAATGGTAGAAACATTAGATTGGCAACAGACCTATCCACAGAGACCTGGCAGGCCAGAAAGGACTGGCAAGATATCTTCAGAGCACTAAACGAGAAAAATATGCAGCCAAGAATACTATATCCAGCTAGGCTATCATTGAAAATAGGAGAGATAAAAAGCTTCCAGAACAAACAAAAACTAAAGGAATTTGCAAACACGAAACCAGCCCTCCAAGAAATATTGAGAGGGGTCCTCTAAGCAAAGAGAGAACCTAAAAGCAGCAAAGAGCAGAAACGAACACAGACAACAGACAGTTAACAGTCACCTTACAGGTAATACAATGGCACTAAATTCATACCTTTCAATAGTTACCCTGAATGTAAATGGGCTAAATGCCCCAATCAAAAGACGCAGGCTATCAGATTGGATTAAAAAACAAGACCCATCAATATGCTGTCTGCAAGAGACTCATTTTAGACCCAAAGACACCCCCAGATTGAAAGTGAGGGGGTGGAAAACCATTTACCATGCTAATGGACACCAAAAGAAAGCTGGGGTGGCAATCCTTATATCAGACAAACTAGATTTTAAAACAAAGACTGTAATAAGAGATGAGGAAGGACACTATATCCTACTGAAAGGGTCTATCCAACAAGAAGATCTAACAATTGTAAATATCTATGCCCCAAACATGGGAGCAGCCAATTATATAAGGCAATTAATAACAAAAGCAAAGAAACACATTGACAACAATACAATAATAGTGGGGGACTTTAACACCCCCCTGACTGAAATGGACAGATCATCTAAGCAAAAGATCAACAAGGAAATAAAGACTTTAAATGACACACTGGACCAAATGGACTTCACAGACATATTCAGAACATTCCATCCCAAAGCAAAGGAATACACATTCTTCTCTAGTGCCCATGGAACATTCTCCAGAATTGATCACATCCTAGGTCACAAATCAGGTCTCAATCGGTACCAAAAGATTGGGGTCATTCCCTGCATATTTTCAGACCACAATGCTTTGAAACTAGAACTCAACCACAAGAGGAAAGTCGGAAAGAACTCAAATACATGGAGGCTAAAGAGCATCCTACTAAAGAATGAATGGGTCAACCAAGAAATTAAAGAAGAATTAAAAAAATTCATGGAAACCAATGAAAATGAAAACACAACTGTTCAAAATCTTTGGGATACAGCAAAGGCAGTCCTGAGAGGAAAGTATATAGCAATACAAGCCTTTCTCAAGAAACAAGAAAGGTCTCAAATACACAACCTAACCCTACACCTAAAGGAGCTGGAGAAAGAACAGCAAATAAAGCCTAAACCCAGCAGGAGAAGAGAAATCATAAAGATCAGAGCAGAAATCAATGAACTAGAAACCAAAAGAACAGTAGAACAGATCAACGAAACTAGGAGCTGGTTCTTTGAAAGAATTAACAAGATTGATAAACCCCTGGCCAGACTTATCAAAAAGAAAAGAGAAATGACCCAAATCAACAAAATCATGAATGAAAGAGGAGAGATCACAACCAACACCAAAGAAATACAAACAATTATAAGAACATATTATGAGCAACTCTATGCCAGCAAATTAGATAACCTGGAAGAAATGGGTGCATTCCTAGAGATGTATCAACTACCAAAATTGAACCAGGAAGAAATAGAAAACCTGAACAGACCTATAACCACTAAAGAAATTGAAACAGTCATCAAAAATCTCCCAAGAAACAAAAGCCCAGGGCCAGATGGCTTCCCAGGGGAATTCTATCAGACATTTCAAGAAGAATTAATACCTATTCTCCTGAAACTGTTCCAAAAAATAGAAATGGAAGGGAAACTTCCAAACTCATTTTATGAGGCCAGCATTACCTTGATCCCAAAACCAGACAAAGACCCCATCAAAAAAGAGAATTACAGACCAATATCCTTGATGAACATGGATGCAAAAATTCTCACCAAAATACTAGCCAATAGGATCCAACAGTACATTAAAAGGATTATTCACCATGACCAAGTGGGATTTATTCCTGGGCTGCAAGGCTGGTTCAACATCCGCAAATCAATCAACGTGATACAATACATTAACAAAAGAAAGAGCAAGAATCATATGATCCTCTCAATAGATGCAGAAAAAGCATTTGACAAAGTACAACATCCTTTCTTGATCAAAACTCTTCAGAGTATAGGTATAGAGGGTACATACCTCAATATCATAAAAGCCATCTATGAAAAACCTACAGCGAATATCATTCTCAATGGGGAAAGGCTGAGAGCTTTTCCCCTAAGGTCAGGAACACGGCAGGGATGTCCACTCTCACCACTGCTATTCAACATAGTATTAGAAGTCCTAGCCACAGCAATCAGACAACAAAAAGAAATCAAAGGCATCCAAATCGGCAAAGAGGAAGTCAAACTCTCACTCTTTGCAGATGATATGATACTGTATGTGGAAAACCCAAAAGACTCCACCCCAAAACTGCTAGAACTCATACAGGAATTCAGTAAAGTAGCAGGCTATAAAATCAATGCACAGAAATCAGTGTCATTCCTATACACCAACAACAAGACAGAAGAGAGACAGATCAAGGAGTCGATCCCATTTACAATTGCACCCAAAACCATTAGATACCTAGGAATAAATCTAACCAAAGAGGCAAAGGATCTGTACTCAGAAAACTATAAAATACTCATGAAAGAAATTAAAGAAGACACAAAGAAATGGAAAAACGTTCCATGCTCATGGATTGGGAGAATCAACATTGTGAAGATGTCAATGCTACCTAGAGCAATCTACACATTCAATGCAATCCCCATCAAAATACCATCCACTTTTTTCAAAGAAATGGAACAAATAATCCTAAAATTTGTATGGAACCAGAAGAGACCCAGAATAGCCAGAGGAATACTGAAAAAGAAAAGCAAAGCTGGCGGCATCACAATTCCGGGCTTCCAGCTCTATTACAAAGCTGTCATCATCAAGACAGTATGGTACTGGCACAAAAACAGACCCATAGATCAATGGAACAGAATCGAGAGCCCAGAAATGGACCCTCAACTCTATGGTCAACTAATCTTTGACAAAGCAGGAAAGAATGTCCAATGGCAAAAAGACAGTCTCTTCAACAAATGGTGTTGGGAAAATTGGACAGCCACATGCAGAAGAATGAAACGACCATTTCCTTACACCACACACAAAAATAGACTCCAAATGGTTGAAAGACCTAAACGTGAGACAGGAGTCCATCAAAATCCTAAAGGAGAACACAGGTAGCAACCTTTTCGACCTTAGCCGCAGCAACTTCTTCCTAGAAACATCACCAAAGGCACGGGAAGCCAGGGCAAAAATGAACTATTGGGATTTCATCAAGATAAAAAGCTTTTGCACAGCAAAAGAAACAGTCCACAAAACCAAAAGACAACCGACAGAATGGGAGAAAATATTTGCAAATGACATATCAGATAAAGGGCTAGTATCCAAAATCTATAAAGAACTTATCAAACTCAACACCCAAAGAACAAATAATCCAATCAAGAAATGGGCAGAAGACATGAACAGACATTTCTCCAAAGAAGACATCCAAATGGCCAACAGGCACATGAAAAAGTGCTCAACATTGCTCGGCATCAGGGAAATCCAAATCAAAACCTCAATGAGATATCACCTCACACCAGTCAGAAGGGCTAAAATTAACAAGTCAGGGAATGACAGATGTTGGCGGGGATGTGGAGAAAGGGGAACCCTCCTACACTGTTGGTGGGAATGCAAGCTGGTGCAACCCCTCTGGAAAACAGTATGGAGGTTCCTCAAACAGTTGAAATTAGAGCTACCGTTCGATCCAGCAATTGCACTACTGGGTATTTACCCCAAAGATACAAATGTAGGGACCCGAAGGGGTACGTGTACCCCAATGTTTATAGCAGCAATGTCCACCATAGCCAAACTGTGGAAAGAGCCAAGATGCCCATCGACAGATGAATGGATAAAGAAGAGGTGGTATATATACACAATGGAATATTATGCAGCCATCAAAAGGAATGAGATCTTGCCATTTGCAACGATGTGGATGGAACTGGAGGCTGTTATGCTGAGTGAAATAAGTCAATCAGAGAAAGACATGTATCACATGACCTCACTGATATGAGGAATTCTTAATCTCAGGAAAGAAACTGAGTGTTACTGGAGTGGTCGGGGGTGGGAGGGATGGGGTGGCTGGGTGATAGACATTGGGGAGGGTATGTGCTACGGTGAGCGCTGTGAATTGTGCAAGACTGTTGAATCACAGATCTGTACTTCGGAAACAAATAACGCAACATATTTTAAGAAAAAAGAAAAAGAAGAAGATAACAGGAGAGGAAGAAAAGGGGAGTATGTCAGAGGGGGAGACGAACCATGAGAGATGATGGACTCTGAAAAACAAACTGAGGGTTCTAGAGGGGAGGGGGGTAGGGGGATGGGGTAGCCTGGTGATGGGTATTGAGGAGGGCACGTTCTGCATGGAGCACTGGGTGTTATGAACAAACAATGAATCATGGAACACTGCACCAAAAACTAATGATGTAATATATGGTGATTAACATAACAATAAAAAAATTTTAAAAAAAACTATTACATAAAAAAAAGTGTAAAAGTTTCAGGAAAATATTAAAATTTGGAGCAATTAAAGAAGTCGCAAATGAGAGAGACACTATTATAAATAAAAGATTCAACATTATATGACATAAATTCTTTTGAAATTAATATGTTATTACAATCAAAATATGATTACAAATATATGACTACAAAATATGTGATTTTACAATCAAAATTCCAACAGGACACAATAAAAATACACAGATAGTCAAAGTGGATAAAAAAGCATGAGCCAACTCTATGCTGGATACAGGAAACTCACTTCAATTATTGTGATACAGGCAGACAGATCAAAAGTAAAATGGAACCATCAAGAAGATAAAAAGACAACTTACACAATGAGAGAAAATATTTGAAAATCATTGATCTGAAAAGGGACTTGTATACAGAATACAGAAAGGACTCTTACAACTCAATAATTCAAAAATAAATAAGCAAGGAATTTGAATATTTTTCTGAAGAAGATATACAGATGACCAATAAACCCAAGAAAAGATAGTCAACATCATTAGTTATTAAGGAAATGCGAATCAAAGCCACAGGGGTACCTCTACACACCCACTGCAATGACTACTGAAAAACAACAACAGAAAATAACAGGTGTTGAGGACGTGGAGAAATGAGAACTGCTGTGCATTGCTGGTGGGAATGTAAAATGGCGTTGCAGCCACCTTGGAAAGGCTGAACATACAGTTCCTACATGACCCAGCAATTCTACTCCTAGGTACATACCCAAGAGAATGGAAAATATATGGCCACATAAAACTTGTACACAAAAACTTGTACTTGTACACAAATGTTCACAGCAGCATGATTTCTAATAGCCAAAAAGTGGAAACAATCTAAATATCCATCAACTACTAAATAGATTTTTCAAAATGATATATCCATGCAATGGAATATTATTCAACACTGTAGATGACCCTTGAAAACATGGTGCTAAGCGAAAGAAGCCAGTCACATACCGCGTGATTCCATCTACACAAAACATCCAGAATAGGCAAATCTATAGAAACAGAAATTCGATTAGTGGTTGCCAGGGGTCAGAGATGAGGCCAGCGATGGGGAGTGACTACTAATGGCTACAAAGTTTCTCTTTTATGGAGATGAAAATGTTCTGAAGTTGATAGTGGTGATGGTTGCACAACCTCATGAACATACAAAAACACTACTGATCTGTGCACTTCTCACTTGCCACGTTTCGTGTGCTCAATAGCCACATGTAACCAGTGGCTACCAATGTGGACAATATACATATTGCGCATTTCCATCAACACATAAAGTTCCATTGGACAGAGCTGATCTATACTTTTATATATGTTAGATAGTTCATAACAAAAAATCAACAAGGAAGAATTAAAGCTTGAGTATGTATTATGACAAGTGACTAAAATAAAGGGAATGTAAGTGAAAAGGCATAATTTTAAATTTTATACTTCTTTATTTCTGAGTGATTTGTCAGATCTTTAACCTCACTCCTGAGATTTCTCAAAACACAAGGAGCAAGAACTTGGTGTGTTCTCTTAGACAACATTTGACTTACTTTAGGATTATTTTAATATTTGGTAGAGGAAAACCTATTATTTTACCTTCATAGGAGTATAAAAGCTACTCTTGACAGTTGAATTGTGAAAATGAACCCAGTTTTCACACCTTTGGCTCTGATGACCATGATCTTCTGCTGCAGGTCAATGAAGGGCTGGATCAGGCACAGCCGGGGCTCCTGCTTCTGACTCAGGCACACACCATTGTGGTTCACAACCATCCAGCTCCGATCATACAGCAGCCCTTGATTTCCTAGGGGCCACTTGGTCACCTAAACAAAAAGGTAAGTGTGTTTTAGGACGGAGCTCCTCAAAAATGGTCTTCACATCATTGCACTGTGGCTGCACAAGTACAGACGGACTTAATGAATGCAGCACATACTCTTAAAGGAGGAAATGAAGAAAGAAAGGAAGGGAAAGCAAAGTAGACAATGCAAAGGAGACCATGTGAGCACTAGATTCCTTCCATTCACCCTCCAGAGCCACTTCCTACCCTTCTCCTCTTCAACCTGTCTTTTAAAGGGGTAATGTGTGTGCATGGAGCAACATTCAGAGAAAGCAAGGGTGTGCATGGAAAGTAAGTCTCCACTCCACCCACCTCTAAGCTCCCCTCCCCACAGACTTCCATCACTCTCACTTTTTCTCTATCCTTCCACAGTGGTGAATGCTGTATAGGCATGCCCTCATACTATAGACATTTCTCACACAAATTGTGGCTATATATGGCCAGGTCACTGGAGAAATGGTTGATTCTAGGGCTGGGTCAGGAGCATCTGGTGGTGGTAGAAAAGTAAGGAAATACTCAAAAAAACCAAATGATGGGAGTATGTCAAAGGGATGCAAGAGTCAGCTGAAAGCATGCCCGCGGCCAAAACTGGAACAATTTGAGCAAAAATAAGAATAATGATGTAGTACTATATTATAACCCAACATATAAAATACATATTCAGGAGTCAATACTGAAATAAATACCTGATTGAATACATAATAAATAAATACCCAAAGATTTAAGTAAGAAAATTTAAATCTCCCATACAGAAGAACCTCAAATAATTGATGTAGATGCTCCCCCTCAAGAAAGAGGAGTATAACTCCCCACCCTTTACATGTAGGCTACACTTACTGACTTTCTTCCAAAGAGTTCAGTACAGAAAGGGGGTGGAGGAGAAACTTTATAGTGAAGAAACCTGATAAACACTCTCTCAACTAGAGATCAGGGTTAATTAACATCAATAGTGATAAGTCATGTTGACAGTATGTACTATGATATGATATGATATGATATGATATGATATGATATGATACAATATGATATATGATATGATGAGAATAGTACTTTGCCTCTGTGGTCCTCCTCCCAAAAAAAAAACCCCGTAACCCCATGAGAAAGACATCAGACAAACCCAAATTGAGGGGCATGCTAAAAAATACCTGACCAGTACTCCTCAAACTGTCAAGGTCATCAAGAACAAAGAAAGTCTGAGAAACCGGTACAGCCCACAGAAGCCTAAGGAGACATGACCGCTAAATATAATATGACATCTGGGATGAGATCCTGGAACAGAAAAAGGGCATTAGAGAAAAACTAATGACATTTCAATGAAGTATGGCCAGGTCTTCACAGGATTTTTGTCCACAGCCTAGTTGCTAACAGCACTGCAGGAAACAGCGCATGTCCGGTAGCCCCATCAGTGAGGGCTCTTCTGGAACCAGCTCTCCACTGAAGAAAAGCATAGGCAAAGGTGAAAAAAATGCTTTTGAAATAGTTAAGAGACAATCATTCTCAAACTGTGAATGAATCAATTTCATCCAATTGTTTTCCTCTGAGCACTCAATTCAGCCACCCAAAAGAACCTGAAAACTTCAATAGCAGGTGATGAAGAGTGGGAAGCAATTTTTAATCAAGGGGCATTTTGGGGTGGGTCTTCCAGTGAGGGACCTCAAGGAAGACTGAGGCACCACGGAAAGTAAAGGAGAGGGGCTAGAGGGCACAGGGAGAGGGCACAGAACTCAAGGAGGAAGAAAGTCAAGGTAAGCTTCACCTCAAGCAGGGAGAGCCCTGTATTCAGGAAGCAGAAATGTCATGTAATGGGGGGTGGGGACAACTCTGGAGACTGACAGACCTGGGTTTAAATCCCACCTCAACCGTTATTAGCTTTGAACAACTTCCTAACCTTCCTGAGTCTTGGCTTTGTCACATGTAGGATGGACATTATTATCATTTCTCATAGTATTGGCTGAAAGCTAAAATGAAATATAAAATGTAAAGCAACTAAACTATATCAGATGATTCATAGGTGTTAATCTCTTTACCTCTCCCTTCAATTTTTCTCATGTATCCAATAGTCTCCCCAAAGACTATAGCTGCTTCTGTTGGTCCAACACTCAAGCTCTGCAATATAATGGTCTATATGCCTTTACGGGTAAGCCCCAAAACCACCATCATTATTTCTTATTTATTTATCTATTATTAAATATTATTTCTATTGGAAAGCCCAGAAACCACCATCGTTATTTCTGTAGGAAAATATGTTTTGAATTACAAATAACTTTTTAGAAGACAATGTGTTACTGGGAGACGATCTTCACGTCTCTTGTTTCTGCGTGTCTGTTGTCACGAGCAGAAGTACTAACTGCCCTTTCGTTCCAGACTACCTTTCTGAGTATGTCTGTATAGAGAATACAAGTAAATACAATGACTACAAGCCTCTGGGTAGGAGAACAGGTTTGCTCACAGTCCAGTATTATAATGTCTTCCTCAGAGCAACAGCTAGGCATGTTTGCTCACATCCTATTATGAATACGGTTCCCTGAGGGAGGGTTTCCTCAGCCATGTGCACACCACCCACCTGGGCCCCTCTGTAACCCCTCTTGGGACTTGGGGGGCACAGGGAAGCAACACAAACATGAAGCTCATGCTGCCTGCTGTTCTGTGAGTAATAAATCCCTTTGTCTCTGACCCAGGAGTCTCGTGTTTTCTGCCAGCATTGAGAACACTGTGGCAGGCTAGCTGGTTAGCTTACAAGGAGGGCAAACCTCAGCCTCTTCACAGTTCTTCACCTATTTGTGGAAATAGGTCTATAATTTTCTCTTTTATTTTGCCATCTAAAAAATGTAATGTGCTGGCTTCCCTTTTCCTCCTTTCTTCTTCCTGAGGAGGCGGGGAACTGGCATGTGTGGGGCTGAGCCTTCAGCTGCTGCAGCAGGAGTTTGGTTACAGAAGGAGAAGTTGAGCAAATAAGTATCTGGTGAAGGTATAGAAGCCAGGTTTCTAACAGGAGTTACAAGTATGGAGAGGGGCATAGATAGAATAAACAATGTGGTATTGGATTGAAAGTGGAGGTGTTAGTGGGAAATTGGGAGCATGGCTAGCTGGTAGAGACAGATGATAGATCGATAGATAATAGATAGATAGATATAAAAATACAGATGTGTGTATGCACACATGTATGCAGAGTATCCCAAAAGTCTTAACACGTACCTATATGTGGTGGACAGAATAATGGTCCTCCTAAACATGTCCACATCCCAATCCCCGGAAGTAGGCAAAAAGGACTTGTAGGTGCGATTAAAGTTGAGGACCCTACAATGGGGAGACCTTTGGGCCCAATCTAATCAGATGAGTCCTGTTAAAAGTTTATGATAATCTGTCACAATAGCAAATATTTTTAAGCTCTGTACACTCAGAGGGCATAGGAGCAAGGTCAAGGATCAGACTTGGCAACCAAGTATTAGTTTCTCAATGTCATTCTCTGATGTAAGAAGTGAAGTGCTTTTGATGAAATGACCCATTCCATTTCTCAGGCAGGGGACATACAGAATGAGCCTAGAACACATTATTGCACCAGAAAGTAAGCAAATGCTCAAGGAATAACAGGGACATATCAAAAGGACACAGGATCTGACCTGAAGGAGCTCCCAGGGGCCAAGTCTGTGGCAATTTAAGCATCGAAATAAATACTGATAAAGATGGGTTGTAACCTTTTGAGCAAAATCAGCATTGATGAGTCCATGAAGATACAAAAAGAGAGAGAAGAATTAATGACTAAATAAACATGGAAGAAGGAAAGCTCTATCCTACAATAGAATAGCAACTAATAAATCTAAAAAGAATGATGGAATTTCTTAAATGACCATTTTGCAATCATCATTCCAATCATTGATTTAGGCAAAAGTCATCAGTAGATGCTAAATCTAGTGAATAAAAGTTTGACAAGGAACAGGATATTTACATATCCTCAGAATATCTCTCCATGAAATACTGATTAATTACTTATTAATGAATTTTACAGTAGAGAAACCTGGCAGACCCCATCTTAAGCAAATGATGATCGTTAATGTCACCAGCATTGAGACAAATGAACAGAGTGTGTCTCCTTCTGGGATGCACTGAGAAAGTATAGTATCACTCTTATGGAATTCCTGCCAAAACTACAGAAATCATAAGGAAACCTCAGCTAATACCCTCACATTGGGGGTTAGGAGGTCTTTGGAAGGTGAGTAGATCATGAAGGTGGAGCTGTCATGAATGTAATTAAAGATCTTAGAGAAGAGGCCCCAGAGAGCTCCCTGACCCCTTTGCCGGGTGAGGACACAGTGAGAAGACACTGTCTGTGAACCAGGAAGTGAACCCTCACTGGACATCGAATCTGCCAGCACTTTGATCTTGGACTTGCAGCCTCCAGAACCATGAGAAATAAATTTTTGTTGTTTATAAGCCACACAGTTGATGGCTCTTTGCTATGGCAGCCAGAATGGACTAAGACATCTGTCCACCAGAATTCTATCTTCATGTCTTCATGGGCCCTTATTACCAGTGTGATTCTATTCACTTGGGTGGTGCTTGGTCTTGTGTCTGTCCCTTCTGAGATACTGCACTCTCTAAGGGAAGGAACATTTTCCATTTTGCTCATCAATGTATAACAGGTGTTGGCCCAAGACCTGGCAGATAGCAGGTCCTTGGTATGCAGTTTTTGAATGAGAAGATGGATTAGAAGACCTTTAGCAAAACTTACTGAGTCTCAGTGTCCTCATCTGTGAAATGGGACACTAATTCCTCCATGGGGTATCTGTGCTATGTGGCTATCCTACGGAACATGACGAGTCTGTGAAAGATACAAGTCCTCACACACATGGGAAACATGGACTCCTCACCTTCCTCCATTAGGAAGTGAAAGTGAACTTGCTTGTTACAGTCTCAGCCTGGAGGACAGGCTCCCATGGGACCACCCTGAAAGGCAGGCCACAAACAGCCCTGACCATGGTATGTCTGATCAGGAACTAAAGAGCCTGTTATTCCAGAGGCTCAGGAGTCTGGGACCTTTGCCTGGGACTTGAGACACACACAGATCATAGAAAGATAGCTTCAGTTTTGCCACCGCAGGCATGTCAGGGCTGGCTGGCCAGCCTCCCAGCTCAGGTAATCACCAGGCGGGCACACTTCAAGACATAACACAGTTCATATCCACAGGGAGGGCTGAGCAGAACAAGTCACATAAAAGCATTGACCCAAGGAATCAGCAGACCCGGATTCAAATCTTTCCTAGCTCATCAATCACTGGGCAAAGTGCTTAACCTCAATAGCCCTCAGGCTATCTATAAAATGGGGATGATACTCCCATGTACCTCACATTGTTGTTTTAAAGATGGAACGAAACAAAGCATGTAAAATGCTTCAGCAGGGAACCAGCACATGCATTCAGTGAAAATTATATCTATAATTATTAAGAGTAACTAGGTGTTCACCATTCAGAAACAGAATCATCTCCAGTGTACCTCCAAGTGGAGCCATGCTCAAAAGTCAGCCCAAACCAAGAAAGGCAGAATGAGAACAACCCTTCATATGTCACGATACTCCGAATATGATTTTGATTTTCTGCATGCTTTGCTTTACCTTCTGTCCTTTTTTCTTCACTTTATCAAAAAAAAAAAAGTCATAAAGTAAACAACAAGAACAACAAAAAGCAGTCTCTGTGCCTCCTTTAAAACTCTTACCTCAAATGCAGCACAGGATTTGATCGGGTAGAGGTAAAGGTTGGTGATGACATGTGGCCCAAGGCCCCCATCCAGGACTCCTGCAGCTTTCTCTAAAGAGGTCTGCTGGGTCCTGGTGGCCATCAGCGGAGGTGGGTGTGAACCCCCTGCATCCACAGTGCTCGGCAAGACGTTACAAACCCCAGAGGCCGTGGGGGCCTCTTTCTGAGGTGAGGAACTACATCTGTCCGTGGTGGCCAGCACAGCGTCCTGAGCCTCGCTCTCTGACAGGGCTCCAGCCTCCCCAGCGGCGGTCTGAGGGAGGGGCTGTCCATCAGAGCCGCGCAGTTGCATTGCTATGATGAACCTGAGAAAGGCCTGGGCATCCTCAAGTGTAGACATATATCCAAAGGAAATCCTCACAGACCCTGTAGGCTGCCCATCTATGAGGTCCACATTGTCTCCACAGACATGACCGGCCTAGAATAAAAGGGAAATAAGTCAGCCAGAGTGACTCATTCCTCATGGATAAATTGGAAATCGTTTTGAAGAAGAAACTTAACCCAGGACAAGAAACTGCAACAGTAACACGCACTGTGTGCCTGAACCATGGTCTCCTAAGCATAAGAACTCCCTTGTGAATCTCGCTTTGCTCAGGTGTAAATTGGGGCCAATACTAATCTCAATGGATCATTAAAAAGTTTAGAAGAAATACTGCACGGAAGGTATTTACCCAGAGCCACGCGCCATGCCAACCCACAGACACGTCAAAAGACAGACCAAAGTTTCAGAAGCTTGATGGGTCAGCTTCTTGGTCTCCCCTGGGCTGAGGCAGGAGAAACACCTGCTGGTCGCTCCCTTGAGCCTCTCTCAGAACCAAAGGGAGGGCTGCATCCCTGAGAGCTGCCCTTTGACAAGAAGGCAAGACAGAGATGCTCCCTCTGTGAATGACCAGCCAAGGCCACTACAAAAGCCAAAGCAGGCTGGGTGCTCCTGCTGGGAGGTGGGGAAAGAAAGGTGAGGGGTCCCCAATTTTCTCCAAGCGGGGCTGCCCGGTATCAGTCGCTGCTCAGGGCACCTACCTGCCCCCGTGCTGAACCCAGGTCAGTCACCTAAAGAGTTGGGGTCACAACACTCCTCAGGATCAAATATTCTATCTAAAACTGCATTTGTTTCTGTAGCGGGCCTTCCTCTCTCTTTTTAAGTAAAATCCAGTTCATGGTTGGTTGGGATCTCTGACCCCAGACACAAGACCAGCCTCCAGGGTGGTTGGAGAGGCCACCGTTGGAGATGACCAGCATTACCAACCTGAAGATGCTTCTTGACCATCTCATCACTTATCCCCAGGTGCCTCTGGCAGGCCCCAGTGTTGCAGAAGCAGCCAGTTCGCAAGTGGATGTTGTAAAGATTGGCCATTTTATCCACCTGTGGGTTCAATATGACATGAAACCGGTGTTAAAGGATGTCACCACACGGTCAGCATGTGCTTCCAGCAGTCTGTAACAGCAATGGCGCCTCCCACAGTGCTGAGACCGGGGCTGTCTTCACATTAGCTGCCTACCCTGGACTGTCAGAGTGAGAAGAAGCCATCCTCTGGGTTGAACTGAGGGGCCTCAGGAAAGCAACTCTGCTCCTTTAGCCTGGGCAAATAGTTCAGTGACGTGGAGACCTGCTAATGAAATTCAGGCATTCCCTGGCACTCAGAGCTGAGACCTGGCAGAACCACTGGGTCAGGCCAACCCCATCTCCAGAGTCAGGTGGCCTCCTTTCAACGGATAGCTGCTTGGGAGGCTCCCTCACTGCTCCACCCCAACCCCTGCCAACTGGAAATAGAAGTCTCCTGTGCCCACCCCCAAACCCCACATTCGCAGTCTGTTACCACTGCTGTGAAACAAGCCACTAAACTTGGTGGAACAAAATAATAACCATTTTTTTTGTGCTCGCAGCTATAGTAGGTCAGGAATTCGGAAAGAGTGCAGAGGAGATGCTTGACTCTTTTCCATGATTTCCCGACTCTCAGCAGGAAAGACGCCAAGGCTGGGAGTGACGTTGTGTCTGGGAGTTGGAATCATCTGGAGACTCACTTATGCGTGTGTGTGTATGTGTGTGTGTGTGTGTGTGTGGCCTCCCAGCCAGGAGGGCTCAAAACAGGACTGCCACCAGAGGGCCTGTGCTTGGCCTCTCCACACGGCTGGCTTCCTCAGAGCATGGCAGCCTCAGTGTAGACCTTCTTACATGGTAACTTGGGCCCCAGAATGGACATCCCAAGGAATAATTCTGATGTGGCTGCCACGCAGCATCCCCTTCTGTGGCATCCTCCTGGTTATGAGTGAGTCACAAACCCACCAAGATTCAGGAAGAGAGAAGGCCTCCACTTAGAAGAGGCTGTTTGGGCCACACTTAACCCTTCCTCCTAATTTCCCATTATGAGGCGGTACCCTCTCACCTTGAGCCCCGTGGGATCCCGGCTGGTGCCTGACCAAGTGAAAGATTTGGTTTCAGCAGCAGGATGAGCACAACATCTGGGGACATCAAGAAAGCAGCCGCACCAGAGTGCAGCATGGGAGCCTCCCCACCCAGGTGCCTTCATGCTCAGCGTTTACTGAGCACTTGCTTCCTACTGGGCCCCGTGCTCAGGCATTCAATAGCATATCTCATTCAATCCTCAGAGCAATACTATCAGCAGGGTACTTTGCCATCCCCATTTCATGGACACTTGGAGTGTTTACACTAACTTGCCCAAGCTCACAGAGCCAACAAAAGGCAGTCAGAATCTGAGCCCACATTCTTAACCACTGAGTAGAGTGACTTCCACAGAGGGAAGGATGGAATTAGGAGGCCTGATATCAAAAACAAGAACCCCAAACTTCTTATGGAAAGCTAACTTTGAAAAGAATCACAGATTCTTTTGAAATCTCCTGAAAAGAGAGCCCAACCCAGCCATGAAACCATCTGATCTTTCTGAAGGCCACCAATATCCCTGTGGAATTCCGACACAGGGAAGGAGCCTGGGGAAACCAGGCTGGATTTCCAGGCCTCGGCCATGGAATCCACTGGTCCCTCATGTGACCAGCTGCCTTTACAGACACACGGACAGAGAAACTTGTCCTGGGTCCAGGCTCGTGGAATAAGAGACCTAGTGAAGTCAGCAGGACACCTAAACAGGTGTTTCCCCCTGCCCCCACCCCAGGGCTCTTCTCCTCTTCGAGGTTTCTCTGGCCAAATGAGGCATTCCCTCCCTGCTCTGCCTGACACAGCATACTTCACGGTCACCTGTCTGTCCTCCTTCACACCACGCAGGAAATACAAACTTATTTAGGTCCAAGAATGAGACTTACTTTACCAGTCACCCAGAATAATGTATTTAAGAAGGCAAAACGTTTCCTCCTGATGCGTTTTCCACCATCCTCCAAAAGCATTTAAAATCGCATGCTTCTTTGTGGCATCGGCCTGCCAGTGACTTACTGAGCGGGGGTCTGCACAGTAAACCTACCCAAGAGACAACCTGTGGTTGTAAAATGTCCCCTCCCCAGATACCAGTAAGAATCGACACGTCCCCAGAAGCATAGTTCTCAACTTTGTTCCTCAGATAGTTTATGGCTATTGAGAAGAGGGGGTGGATATGCTTCCTTGAGAAATGGATTTTGTTTGAGAAATTCTGCATTTAACAAAGGTGAATGGGGATCATGGCTTTCAAGGGAAGATGAGCACTTTCTTCCAAACTTACCTGACCATTGAAACTGCTCCTCACAGAGCTGCTCTAGGAACCCATGCTCTGGGATGGGTCTCGGGCTCCCCATCCCTGCTAGCCTATGACACCCCATCTGGTGACCATCTACCACCATGTCTGAGTGCTTGCTATGACTCTGGACATTTTAATTGACTGAACAGTGACCAGCTTACTCAGCTATGGCAAGGACCCCAGCAGTTCCCATCCTCCACTCTTTGCCCTGTTTTCATGGGAAAATAGATGCAAAGAGCACTTTTGCACAAACTATTTTATAACCAAACTACTAAATCCTTTGAACTCATAATATGCATGAACTATGGCAGAAATAAGGGCTTTTGCGATACTTGTTGTAAAGAAGGAGTTCTGAATTCCAAGCCGCAGGCAAATACCTGGTGGTAACAGGCCCACGTTTTGTGTGATGCCGTGATCCGGTCACTGGGGCCGCCATGCTGAATAGACATGAAACGACCTGAGAAGTACTCTTCTGTCTTATACTGCTTTTCTGTCTACACTCTTTTAGGGTGCCTTCCCTAAACAGCTGGCAAGCTGTCAGCTGTCCCCTTCCACGGCGATCACTCTGCGTCCCTCTCCTCACACTCGAAATTGACAATTTCTGGCTGAAAAAGGAGGGCTGGTAAAGTAAACAGCCACGCCAGTTAGAACGGCATGGAAACGAGAGTACAGAGCCTCTAAGGAAGGGCCGGGGTCCCTGCACCCACGCCCGGGCTGCCCTTCCCACAGCTGCCGCAAGCACCCCAGGACCCTCACCGCACATTTCAGGGCTCCAGAAGGCGGCAGAGTGCCAGAGGACCGCATTTCTGCTGTGAATGAGGGTGCAAGGTGATAAGGAGACCCACCTGGGAATAACCAATGATGTTCCCACTGGGGTCGAGCACGTTAAAATTGATGACCGGACCCTGCACCTCCGGGCTGCTGAATTCAGAGTCACTGTAAATCCGCACCACAGGGGCTCCACTGGGGTACCGGAGGGCAGACAGGGCAGTGTAGGTGTACTGAGCCAAGGTGAAGGTGTGCTGCTTTATATTCTCCATTCCACCTCAAAAACGATTGTGAAACGTCAGAGAGAAACATGAATTTCACATGTAATTCACTCACTCATTTTATTTATTTATTTATTTATTTATTTATTTGAGAGCGAGAGAGCACAAGTAGGGGGAGAGGCAGAGGGAGAGAGAAGCAGACTCCCTGCTAAGCAGGGAGCCCGACGTGGGGCTCGATCCCATGACCCTGAGATCATGCCCCAAGCCGAAGGCTGACACTTCACCGACTGAGCCGCCCAGGCGCCCCTCACTCACTCATTTCTAAGAAAAACAAGATCATTCTAACCACCAAGCTGGAGCTCAGATTAATGGTTGTAAATACTGGTAGACAGTGTGTGGTACTGTCCGTATGGTTAATGTGTAGATGCGGGGCCCTGACCAACACCTCACTGTTGCTGTTCTGTGGAATTGTCACAGGAATCTTGTCATCCTTCGCTTTTCTTTTTTTAATTTATACCCTTGGGTTACAGATGGCAAAAATGCACAATTTTATCTTTATTAGTATTTTTTAAAGTTTTTAAAATTTATTTTTAAGTAATCTCTACACCCGATGCTGGGCTGGAACTCATAACCCCAAGATCCAGAGTCGCACACTTCACCAACTGACCCAGCCAGTTCACAATTTTATCTTTAAATGTACCTTTTTTTTTTGCTGTTTCTTTTCATGTTTAAATCATTTTAACACTCTTCAAATCAATTAAGGATACGTGTTACAACATGGATGAACCTTGAAAACATTATGTAAAATAAGCCAGACATAAAAGGACAAATATTGTGTCTTCTATAAGTGCCTAGAATAGGCAAATTCGTAGAGACAGAAAAGAGAACGGAGATTACTTGGGCCAGGGGAAGGGGCAAAGGGGAGTTACTGTCGAATAGGTACAGTTTCAGTTTGGGATGATGCAGAAGTCCTAGAGATGGTCAGTGCTGGATGGCTGCATAACAAGGCAAACGTACTTAATGCCACTGAAATGTACACTTAAATTGGATAAAATGGTGCATTTTATGTTACAGATAGTTCACATTTTTTTCCAAAGGAGCAAATAAGTAGGAATAATCAGGATTTGCTTTATTGGGGAACCGATATGGTCAGTCTGCTTTCAGTTCAGAGGTGCCCCAGCCCCCGACAGACCTGTAGCTTGCGGTGTGGGTATCTATTAATATCTTTCCTTGGAAAAGTGCTCATCGCTCAGTGCTTGTCTTTATTATTTCCTCTTGTCCTGGATGATGTCCACTCACCTCCCTGCATTACCATCAGGGCTACCCACCCATCCCCTCCCAAGAATCCTTTCTGCCTCCAGTATCGGGCTCAGGTTGAGAACCTGAAGGGTCTCATTATTGTGACCAGAGAGAGAGAAAGGAAGGACCACCTAATCATTAAGCCACATCCCTGGTTCACCACAACTCTATTTCTATATGGATAGTACAAACAGCACCACCCAGTTCTATAAGCTCAGCCTTTGGAGGAGTGCCCAGGAGCACAACAGGATGGTGTCTGCCTGGCTCATGAGTCAGAGGCTCTTCTAGTCATGTATACCTTTGTGTCAAACTCCACATGATGGGAAGTGACATCTGTTGGCGTGTCAGCCTACAGTGAATGTCTCCCGCTTACCAGGAAAGAAAACATGCATTATTGCAAAGGCCAACAGGAGAGACAGTGGTTGGGGCTCAGGGTTAGGCGTTTTTTTTTTTTTAAGATTTTATTTATTTATTTGACAGAGAGAGACAAGCGAGAGAGGGAACACAAGCAGGAGGAGTGGGAGAGGGAGAAGCAAGCTTCCCGCAGAGCAGAGAGCCGAATGCGGGGCTCGATCCCAGGACCCTGGGATCATGACCTGAGCCAAAGGCAAAGGCTTCACTGACTGAGCCCCCTCCCCCCCCCCCGCAAGGTATGCCAGGGTTAGGCATTGTTATGGCCTAGGTTGAAATCCCTGCCCTCTCAATTACTAGGTCCCTGACCCTGGGGAAGGCATTTAACCTCTCTGAGTATTAGCTCCTCATGGGCAAAGTGGGCTCAACACACAGCTCCCCCGTGTGACAGGAGGGAGGACCCAGCAAGGGAACGGTGGAATGAGGTCTCCGGATCTGTAACCATTCCCAGTCCAAGGACCAAGGATGGTTCGTCTGCTGCTATGAAGCTACTCATCTCTGATTTATAATATCTCTAACTCGTTAAAATGTTCTTTTAACTGGCAAAACAACAACAACAAAAAAGGCACCTCAGTCTCTTGCTCTTGCCTCAGAAATCATTCTGAAGTTCTTGAGAATAAGCTTCAACTTCATCCAGGGTTCAGCAGCCAAGTGCCAGCCACTCGCACAGACCCATGTCCTTACCTAAACCGTGCCCATTTCAGGAGAAAATCTGACATGGAGGAAAGGGTCCACTGACCTGTGAGGAGCTCTAGGGCATCAAATCCATGTTTTAGTGCTATCACGTCAAGAAACGAGATGGTGCCATCTTCAAACCTGTAACAGTGTTGAGGGAAACAAGGTCAAGTCAACTTCTCCATGTGCATTCTGTGGAGTGTAACAAGGTTCTGATTTTAGGCTTAGCCATAATCTCTGAATACCTTCTCTCTGCTGCCTTATAAACCGCTGCTCATTCTCCCCATCAGGACAGAGGGCTTTGCACACCAAGACCCATGGGGCCACCTCTGGTCCTGACTTGCTTGGCAGCTTTCTTAGGAGAGGATGGCCACAGGGGTAAAGGGAGCTAAAAGAGAGTCACGACCTTGAGAAATGCTATCCTGCCCCCATGAAGATTTTGACAAAACCTCAAGTGCTTTGGGCTCTTTAAATGCTGCCCTTGACCCCAAGAGAACACCACTGACAGGGCATCAGTTAAGCATGATCAATGTACTACATGTCAGTGATCCCAAACTCTATGGAACCACACATCATCTTGGAAACACTATCATTCCAAACTCTATGGAACCCAAGTATCATCTTTTAAACAGCTGAGTTCAGAGTTTCAGAGGGAAATGGCATCCCAGGGAGAGGTGGCAGCAAACACCCTGAGGAGGCCGAGGCAGGCACACTTCCCGAATCGTAAGAACATCATTGAGGCCAGGAGTGAGTGCGCATGAGCTGGGAATGAGCTGGGAATGAGCCGGCAAGGTGGAGAGTGGTAGGAGATAAAGTCAGAGGACGTCTACCTTGCAGAGATACCTTGTGTCTTAAGAGCTCTGAGCAGAGAGCAGGGATAGGATGGGACCCAGGCTTTGACAAGCAGAGTCAGGCTTCGGACTACTGCAGGTGAGCGGGGAGCTTGGAGACAGGAGGTTCCGGGGAGCATGGGGATGAAGGACGGTGACAAACGGCAGCCTCTGGGGGCCGGGCTGTGAGTTACCAAAGCAAGTTGAAGCGTTCAGTGGAAATACTATGCTTCATATTTTAATATTGTAGGGATGAGATTTGCTCAGAATGTTGTTACTGAAATGTTAATTTCCTTATAAAACCAATGCATTAATAATAATTATGAAACAAGTATATGAACCAACAATTAATAACGAATCAGTTGTGAATTAATAATGAATTAGTTGATAATGAATCAATTACTAATTATTAATCACTAGTGAATTAATAATCTTTAATAAATTAAACATTATTAGCCTATAATGACTTAAGTTATAGATCAGTAATAAATAATTATTTATTAATCAATAATTAATAAACCCTTGGGGGAAAGGAAGGTTTTCTGGTTCCATAAAAGGTTGTCTCTCCTTAGGTTATAAAACAATTAAGAGCATGGTCTGGGTACATATTCAGAAAACATTTGGGTTGAGTACTAAATCTCTTGAGTTCTAGTCCTAAATTCACAAGAAAAAAATGAGGCTTCTAGTGGTAAATAAATACATTCAGCTTTCTGGGAATCTTGGTGCAGCACCTGCTATGAGGCAACCCGCCCAATGGAAGTAAAGTGGTGGTCAGCCCAGCCCACCCTCACGCTGCCCACTCCGAGCTGCCCCACTTCTCCTGGCCTTCAGATGCTCCTATTGGCTCAATAAAGTTTGAGTTGTCATTGTGATCTGCCTTTAATTTGTATGATGTGTGCCTGCCATTGTCTTCTCACTTGGTTATATTACTTGCTATATTATCAGACTTGGATACAAAATGTTTTACATTAGCATTCTTGTTTCAGAATCCCCCAACTATGGAGAAGTCCTAAAGAAAAGAGACACCACGGGTGCCTGGATGGCTCAGTCGGTTGGGCATCTGCCTTCGGCTCAGGTCATGATCTCAGTGTCCTGGTATCAAGCTCTGCATCAGGCTCCCTGCTCAGCAGGGAGTCTGCTTCTCCCTCTCCTTCTGCTGTTAACAACCCCCCCCCCCGCCCTGCTTGTGCTCTCTCTCTCTGTCAAATAAATAAATAAAATCATAAAAAATAAAAATAAAGAAGATTCTGTTTCTTTAAAAAAAAAGAAAGAAAGAAGGAAAGAAAAACACGAGGTGCAGAGACCAAGTCACATGTCTGTGTCCCCACAGCTGGTGTGTGGTAAAGCCAGGATTCCCCCGCCAGGAACCCAGATCTGGGGCCTAAACATTTGACCACTGACTGACTCTACTGCTGGGGACACGGCCCTATCTGCAGAACCCTGAGTCTGCCCCCGGGTCTGTGGGGGATCTGACCCAGCTTCCCATCCAGGCCCGGGCCTTCTGAGGCACCAGCAGTGTGAGTAGCTCCCTGGCCCAATCCCATGGTGTTCCCCGCTGTTGGCCCCAGCAGAACCCTGGGTCAGCTGTCATTTTCACCCTCTCCCGCCTTCGACCTTACAGGCCCAGTCATCAGCCCCTGGGAGAGCTCCTGGCTCCCCACGCCACCTGCCCTGCAGCCTGAGGAAGACACAGAAACCCACAAAGCCAGCCGAGGCCTATGCCGTTTGCCGGCCAGTAGCTGCCTGCCCTCAAAGTCACTTTGTCACTCACAGGGCTCACAGATGCGGCTGTTAACAGCGCCCCACACGTCTGGTGGCTTCTGAATTAATGGTATCTTCTTGCCCACCAGCTGCCAGGTTGAGTGGATTCCAGCAGCTGAATTACCAGCTGGGCCGTCCGTTCGCTAACTTGTTCCAAATGATGCCATCTTTTAAAGGACTGCTTGAATAAACTGCTGCACCTCTTGTCTGCACTCTGGGAAAAGGCCTGGTGGCCCACCCTCCTTCCTCTCCTGAGAGCCCTTCACCTCTCCTGCCTACAGCCCTTGTCCTCTCATAGCTGTGGAGAAGCCCACAAATGGGGGCCCAGTTCACTGAGCCACCTAGGGCACGCCCCAGCCAACCTCCACCTCCCAGATCTGAGCCCAGCCGCCAGCCTCCATCCCTGCCTCCGACTCCAAGCCCCCTGACCCCAGCGGCCAGTCTGGTCCCTTGTACAACCCTGTAGGTGACACAGGCCAGCCCCCTTCCTGAACTCCAGCCAGCCACTGCCACAGTGAGGTTACCTTTCAGCCACGGAGTGTCTCGGGATATAGAAGTCTTCTCCTGCAAGGTATGCCGCGGCTGTGCCCCCTCCAAAGTAGGTTTTCCTCAGCAGAGGAGCCACACGATTATTCACCAGCAGAGCGCCCAAGCCAGTGGGGAATCCAAAGATCTTATAGAAGGAGAGGGGGACAAAGTCGGCCTGGTGAACCGACAGGTCCAAAGGGGAGGTGCTCACGTAGGAGGCTGCATCGAGCAGCACGAACCACTTCCCAGGCACGTTTACAGGGCACCTCCGCCCGGCCTTGACCTCTCCTATCCAGGACAGGGGGTATCTGGTTCCGGAAAAGTTACTCTGCGCAGGGTAACAAAACAGATGCGGAAGCTGGCCGTCGGGGTCACGGGCGGCCGTACCCTGTGTCTCCGCTGACCACATGTCCTCTGGCCTGACCGGGACGGAGGTGACGTTCATGGCCATGGTGACCTTCCTCATGCCCACCACGGAGGTGTGGCTGTCGGTGAGGTAACAGAAGTGGCTCCCACTGCTCTCCGGGCCCGGGGACACCCACGGGAAGGCCTCTGCCACCAGTTTAAGAGCAGCCGTGCTCCCTGCCGTGAAAATCACGCTGTAGTCCTCCGGGGAGGTGTGGAAGTGCGCCAGAATCCTGGAAGAAGCACAGTGTCATGCCAATTCCGTGGTCTCCCTGGGTTCACATGTTCGGAGGCAGCTGTATCTCTACTACATAGGACCTCTCTCTGCCTTCATATTTAGGAAAAAACCCAGATCAGCTTCACCACAACGGCCAAGTGAGGGCAGGGGCAGAGCAAGTGCACACGGAAATGACAAACAGGTTCCAACTGGCAAAAGCAGCTTCACCTCCCACGTCCCCACCCTCGATAGAGAAGATAAAAATCCACAGGGCACCTGAGTGGCGCAGTCGGTCGAGCCTCCGAGCCTCTGACTCTTGATTTCTGTTCAGCTCATGATCTCAGGGTCGTGAAATCGAGCCCAGCGTCAGGGCTCCGTGCTCAGCGGGGAGTCTGCTTGGGATTCTCTCTCTTCCTCTTCCCCTCCCCCCCCCGTTCTCTTGCACTCTGTCTCTCTCTTTCTCAAATAAATAAAAATAAATAAATCTTTTAAAAAAAGGTAAAAATCCACGACAACCTTTCTTAATCCTACAAAACACTCTCTCCTTGGTCTGCTCTCTGGCTCTATCACAGCGAGGTTTAAGTCACCAACTTGTTTCATGGTGCCTTTAATATTGGCAGACCAGCATCCCTTGCAAATTGGAAATAACTTGAAATTATACCAACTCAAGTAACTTTAGGCACCACTTGGAAATTACTAAAAAACAATTATTACATGTGGAAAAATATAAAGAGCTGTTTCAAGTGCACATATTAGTAAAAAGGTTGGGGAGGGAGGATGAACGGTGCCTAATGAAACATGAAAAGAAAGCCCAAAGGAAACGTTTTTCCTCTCTCTGAAAATGAGACTTAGGAAACTGGGTCCCTCCTGGTCACTCTGGCCCTCAGGCACTCTGGCGTCAGCCCCAAGCCCCATACAACAGCTGTGCATGCCTCAGGGCCACCCGCCTGTGCTTCGGGGCTGCCCCACTCCGTACCTAATCACGCTCACCTTCCTGCCCTCTGGCCCTGATGTTTGTCAGGGCACGTGACCATTTAGCTGAATGTGATCATCCTCAAACCAACTCGGAAGCTTTGTGGGATGCGGTGGGTGGTAGGAAAGAAGTCCATCCACCTGGGAGTGCCCACACAGGCTGGTGCCTCTGCCACTCACCTGTAGCGCACGTGCTCCACGGTATCGTGGGTGAGCCTGCTGCTGATATTCTGGCTGTGAGGATTACCTGGCAGGTTACAGAGACAAAGCCACCAAGTCACGACTTCTGTTTCTCCTCTTGTGTTCCTCTAAAACCCTCTCCTCCAGTTTCTCAAAAAGTTAAGCATACAACTACTATATGACCCAGCAATACCACTCCTATATACTAAAGGGAAATGAAAACACATGTCCGCACAAAGATTCATGCACAGAAGTGTTCATAGGCAGGTTTTTTGGTAAAGCCAAATTCTGGGAACAACATGAATATCCATCAGCTGATGAACAGAGAGACAAGTTGCCATATACCCACACAATGGGAAAATATTCCCAACAGAAAGGAACAATCTACGGGCTACGTCAGGAATGACCCGCAAAAACATGCTAAGAGGTCACATATTGTATGATTCCATTTATATGAAATGTCCAGTAAAGACAATGGTATAGAAAGGGATTCAGAAAGTAGTGGATTAGTGGTCGCCTGGGACTGAGGGGGCAACAGGGATTAACTATAAATAGGCTTCAGAGATCTTATTGGGGGAACGAAAAATGTTCTAAATGATTTATAGTGACAGCAGCACCACCTGGTAAAGTTACCAAAATCACTAAATTGTACATTTGAAATAGATGAATTTTATGATTTGTAAAATATAACTCAATTTTTCTAAACAATTTTTTAAAAAAATAAACCAATCCCCGTAGAACGAGGTGGGATCCAGGAAGAACATTCTGGAGCTGTAGGTCAACTCACAGGCAACTGGGCCAATGTAAGAACCTTTTCTGCAAGTTCCCTGACAGGGGATTCTGGTAATTCCAGGGAACCAAGTACACAACCTCAGGAGGCTGCCCTCTCCCCCAACCATAAGACAGAGCCATGAGCACCACTTAATCTAAATCCCCATCTGTTGCCCTGTGTTCACACCCCTGCAACTGGCATCATTCCTGCAGGAACACATCTAATTCCTCCAAATATGTGAAGGGGGCCATCACATCTCTCTTTAGCCTGTTCTCAAGGCTAACGTCTCTCCTAATTTCACTTTCTAGTTTTCCTCCCCTCCTTGGATCCCCCCTGAGTGTGTCCCATAGTATCATTACCTCCCTCAAAACACGGCCCCCAGATGAGGACACAGACCTCTCGAGGGGCGAGACGTGCAGGGATCAGGCACAAGTATTTCTCGGGAGCAGGACCACAGGTGCGCGTTAATGCAGTCTTGGCCTTTTTTGTTTTAGGGTTTGTTCATTTCTTTTCTCATACCGTGCCATCTGGTCACACTGGATTTCTGGACACTGAAGCTACCAATGTTCCTTTTCCATATGCACTAGTAACCAGTGGGACTTGGTACTTACCCTTACTGTCTCTCAATGCCCTGGTTTTTTAGCTCCACAACATTAGCACCACCTACAGTCTAGATGCTGTCACCTCTCAAAGTTCCGACAGTTATAACTCTTGCAAAGGTTCAAGACTTGTGGATCTCTTTGCAAATCACAGATTAAGATCAAAATAAAGTCCCTCGCTGGCATTTCCCCTAGAAACTATTCCCCAGATTTAAAGATCTGCTGGCTGCCCAGGATCTTAGTGTGGCATGACAAAATTGTCAGGAACTGAGGGGGCCTGGGGTGAGGGCTGGTGCTCTGGAGCCCAATGCCTGGAGATCCAGCTCCCCCAGCTTGGGCGCTTCCTGAGTGCGTGGCCATGGGTTAGCCACCTACTCTGTCTGGGGCCCAATTTCCTCACCTGTAAAACAGGACAGAACCTATACCTTAGCTTGTGTGATAGCAGCACCTGTACCCTAGTTTGTAGGGAGAACGGAGGGGGAGGGTGGAGCTCAAGCATCTGGGGCAGTCCCTGAAGTGAGTGTTCAGGACACCAGGGCACTCACCGCTCCCACCCCTGCTGCATCTGCTACCACTGCCTTTAATTCAGGCTCCCTTTCCAGGCTTACCTCCTCATCATATGCTGCTGTGACTGCCCATGCTTTCTAGAATAAACATCGAACTCCACAGGGCACATACATTGCCCCTCCCTACCTCTCCACTCAGACCTCCTCCACTCTCTGCCCCTTCTCTGTGCTCCGGGGCTAATTCCTGGAACCACTAAGGGTCTTGGTTCATGCTAGCACCTCTGTCTGGAATGCCCTTCTCCTCCTCTTTCCCATGTGACTCCCTGCTCATCGTCCAGGACTCACCCCACTCCTAAGGCAGCTTTTTCTGACACTCACACTGCCAGTGCTGTGGCTCGGCTCTGCAGCCACACCTGCCTTTGGTTCACAGCCCTTCAGAGGGCTGGTCATTTACATTTATTGGGAGCTCACTTGATTAAAGTCCTGTGTTGACTAGATCACAGCCCATGAAGGCAGGGACTGTGCTTCCTCTGTTTTCAAGATAGCACCATGCTCCCCATGGCAAAGCGGCTCAACAGACATTTTTGGAGTAGAAGAATGGGGGCGCCTGGGTGGCGCAGTTGGTTAAGCGTCTGACTCTTGGTTTCGGCTCAGGTCCTGATCTCTCAGGGTCGTGAGATCTGGCCCCACATCGGGCTCTACACTCAGTGCGGAGTCTGCTTGAGGTTCTCTCTCTCCCTCTCCCTTTGCCCCTCCCCCCTGCTTATGCGCTCTCTCAAATAAATAAATAAATCTTAAAAAAAAAAAAAAAGAATGCATGAATGTCCTTCCCACCACCCTACCCTCCGCCCTGTACTATCCCACAGGGTCATCCCGTAAACACAGCACCTTTGTACCTCTGTGCCCTTCTGACACTGACCCCTCCTTCTGGAAGTAAACTGTGTGTCCCTGAGCTCATTTTTCCTATCCTGGCAGCGCATGTGTTACAGGGACTGACCCGAGGGCTTGCTGAACCCCTTTTCCCATGGGACCCATTCAGCTCTGTGTGCTCAGCACAGTCCTGGTCTATTAATCTGACATTTAGTAAGCAGAGATATGTCAGCTGAATGTAGTTGGCTCCTATCAAGTGCAAAAATCAGTTTTGGTGTGTTGTTCTTTACCATAAACATTTTCCATGAGATCATTAGTGAACCTCGTGAGCTGACTCTGGGGGAACAGTGTGGCTCCTGCATGGTCAAGGTAGACAGTTCCTGAAAGAAAACACAGAATAAAGCTGTGGTTATTTTTCAGACGTGTTCCACTCATTTCACCTAGAGCTTGAGCAGGGGGCACCACCAGGCTACTGACTTCTCCCAGCCTCCTGATAGGAGCTCCTCAATCCAAGTGGAGGCATGAGCAATGAAAGGTTGCACTTTCCATCTTGAATGACCTTTAGAGCCCGAGCAAGCCTTCCTGATTAGCCAGCTCTTTTGTGACCCTGGAACAACATCCCACACAGAGGAGGAGCCCAACAGACATTTGTGATTCACGACAGTAACGCAATTTCACATTATGACTCACTTCCTCCCTGGGATTTCCTTGCTGCTTCCCTGGCAGCCGAGCCCTGATTCTGCCTTCCCATAGTGAATTCTATACCCCTCAACCCTAGGACAGCTCCAAGAGCTTTGGACAGTACTAGGATCGTAAATGATCTTTCTAGCCTCTCTCATCAACAGAGACAGGCAAATTTAGATGAGAATGAGATACCGAGGTTTTCCCATCAGACGGTGGAGACCAGAAGGTTGGGTAACTCACCGGTAGGTGAGGGTGCTGGAAAACAGGCCCACTGGTACATGGCTGGTAGGAGGCTACAGTGATACAACTTTTTTATGGACAGCAATTTAGCAATATTGGTAACACTTTAAAAAGCAAACCCGCAGGGCACATGGGTGGCACAGTTGGTTAAACATCCGACTCTTGGTTTTGGCTCAGGTCATGAGCTCGGGGTCGTGGGATCGAGCCCGACATTGGGCTCCAAAATCAGCAGGGAGTCTGCTTAAGATTCTCTCTCCCCTCTTCCACCGTTCCTCCCCCATGTTCTCTCTCTCTCTCTCAAATAAATAAATAAATCTTTAAAAAATAAAATAAAATAAAATGCAAACCCTCTTTGACCTAACAATCCCTCTTCCAGGAATTCATTTATAAATACTCATGGTTTGTGAAATGGCCTGCATGTGAGGACATTTAGTGCAACATTGTCTGCAATAGTAGCAGATTGGAAATGACTTAAATATCCATGAACATGTGTTTAAAATAAAGAATTCCTGTACCTACATCTAGTATTTTATAAGTACTGGCATGGAGCAAACTCTGAGATACAGTTTTGAGAACATACAATGTGAATAGATTGGTTCCTTCCTTCATTCACTTAAAATTTTGTTTGTTTGTTTTGTGCAGAATGGATTTTTTTGTTTCTTTTTTAACAGCTTTTTGAGATATAATTCTCATATCATAAAATTCACCCTTTTAGTGGTATTTTTAGCAGATTCACAAAACTGTGCAACCATCACCACTATCTAATTTTACAACATTTTCATTCATCCCAAAAAGAGAGCCCATACCCATTACCAGTCACTCCCCAATCATCCAGCCCCAGTCCCTGGCAACCACTAACCTACTTTCTCTCTCTACAGATTTGCCAATTCTGGGCATATACTACATGGCCTTTTGTGTCTGACTTCTTTCACTTAGCATAATATTTTTCAGGTGCATCCATATTTTCATGTCATTCCTTTTTATGACTGAATAGCATTCCATTGTGTGGCTGCACCACATTTTGTTTACCCATTCATCCAATGATAAACATGTGGGTTGTTTCCATTTTTTGTCTATTATAAGTGATGCTGCCATGACTATTTATGTGCAAGTTTTTGTGGGGACATCTGTTTTCTTCCATTCGGCAGATTGTCCTTTCTTGGTGGTGTCCATTGAAGCATAAAAGTTTTTAATTTTGATCAAGTCCAATTTGTCTATTTCTATTGTTACTAATGCTTGTAACTTTAGTGTCATAAGAAACCATTGCCTAATCAAAGGTCTTGGTGATTATTGTTTATGCTTTCTTCTAAGAGTTTTATATTTTTAGCTCTTATATTTAGGACTTTGACCCATTTTAAGTTAATTTTTGAGTACAGTGTGAGGTAGGGGTCCAGTTTCATTCTTTTGCGTGTGGATATCAGCTGCCCCAACACTGTTTGTTGGAGACTATTCTTTCCTCTATTGAAAAGTCTTGGCCTTCTGTTAAAAAGCAATTGACCATAGACATATGTGTTTATTTCTAGATTTACAATTTTACTCCATTGTTCTATGAATCTGTTCTCATACCAATACAATGCTGTCTGGATTACTGTTACCTTGTTTGTTTTTTTGTTTGTTTGTTTGTTTTTAGGTTTTATTCATTTATTTGACACAGAGAGAGAGCGAGAGAGAGAGAGAGAGAGAGAAAGAGCACAAGCAGGGGGAGGTTTTATTCATTTATTTGACACAGAGAGAGAGCGAGAGAGAGAGAGAGGGAGAGAAAGAGCAGCCGGCAGAGGGAGAAGCAGGCTTCCTGCATGAGCAGGGAGCCTGATGCAGGGTTCAATCCCAAGACTCTGGAATCATGACCTGAGCTGAAGGCAGTGGTTTAACCAACTGAGTCACCCAGGGGCCCCTGATTACTGTTACTTTATATAAATTTTACTTACTTTACTTCTTTGGGAAATGTGAGTCCTTCAACTTTCTTCTTTTCCAAGGTTGCTTTGGCTATTCTGGGTCCCTTCCATTTCTGTATGAATTTTAGGATCAATTTGTCAATTGTTGCAAAAAGGTACCTGGGATTTTGATTGTAATGACATTCAATCTGTAGGTCAGTTTGGGGGGTATTGCCATCTTCGCAATGTTTAGTCTTCAAATTCACGAAAACAGGATGTCTTTCTATTGATTTAGGTCTTCCTTTATGTCTTTCAATGACATTTTGTAGTTTTCGCTGTTTAAGTCTCGTACCTCTTTTGATAAATTTATTCCTATGTATTTTATTCTTTCTGATGCTTTCCTGTATTTCATCTGCATAGCTTTTCTTACTGGTGTATAGAAATCAGGATGATGTTTGTATATTGAGCTTGTATCCTGTAACCTTGCTGAACTTGTTTTTTAGTTCTACCAGTTTTATATGTGGATTCTTTAAGGATTTTCTATATATAAGATCGTGTCATCCACAAATAGAGATGGTTCACTTCTTCCTTTCCAATCTGGGCAAATTTTATTTCATTTTCTTGCCTAATTGTCCTGGTTAGAACCTCTAGTGCAATGCTGAATGGAAGTGGTGAGACCAGATATCCTGTCTTCTTCCTGATCTTACGGGCAAAGCTGTCAGTCTTTCACCAGTAAGTGTGATATTAGCTGCAGGGTTTTTTGTAGATAGCCTTTACCAGGTCAATTAAGTTTCCTTTTATTTCCTAGCTTCTTGTATTTTTACATTAGAGAAATGTTTATTGAGTATTTACTGTGTGCCTGGCACTGTTCTAAGTAGCAGAGACATAAGAGTAGACAAAAGAGAAGCTAGGGGCGCCTGGGTGGCTCAGTTGGTTAAGTGACTGCCTTCGGCTCAGGTCATGATCCTGGAGTCCCGGGATCGAGTCCCACATCGGGCTCCCTGCTCAGCAGGGAGTCTGCTTCTCCCTCTGACCCTCTTCCCTCTCGTGCTCTCTATCTCTCATTCTCTCTTTCTCAAATAAATAAATAAAATCTTAAAAAAAAAAAGAGAGAGAGAAGCTAGTATGAGAGTGACAGAGAAAGACCATAAACAAATAAATGTAAACTATGTCAGGTAACAGATGTTTTGGCTCAACTGTGTAATAAAAAAAAAAACTGTACACACTCATATAAATACAGACAACAACTCAAAAGGCACACAGGACCCAAGGGGCAGGAGCTGACTCGGGGGCAGCCACTATGGCTGTGGCTGGAGTAAGAGGGGTCTCCCTGGCCATTCTTTACCCTCTCTTGGCACCTTTTGAGTTCTGTGTAAATGTACTACCTAATCCAAAAAGTTAGTTTTAGAATAATGTTCTCTTTAACTGAAGATTCAGAAATACAAATGCACTATGCTAAAAGAAAGGCTTTTGTCCCCCACTGGGCATCAGGGAGATGCTTATGTGAAGACATGGTGCACGTGTGAAACCTGAGGGGTCCCCAGGGAACACCACATGCCATGGCCATGGTCTTCTGCAGGGCCAGCAAGGCTTTTGGGAGAAGACTGCTTTGGCCTTTGGTCCAGGAATTTTGCAAAACGAGGCAGCCATGTTAGATTAGCTAGAGATGTGATCTTGGAAGGAGTCAGCTAGCATCGTGGTTAACAGTGCGGAATCCCGGTCAACCAACTTGATTGAATCCTGCTCTACCACTAGCCATTCTGGGTCCCTGTTCATTCATCTGCAGATGGGATGGGAGTTAAAAGAGTTGGTAAACAGAGCCCAGTTTAGTGCTTGGCACACAGTAACGCTTCATGAGATTTGGCTATTATTAGAAGAATCAGGCAAATGACCCCCAAACCCACTGGCATTGGGTCTTCAAGAAGGAAATTCCAGGGTCTCTTCTAGATCATGCTTCTTCAGTTCTCAGTTCCACACAGGGTGAGTGGCCATCCACTGGCACCCTGAGACTTCAAGAACCATTTGAACCACATCTGAAAATTCAATAGGCTCCCTTCACCCAGACAAGGGAATTCCCATCCCATTGGTTGGGCAAAATATTTCAGCATTTGAAGATTAAGCATGTAATTATCTAGAGCTACTCGTTAACCAGATAAACTCTCAAACCTGCACAAAAACTATGAGGGGAAGGAGGAAGGAGAAAGGAAGAGGAGGTGAAAGCTATGTTATTTGGTTTTGTTTGTTTTTCCCTGCCCCATGAGAGAAAAAGAAAGTGGATATGTTCCAAGATTCCAAGCTGTGGGATGGGTGGATTTAATCCACAAAAAGTCTACTTGAAGTCTTAATGTAGAGGAAATGCTGGGAACTTGCACTAGATAGAGAGACAGACAGACAGAATACAATACAGTAGATGTTAAAGGGGCTCTGAAGGTCAGCCTCAGACCCTGGCTATCACATTTAAATTTTCCATTCAAGGGAAAAGGTGCTGCTCTCAGAGGGACACATTGAAACAAGGAGGGGCCCAGAACATACCTCTACTTTCCCAGGGGAGTGTTGAGGGGAGAGGTCAGCCAGTGATGGGTGTGAGGGACCAGAGCTGGAGGGATTATGGGATTAAGCAGGTGTGGTGCAGAAATAATTACGGACTGCACGCTAACAGCCTCTGAGATTTGCTTCAAAAGAATGGGGAGCCTCCTTCCCTCCTTCCACACCTGTGGGTGTTCATTGTACCAGCCTACTTCTCGGGTGGAGATTTCCGAAATACAAACTGTCAGGGAGGGCGGGTGGAACCGGAGGGGTGAGGTGCTCCTCCACGTGAATGTGCCACTGGGAAGAATGGGGAGGTAGTAGAGAGGCCCCCAGAGGGTCCCCTGTCTCCCTCCTGAGATTCCCTACTGAAGTACAGACAGGAGACACACAGAGTGGAGGCCACAGCCCTGAGAGCCCCCAAAGGGACAAAACGGTCACTACCCCAAACACGAGGGAATGACCCAGAAGAGCTGAAATCAGCTACCTGATTAATGAACTGTGAGATCGCTATTGCTGTTCTGCCACAAGCTGGGGAGCAGTCACAGTTGTTCATCGTGACACAGTAAGTACCCCTCAAATCCCAGTGCCTGGTGCCACGACCATGCCCACTTACCTTCGGTCCCTCCCTGCTCCACCCGCAGGCCGTTCTGAGGCTCCAGTAGACCCTCACACGAGGTCCCTGGCCAAAGAGTGAGACCCCACCGGTGTGGGAGCCCTCCTGCCCTGCAGCAATGGCTGGGCAAGGCCACGGGGCCAGGTGGAGCTCGATTTAAAATTTATTTATTTTTTAAAGATTTTATTTTATTTGACACACACACAGAGAGAGAGAGACAGAACAAGCAAGGGGAGCGTCAGGCAGAGGGAGAGGCAGGCTCTCCGCAGGGAGCCCGAAGCGGGACTCCATCCCATGACCCTGAGATCATGACCTGAGCCGAAGGTAGGCGCTTACCGACTGAGCCACCCAGGCGCCCTTCGTTTTAAAATTAACCAGCCTGTTCTGCCTTGCGGAAATCAAAGGGACGTTGTGATTTCGGTGCTCGTGTCCAATTTACAGGCTCGTCCTGTACTTAAAGCTCACACTGCACGGTTTGCTAATGCGAGTGCCCCAGCGAGCTAGAGTTCGGAGGCATTGTTCTGACTGCACGAGGGAGAAAAATGAGGCTTCGAAAATAAAAGATGCTGCGAGCTCAGCCTCCAGCGGCTGTACCTCTCGGTCCCAGCCGCGCGCGCCCCCCGAGGCGCGGTCCCAACCCGGCGCACGGGCCACCCACGCACTGCACCCGTCCGCAGACGAGCACCTGAACAGTCAGGAGCGCCGGATATTCCTGCATTCTGCAACCCTGGCTCCAGTCGGACCTTTCAGCCGGGGGTCTCGTGGCAACCGAGAGCAAAAGGAATCCCTAAGCCAGACCCGCGGAAGGCGAGGACAGGTGAGTAGAGAGTAGGTTGGACCTGCCCTACGGGAAAGTCTGAGAAGCTAGAGGAGCAAGAAATCTTGGGCTGCAGGTGCGACCTCAGGGAGCTGGGTCCACGAAGCGGACGCATGGACACGTCCGTCCAGGTCTTTGAGCCAAAATGTATCCCAAATAAGGTGAGCTGCTCCCACCTAGCGCCACAGCTCCTTCCACGTCAGTTCCAGAACACAAGCGCGCCCGCCACGTCCTCCCTGCCCACCCCACACAGGTGGTCCGGCCGGCCTCACCTGCCAGGCGGCTGAATTCCCGCTGGCGCAGCTCCCGCAAGCTGCGCGGGCCATAGCCATAGGCTAGCGGCTGCTTGCTCGACTCCCGGAACCGCGCGAAGGCCAGCAGCTCGGCACCCCCGGGCGCCGCCTCGCCGGCCATGACCCAGGGCCGCCCGCCGCGCCGTCCAGGCCGCCGGGCCGGGGGGAAATGCCGAGGCCGGCTGGCGGCGACTCCGCCCCCGCCGCACCTCCGGGTCCTCCAAGGGCACCTGGTCCGCGGCCGAGGGCGGCGCCTCTCCGGGCAGCCCCGCTTGCCAGCCGCGCTGACTCACGGAGTTTCAGTTCTTTGCGGCCCTTTTCCTAGGGGCGGGGCGAGGAAATGCCCGTTTTCGTGATCTCTTTAAACTTCCCAGTGGAGCCCACTGAGGTGCCGCCAAAGACCCGTGGAACACGAAGCTCTCGTTTATCCATGGTCCCACGAAGAGGCTGGTGGCAGAAGTAACGCCCTGCTTTTTCCTGCGAGGCATCCTGAAACCTGGCGATCCTCCCGGCCCTGCTCTCCCTGTCCCCAGCCCCGCACAGCACCCGGGACCCTCACTCTCGGCGGCGGGACCCTTGTGGGCGTGGCCGTGGCCGGGAGACTTCTTGCTGCTCCCCACTGGGATGTGTGCTCCGCGTGTCTGAAAATGTGGCTGAGCAAAGTGTGGAAAAGGAAAAAGACTGGGGATCCATGAGGTTGGTTAAAACGGTCTCCGTGGCTGCGCACCGTCGAAACGGTAGCTCGGATGCGACTCCTGCGCCTTGGGCCTGCAACCTGGGTGCCGGAGTCAGAGCGGCTGTGTCCCGGGGCACCAGTGCCTCAGTACTGAGCGGCAGGCCAAGGCCGGGTGTCGGAAGTGCGGACCGGGTGCGGGAGCGAGTGGGCAGGTGCACAACGCGGGGTACGAGGCAGGGAGAACTCAGCTGCGATCCCAGGGGCAGGGCCCGCTTCGGAGGATGGAGTGAAAGATGACCAGGTAATGGAGGCCCAGGCGAGGGGCCTGGTGTGGAACCAAGTTAGGGGGCCTAGTGTAGAACCTGCTGTGGAGGGGGACAAAGTGCCGGGAGCCAGGTGAAGTGCCTCAGATGTGGGCCCAGTGGGGCGACCCACCCAAGGGGGGGTGGACCACTGGCTTTCGAAGCATACCGTGGTGGGAGGAGGTGGGAAGGGCGCCCGTCCCACAAGCTCACCCCCTGCACCGCAGCCAAGCCTGCTGTAGCCCAGTGCAGGTGCCTCAGGCCCTTGGGATGCATGATGATGTCCAGGCGGATCCCTGGGTCCAGACTCTGCCTGTATAAAAAGCATCCCGAGGGCTGCAGCTTGGCCCAGCTTGAGAGCCACCAGAGGGCCAGGCAGTGTTGCCCCTCCTGGCCCAGCCCCCCAATACCAGATTGCAGTGGGGTGGGGCGCAGGGGGGGTGTCTATAATGGCTCTGGCCAGAGGTTCCCCATCCTGGGGCTGCAGCTGTAAGAGCCAGTTCCCTGGGTGCCCCCATGCTCAGGTGGTCTCTGCCTGCAGACAGGTCCGGCTCATCCTCCTCACTGCCAGATCTCCAGGTCCTTACTGGACAAGCATTCATACTTGTTCTGTAAGGAATGAATGTATTCGTGAATGAATGCCTGAATTTGCTCTTTGGCATCACTGAGCAGGTATGCCCTGGGCACCTGTTCACCGTTACCTGTACTCATTCTTCCACAGTTAAATAAGCAGATCTATGGGGTGGCTCTCACAGGCAGAGAAGCTAAGTCAGAGATGTAGAGTAACTCCCTCAAGAGCACACAGCTAGGTGGACAAGTCAGCTCCTGTGAAATCAACTTCCAGAGCCCAACCAGTTAAATGTGTCCAGCAGCCTCTCTGGTACAAGCCTCTGTGGTCCCCAGGGCTTCAGTTTCCCCATGTCTAAGTTGGGAGAGGGCTGAGAGTTGGTCCTCAGAGACTGTCCAGTGTGTATGCCACTCACCCCTCCTTCAGTGCTCTTCTTCCCAGGGATGATCTCCAGGTGAGGCTTTTCAGGCATTAACTTGCAGGAATCGCCTGGAAGCCTATTAAAATACAGATTCCAATAAGTTTGGGTTGGGGCCTGAGGTTC